>NC_138778.1:223692779-224225279 GCF_965119305.1 Pelophylax lessonae | reverse complement strand
TTAGGGAACCTATTTCAGTTATTGTTTTATCCAAATTGACGGCTGGGTACCCTTTCTCGACAAATCTCTCCTTTAGGATTTGGGACTGTTTAAAAAAATCCGCTTCCATGGTGCAATTCCTTCTTACACGAAGGAACTGTCCCCTGGGGATATTAGACAGCCACAGTTGGTGGTGTCCACTCTGGACGGGGAGATATCCATTCCGGTCGGTCGGCTTGAAGTACACTTGAGTCCTCAGTCCACCGTCTAGAAGGGATATCTCCACGTCCAGGTAATGAATCTTTTCGCGACTCCAACTGAAGTCCAACTTAATGTTATTTTTATTGACATTCAGTTTGTCGCAGAACTCCACCAGAGAGGACTCGGTCCCTGCCCAAACGAGGAATAAATCGTCGATGTATCGACGATACATGATCAACTCTTCATGTTGGGCAGCAAAAATCGACCGGTCCTCCCATTCCCCCATAAATAAGTTAGCTAGACTGGGAGCGAATTTCGCCCCCATAGCTACACCTCTCTGCTGCTGGTAAAACGTACTATTGAACCAAAAATAATTATGCGCTAGACAGAAATCAAGGACATCTCTCAAAAAACGTTTTTGAATATCCGGGATATCGTCCCTTTTTACTAAAGGCCCAATTGAAAACGAGCAATGCGTCCTCATGTTGGATAATCGTATAGGGGGGGAGCACTGGAGTGTGGTTGAACTTTGGCAGAACAGACAAGACCCTTCACTCCCTACCCTGGTGGATGGATTGTGCCTGATATACCACTGTATGGACTGTACACACATATATATTTTATGAGTCTTTAGGGACGTTGTGTTTTACAATAGATCTGTTTACCTTAGCGCTGCTAGTGTTCAGTTATATTTTACTTGGTTCAATATTCTCAACACCTTTTTTAACAATTTTATCTGTATAGCAGCTGCTTTGAGATTTTATGTCATCTTATTATATCTTGTTGCCATCTATTCAATACTAGATCATTGTGCGCGGGGTGAGTTATTTCATGAGACTGGTACTCCGGTCACACATTATTTAACTCTTTGTTTTCCATATCCTATCTTGTAACCCTGCTGCCATGGATGCAATATCCTTCTTGAAAGATAGGCAACTGGAAGTAGACTCTATTTTCTCTGAGGAATCTGAAATTAATGTCTCGCACGATCTCACTTCAAATTTGAACATCCTGGGTCATACCCTGGAGAAACAAGTGAGGACGTGGTGGGACATTTGTACCTTCGAGAAATACATTAAAGAGAAAATCATCATGAGGAGCCTTAGGTGGGAAGTCACCCCCCAGGATGCTCTTGATGATGCCAGTTACACCCAGGAGTGGTTGGATTTCTTTAATAATTCAGGCATCAGATTGCAGGAACTGATACTAAAGAGGAAAAAGTTGAAAATGAAAATTTTGGAAAAGAAAATAGCAGATTTAAAAATTATTTTAGATGAGGATAAGGACTCACCGATTGTTTTAAAATTCAACTCAGATATTAAGAAAAAATTGCAGAAAATAGACAAAGATACCCATAAGAAAAAGGTTAAAAAATATTATAGAGATTTGGGAGATTTTAAAAGTAATTCAATTTATCTCTGGCAAAACCCAGGGGTTACCCCCAATCTGAGTGCACAGAATGAAATAATATTAGCCGCCAATTATCCAAATAGTCAGTTGGCAACCCCTGGCCCTAGCACTCCTAGAGGCCAGTCCAGGCCATCAGCTGGACAACTTGGGGCACGGGCTAAAACTGTGCAAAAGTCGGAGGTGGCTCCGCCCTATAGGGGTGACCAACAAAGTCAACATGCGGGGTATGGACATCAGTCTGTCCCCCGGTGTGACTCGCCGTATAGGGTCCCGTTACATAACAGATATGAGGCTCTAAATCAATATGAGGACCCACAGCCCTCTATCCCGAATCCCGCTCGCCCTTTTCATTGGAGAGGAGGCAGAGGCAGGGGTGGGAGGAGGGGAGGCAGGCCATGGAGGGGGAGACCCCAGTGGTGGGGTCCACCTCAACCGCAGGGGACGTACAATCCCCAGTGGAGACAACAGCCAGGCCCCCAATATGGCATGGGAGATCGAGCTTCAGGGGTTGCAGAGCCGGACATAAAAAACAAAAAAAGAAGACGGGACGGAGATTAAATGGAATTTATAATCTTGCAGAGGTATCCCTAACAGATAAAGAGCTGAATATCCTGCATGCTGGTTTGAAATGCGCTAGACACCAACCTGTAAATAAATTTAACGTTTACATTGACCTTCACAAGTTTGTAAGGAAAATTAATTTGAAAAAATACTACTTGAACCCGGCTCGGTCTTTGGGGGCTCCCAAAGCTAGTCTAACCAACTATACAGTGGGAGTGGATAGTGGGCTTAAGAATTGTTCACTCTTTAACCCACAACAATCGTCCAACCAGCATATAGAAGTGTTTAAAAATCTTGTGATTAGGGATTTGAAGGAAATCCCAAATAAGAAATGTGTGAATCCAAGACATATTCAAGAAGGATTGGAAGCACTGGAAAAGAGAAAGGACGTGATTATTAGGCCCGCTGATAAGGGCGGAGGTGTGGTTCTCCTTAAAAAAGAGTATTACCATACCCAACTCTCTACTATGCTGGCGGACACTGAGACATATAAGATCTTAAGAACGGATCCCACCTTGCAGTATAGACGGGAACTGGTTACACTGGTCGAAAGAGGGTATGAGAATCGGATTCTATGTAAGAAGGAGAAACAATATCTGGTACCTAGCTTCAGCAGAATACCAACGATTTACACGTTACCTAAAGTCCATAAGGACATGGTCAACCCTCCGGCTAGACCAATAGTTAATGGTATTCAATCTGTAACGTCGAGGCTAGGAGAGTACCTAGACTTCTTCTTACAAAAGAGTGTATTACAGTTAAGGTCATACCTGAGAGACACTAAGGCCTTTTTGATCGCTTTAAGAGAGGTTGAGTTACCGAGCAATAGGGACATCTTTCTGGTTACAGCGGATGTCTCGTCTCTTTATACGATTATCCAACATGAGGACGCATTGCTCGCTTTCAATTGGGCCTTTAGTAAAAGGGACGATATCCCGGATATTCAAAAACGTTTTTTGAGAGATGTCCTTGATTTCTGTCTAGCGCATAATTATTTTTGGTTCAATAGTACGTTTTACCAGCAGCAGAGAGGTGTAGCTATGGGGGCGAAATTCGCTCCCAGTCTAGCTAACTTATTTATGGGGGAATGGGAGGACCGGTCGATTTTTGCTGCCCAACATGAAGAGTTGATCATGTATCGTCGATACATCGACGATTTATTCCTCGTTTGGGCAGGGACCGAGTCCTCTCTGGTGGAGTTCTGCGACAAACTGAATGTCAATAAAAATAACATTAAGTTGGACTTCAGTTGGAGTCGCGAAAAGATTCATTACCTGGACGTGGAGATATCCCTTCTAGACGGTGGACTGAGGACTCAAGTGTACTTCAAGCCGACCGACCGGAATGGATATCTCCCCGTCCAGAGTGGACACCACCAACTGTGGCTGTCTAATATCCCCAGGGGACAGTTCCTTCGTGTAAGAAGGAATTGCACCATGGAAGCGGATTTTTTTAAACAGTCCCAAATCCTAAAGGAGAGATTTGTCGAGAAAGGGTACCCAGCCGTCAATTTGGATAAAACAATAACTGAAATAGGTTCCCTAACTCAGGAAGAGTGTCTGAGGGACTCGGTAAAAGAAAGGACACAGGAACATGAATGGAGCTTTATTACACAGTTCAGTGCACAGTATCGTGAAGTAGAACAGGTCTTTAGAAGACACTGGCCTGTACTGCGCATGGACAAGCTCCTATGTGGGGTGCTACCTGATTCTCCAAACTTCATTTATAGAAGGGGACCAACATTTGGAGATCATGTAGTAAAAAAGGTTTTAGATCCTCCAAAGAAACCAGTCATGTTCTGGGACGAAAGAGTTGGTTTCTTTGCATGTAGGAGGTGTAAGACATGTAAACAGGTAAATACGCATTTGAGGAACTTTGCCAGTTTTACATCTCCATCGAATGGCCAAACTTTCGCAATAAAAGATCTGATTACTTGCAACACCACTCATGTGGTATACTGTCTGCAGTGTCCCTGTAATTTACTTTACATTGGGAGGACCAAACGGACAATAACCACGAGAGTGTCTGAACATATTACGAACATTCGTAATGGGTTTAAGGACCACAGTGTGTCACTCCATTTCCGAGATTTCCACAATAGGGATCCTACTCACCTCAAATTTTGGGGTATAGAGAAAGTGGAACCGGTATGGAGGGGCTCGAATAGGGTTCGCGAGGTTTCGAAGCGCGAAACACACTGGATCTACCTGACGGATAGTTTGTACCCTAAAGGTTTAAACGTTGATCTGGATATTAACTGCTTTATTAGCAATTATTAATACCAGGGATGAGGTTTGTATCCAGACTTCTGGGAGGAAGCATTTTTGTAGTATATTGAGACGATCCTGGTTTGCGTATATTTGTTGGTAGACAGATCAGGTGCTGGACCCGGTTACCTTTTTTCTCTCTTTCTCGTTTTTTCTGTTCTTTTTTCTTATGTCTGATTTTAATACAATTTTGACATATTGGGTATTATTGATCATTATCGTTTTTAGATTGTCTTTTATGGTCACTTTTAGTTCAAGTTTGAGTTTATATATATAATTATGCCTTTTAAGATTTTAAGAATTTCAGGTATACATGTTTTATGTATATTTGCTGCTATCTATACAATTTTATCATTAATGTGCTTTATGTGTCAGACTGCATATTCGATGCTTGATATTTTTTTGTGTTTTTTTTTTTTTTTGTTTTGAGTACAATTAGCTTATTTATTAAGTTGCAGATGTTAAGTGTAAGGCACTCAGCGAAAAATATGGATGCTTTGTACTATTATTAATATAGTCATAAATTGCCCCGGTTTTATATGCTGATATATAGCTGTCTATTTTAGACTGTTGTTTCAGTCCTGTGCCCAATGGTAAGGGGTGTCTGCAGAGCTGGTGTTGATGGAGCTGGACGGTGACGGACTTCCCGTTTTTTAACCGGATGTTGACATCGCTCATCCTGTCTGGGGCTGACGGCGGATGTGCGTCGTCACGTCTGGCTGTAGGTGTGTGTCCGGACATCGATCTCTGCAGAGCTGGTGTTGACGGAGCTGGACGGTGACGGACTTCCGGTGTTTAACCGGATGTTTACATCGCTCATCTGTTCTGAGGATGACGGCGGATGTGCGTCGTCACGTCCGGCCGGAAGTGCGTGTCCGGACATCTGAATGCCGATGTAGGTATTCAGTAAAAGCCTTGCACTTCCGGGTGACCCCAAATCGGACGCTGGTGCGCATGCGCCGGCGTCTTTATTAAAGGAACACGACCGCGCCGCGCACATGGGCTCTCAGAAGAAGTCAAGTGGACGAAACGTCAGAGCCGATGTGCGCGGTCGCTATACTTTTCACACTGGTCATCATTCGGGATTCCTATTAGGCTGCAGGAATTTTCTTTGGAATGGTCATCGAGTGTGCATATTTTGAGCTTTATGCCTTCACTCCATAGCCCTCTTGTAAGTAGCCATCTGGAGGGGAGAGGGGCTTGTTATTTTGTGTGATTTTAAATAAAGTGTTGCAGAATTACACTATTGTTGCCCCCACTTTGTTCAATTACATGAATTTTTGAACGGAGGAAAAGTTGGAGGGAGGAGCAGCTAGGTACAGCCCAGCAGTGATCTATACACCCGCTGATTGGTGGATCGTATTGAAGGCTCTATATTCACCGTGTTTTGGTGAGTGTTCAATCTAAAGGGGGGGAGCACTGGAGTGTGGTTGAACTTTGGCAGAACAGACAAGACCCTTCACTCCCTACCCTGGTGGATGGATTGTGCCTGATATACCACTGTATGGACTGTACACACATATATATTTTATGAGTCTTTAGGGACGTTGTGTTTTACAATAGATCTGTTTACCTTAGCGCTGCTAGTGTTCAGTTATATTTTACTTGGTTCAATATTCTCAACACCTTTTTTAATAAACTTTATTTTGCTCTGTTATAATAAGAAATGAAGAGAATAAGGGTCCTTTCACACGGCCGCTCCGCTTGTCCGCAAATCATCCTATTTTTTTGCGGATGATTTGCGGACATAATTAGACATATGCCGGTTTTCGGTATTTCGATATATTGCAGTATTGCATACCCACGGTATTGTTATTGTGGCATTTTTAAAATACCGAGTTTCTCTGCTCCTCAGTCTGACTTGTGAATTGATACATTTGGATGACTCGTTCACTCACTCAATAGAAAACAGCTCTGGTAATATGATCCTAGAGTGAGAGACTTAGCTCCTCCCTGTAACCAATCAGACGGCTCCCACTCAGCACACACCCACATGCTTCCTTTCCGGGCTCAGAGACACAGTGAGAGACACAGTGCCTTCTAAAAGCAAGTACTTTTACCATACAATGTCACTAGATAGATAGATGGAGAGATAGATATACAGATATATATACAGATAGATATACAGACAGATATACAGATATACAGATAGATATACAGATAGATATACAGATGGAGAGATAGATAGATGGAGATACAGATGGAGATATAGATAGATAGATAGAAATACATACACGGGCATAGCAGCATATATATATAATTATATATATATATATATATATATATATAGATGCACAGGCATAGCAGCCCACATTACATTATTATATAGCCATCAAGCAGTGTCTGGCCTACCCCGTGATGACTGGTTCTGGCGCTCAGCTCTGATAGTCTGGTCATTAAGGGGGCAAATCCTTGCGGCCCAGAAGTGGTTAAACCTGCAGGAGGAGCAGTGTTTTTATTTGTAAATGACTTTACTATTGCTTTAGGCCTGGTTCACATGTATGTGGGTTGGCGGCCCATATTTGCACAGGATAGGGATAGCAGCCCATTGATTTGAATGGGGTTGGGCTGCTATGCCTGCGTTTTCAGCTGAAAAAAGCCGCATGCAGAATTTTTAAAAATGCAGTGGCCGTGAACCCCATCCTGCTTTTGCACCATGTGACTTACTTGCAGTTCCTGCACACGCAAACTGTGTTTTTATGCTGGGCCCATGTATTTAAAAAACGCAGAAAGCTTGCCAGAGCAGGAACTGCAGGTAAGTCGCATGGTGCAGAAGTAGGATGGATTTAAAGGCCACTGCATTTTTTTAAAATGCTGTATGCACCTTTTTTCTGCGTAAAATGACGGCATAGCAGCCCGTTCAAATCAATGGGCTGCTATGCCTGTGCAAATGTGGGCCGCCAACCCGCATACATGTGAACCAGGCCTAAAGCAATAGTAAAGTCATTTATAGATAAAAACACTGCTCCTCCTGCAGGTTTAACCACTTCTGGGCCGCAAGGATTTAGCCCCTAATGACCAGGCCATCGAATCAGAGCGCCAGGACCAGTCATCACCAGGTAGGCCAGACACTGCTTGATGGCTTATTTTAGGCCTGGTTCAGTCTACTGACTGACTATATAATAATGTGCAAAAGTGAACCAAAGTCCCTAAATTCAGCAATGAAATTGAAGTGAGGTAGAAATTTAATAATTTAAGTTTAATAATTTAATACCGTGATAATACCGTATACCGTGACAAAACCCTAATCAATTAATCGCAGCATGGAAATCTGATATCGTCACATGCCTAGACATAATGTAAGTCAATGGCACTGCGGATGTCAGCGGAATACCATCTGCTAACATCCGATTTTCTTCCTTTCAGTTCTGTTCCGTTTTTTGAAACGGAACAGAACCCCATTTTTTCATCCGTTCAAAAAACAGAAAGGAAGGAAAATCAGATGTCAGCGGTGTCATCCGCTGACATCCGCAATGCCATAGACTTACATTATGTCCGCATATCATCCGCAAACGGATGGGATGATATGCGGACACACGGAGCGAATGACACAAATGTCATCCGCTCCGTGAAAAAAAAAAAAAAAAAGTCCCGCAGCGGACAAAAACAGCGGAGCAGCCGTGTGAAAGAAGCCTAATAAATACTTTGTACTTAATGTCAAACTTTGTGTGTTCCTGTTGTGGACATCTGAGCAGTTCTTGCACTTACCACAAGATGGCAGCAATCTTCTTTATGTCTCATAAAAGTGGAACATGAATAAGCCATAACCTTAACAATTTGTTTTATATGCTGATAAAATTCATGTTAGAATTTCTCTGACAGTGAAATTTCAATGCAGGCACCACTGCAGTCCACAAACTCCAAATGGGTGTCAACTTGTTTTTTGCCCTTTCAGATGAGAGAACCTTTTCCCAAACAATGTTTTGTGCCGGCTAGGATCAAAGTGCTTCCCATTGACTTCCACACACAGATGATGCAGAGATCATCAATTCAATGAAGAATATTCATGCTGTGATTTTCAATATAATCATTCTGATAGGAAGAGCTCTTTTGTGCTCTGGTGTTTCACTAACTCTGGCATTTGAGTCAAAAAGACAATCTTAAAGTTCTCTAACATGAATTAAATGATGAAGCCCATATAGGGATCTCTTTATTGAGCACCTGTCATAAGAAAAAAATAAATAAATAACACTCCCTGCATAATACACATTCTTCAGTGCCATGATTTACCATTAATGTTCCAACATCCCATGATGATCTAACTGCCACCCCCCCAAACCTCCAAGGTAATATTGACTTTACTTAAAGCGGAGTTCCACCCAAAAGTGGAAGTTCTGCTTATCTGTCTCCTCCCTTCCTCCGGAGCCACATTTGGTACCTTTTTGGGGGAGCTGGGGGGGAGCGGGTACCTGTTTTTGACAACGACCTGTCCCCACTTCCGTTGGACCCCGTCGCAGCACGCTTCGTGCATGCACAGTAGGGAATCACTGACGGTTTCCCTTACAATCTATGGCGACTGCAGCACCCGAGAGCCGATGGAAGCATGCGCTGGGGTACCGCCATCGCTGGATTCCAGGACAGGTAAGTGTCGCGATTTCCTTTTTCAAGTATCTCACCAAACTGGCTCGCTCAATGCCTCCACAATTGCCAAGAGGAATGTTACATCAGTCACTGCTTACTATCATGTGAGTACTGTGTTTATTTAATACATTTTAATTGTTTACTCACTATGGATATTCCCTTTGACTTATTATGCCTATGAGAAACGCTCTGTGTGGAGAGAAGTGTCCTATTATCATCTTCATCTGTGTATCAAGGCACTATGGGCTGCAGCTGAGCGCATAGCACAGCCATATCACTGGTGGAAGATTTTTTGGTGATTTGTTGGATCACTTCACACTGATTTAGCAATTTTCACTGTGTGTGTGTGTGTACACATTTTTTTCACGGATTGACTATATTCACTTTCTTAAAGATTTTTTTATTATGAAAATATTGCACTATATATTTTTTCTTATTTCCTTTTACATTGGGTATCATGAATGTGAAACGTATCCACCAATACTGAGTGAAGATTTTGGTGATACCATTTAAGTACTGTTTTTAGATCTCAGGTGAGCTGAGTGGTGGAAGATCTGGGATTACACTGTAAGGAATTTTCTGATGAACTTTCAAATCATTTTTTACTTTTTTGGATGAATTTATTTATATTTACACATTCATGAATTGCTTTTGATGTATTTTACTTTAATATTTATTATACATACCTGTTGACTATATACTTATCACATTTTTGAATAGCCCACCACTTTTTGGTTATTTATGATTTATTACAAGCACATGAGTACTTGATTTGGTGGGAGCTGCAATTCCATATCCGCTCACCTTTCTGCACTTAAAATTTATACTAGTATATGCTTTGTTGATATTTGTCTGAGGTTTACAATCACTTTAACCACTTGCCGACCGCCACAAGTACATATACTGCGGCGGTCAGCCCTTCACAGGCAAAGTGACGTACCGGTACGTCACTAGCCTGTGAGGCTCTGGGGAGCTCCCGCGCGGTCACGAACCCCCCCTGCGCGTGTGAGCGGCGGACCCGATGTCCGCCGTTCACTCACGATCGTCCGTGACAGCGGGAGAAAGGTAGGCGGCTAGTGTAAACAAGCCGCCTGTCATTCTCCCCTGTGTAGAAACAGTGATCATACGGTTCTACTATGTAGGACCATTGATCATTGTTCCTACACTTCAAGCCACAGCCAATCACAGTAAGAATCACGCCCCTAGGGACACACACAGCCCCTCCCTCTCAAATAAAGTTAACCCCTTCACTACCAGTGTATTTTTACAGTAACAGTGCATATGTATAGCACTGATTACTGCAGTAATGTCACTGGTAACCCCAAAAGTGTCAAAAATGTCAGTCAAGGGTCCGATCTGTCCGCCCCAATGTCGTAGTACTGCAAAAAAAATCGCAGATCGCCGCCATTACGCGTTAAAAAAAAAAAACAACAAAAATGACAAAAATCTTTCCCTTTGTTAGTAAACGCGATAATATTTGCGCAAACCAATCAAAATACGCTTTTTGCGATTTTTTTTTTTTTTTTACCGAACATATGTAGCATAAAACAAATTGGCCGAAAATGTTAAAAAATTTTGATTTTTATATTTTTTTTTGGGGAATTTCGTATAAAAATGTGAAAAATATTGTTATTTTTGCAAAATTGACGCTCTTTTTTTTGTTTATAGCGCATGATCAAAAAATCGCACAGGTGATCAAATACCACCAAAAGAAAGCTCTGTTTGTGGGAAAAAAAAGTACGTCAAATTCGTTTAGGTACAGTGTCGCACAACCGCGCAGTGCCGAATCGCAAAATACCCCCTGGTCAGGAAGGGGGTAAAATCTTCCGGGGCTTAAGTGGTTAAAGCTATTTTTTGCATACAGCAAGGCATGTCCTCACCAGCTCTCCATGTGACAGCACTCTGTCCTGGTAATTGGCTGCTCAGGCACTGGACAGTGCATTGAGAACTTGTAGTCAATCCTCAAGAGGCAAATGAATAAAAAAAAAAAACCCACACAAATTCTGACAAACTCCAAGCATTGATTATGGAAGAATGGGCTGCTATCAGTCAGGATGTGGCCCAGAAGTTGATGGACAGCATGCCAGGGAGAATTGCAGAGGTCTTGGAAAAAGAAGGGGCAACACTGCAAATATTGACTCTTTGCATAAACTTCATGTAATTGTCAATAAAAGCCTTTGACACTTATGAAATACTTGTAATTATACTTCAGTATCCCATAGTAACATCTGACCAAAAAATCTAAAAACACTGAAGCAGCTGACTTTTTGAAAATGAATAATTGTTTCATTCTCAAAACTTTTGGCCACAGGTGTAGAAGAGCATTCTATTCTTTAACACTTGTAGCCATATAGCTTTTTTTTTTTTTAAATCAATAAATGGTTTAAGGTTTTAATGCAGAAGATTGTTTAGCCTTTCTTGCTATTTTGTCATTTAGAATTCATTTAGAACATTAAAGATCTCCCTAATGAAGATACTGTAGCTGCATAGCCTAAAGCATAGCCTTGGAGTCCCTGACCATTCAGTCCTTCTTCTCAAGACAGCTTCAATTTTTCACGTCAGTATAGCTCTTATGTGTTGGTTTTATGTACCTTTTATAAATAAAGGTTTTAAGGTGGTTCTAAAGTCAAAATTTTTTTTTCCTTAAAGCGGAACTTCACCCAAAAGGGGAAGTTCTGCTTTAAGGCCTCATTCCTCGCTCCTCTTGCACAAATGCCACTTTTTCCGTTCCCAGCACCGCAGAAGTTCTTGTTCATCCCTTCCCCCTGCAGTCTTCTGAGACACTGAAAGGTCCCAGAAGACTGCATCCACCAATACTGGATGCGCCACGTGACTCGCGCATGTGCAGTGGGTGCCTGGCTGTGAAGCCGGAAGCTGTCCCTGCCGGGTGTCCATAGTGAAGATGCTAGCGCCACCGAGGGAGGACTGAGGAAGAAGATGGCTGCGGTGAGCTCACTGCTGGACCGTGGGCAAGTGAGTGGCTGATTTTTAAAAGTTAGCAGCTACACTTTTTGTAGCTGCTGACTTTTTTTTTTTTTTTTATAGGTGCATGGAGTTCCTCTTTAATCCATTCCCTGCATTAGGGCAAAAAACACCTCACTACCTGTAAAAACCACCCACTACCTAAAGAAATATTGTACCTCACTTCTTTCACAGTTCCAGCTGCAGAACTGCTCTTCTCACTTCCAGGTCTCACAGTGAGAAGGGAGTGGGGGTGTGGCTTACTGGCGCTGTGTGCATCTATGGATGCACACAGCCCAGCTTGAAAACACTTGTGCATGGGTGCCCACTTAGCACCCTGCTTTCTGAAGAGGCACCTGGAGGAAGGAGTAGCAGACAGCACCAGCTGGGGACTGCCAAAGAGGAGGTAAGGGACAGCTCTATGGAAATTCGTTGCACAGAGCAGGTATGTATAATATGTTTTTTTATTTTAACCCCCAAAAATGTTTTCCTTTACTATTACATTAAATGGTATCCGCTGGATATACTATACATTTTAATACCTCTTTTTTTGGGATATTCTGGTTTACTATAATGTAAAGCATATCTAAATCCAGGAGCCAAGATGGAATGTTTTGCAGCTTACCCTTCCTTAGATGTGGTGGTTGCATTCGTTTTCTTGGTTTGGTTTGTTTTGTTTTTTTTCTGGTTTCAAAAACTACCGCCATCTGACCCCAATGAGGATTACACCGCTGCCTGCAGAACACTGCAGCAAAAGCAGACTCCTCCTAGGTCCCAACATCCACTCTGTAGAAATGAGTGAACATATGCACCGATGACCAGGTTGTGGCCTTGCAAATCTGAGCCATAGAAGCTTGATTGCGATGTGCCCAAGAGGCACCTACTCCTGGTAAAAGGTGCCTTTACAGGAAAAGGAGGAACCTTTCCTACTAAACCATACGCCTGGGTAATAACCTGGCAAATCCAACAAGAAATTGTAGATTTAGATGCTGCCAATCCCTTTCTAGGGCCTTCTGGCAGTACAAACAAGCTCTCGGTCTTGCGAATCTGAGCTGTTTCCTGTAAATAAAATTTAAGTGCATGCATTACATCAAGAGAATGCAATAACTTTTCCTCCTCTGAGTGAGGATCTGGAAAAAAAAGCAGGTAGTATAATGTCCTGATTCAAATGAAAGGCGGACACTACCTTGGGCAAAAAATCTGGGTGAGGACGTAAAATCACCCTAACTTGATAAAATATCAAGAATGGCTCTTTACAAGAAAAAGCTGCTAGTTCCGATAACCTTCTAGCCGCAGTTATCGCAATAAAAAAGACCAGTTTCTTGGTCAAAAGAACCAGGGGAACCTGCCCCAGAGGTTCAAAATGCTGTTTTTGCAAAACTGCCAACGCCAAATTTAAGTCCCAAGGAAACATCGGTGGCTGCACTGGTGGAAGCAAACGCAATATTCCCCCGGACGAAGGCTTGAACCAACGAATGGGAAGCGATGGGTTCCTGGAAAAAATCAGATAAAGCTGAAATCTGCCCTTTAATTGTGCTCAGGGCTAATTTCATATATACCCCTGCTTGCAGGAAGCATAGAATTCTCACGATAACATATGTGCAGGGATGCCATTTCCTGGCTTCACACCAGGCAATGTAGGATTTTCAGACCCTGTAATAAATATTTCTAGAGACTGGCTTTCTGGCGTTTTATCAGTGTATGAACTGCGGGGCCAGGTACACCCTGCTCTTCCAAGATTAAGGTGTCAATAGCCAAGCCGTCAAATTTAGAGACTGTACAGCAGGGTGGAATATCGGACCTTGAGAGAGCAAGTCGGGACGCAGTGGAAGAACCCATGGCCTCGTCACTTCCACCCTCTGGATTTGTGCATACCAAATCCTCCTCCGCCAAGCTGGAGCTACCAGAATTACTGGTTTCCCCTCCAGCTGGATCCTGCGCAACAAACACAATATCAGCTGTATCGGAGGAAAGGCATAGATCAGGGAATGCTCCCCCCAAGGAGTCACCAAAGCATCCACTCCGACTGCCAGTGGATCCCTGGTCCTGGACACAAATCTCTCCAATTTTTTGTTGAACCTGGATGCCATCAGATATACATCTGGGACCCCCCAGTGTAGGCAGATCATTTGAAAAACCTCGGGATGTAAAGACGATTCCCCCGGAAATATCTGTTGATGGCTCAAGAAATCTGCCTGCCAGTTCTCTATTCCTGGAATGAACAATGCTGTCAGGCATGGCACAATTTTCTCTGCCCAGGACAGGATAATATCCACCTCTTTCTGGTCTGATCGGCTCCTTGTGTCCTTGACGGCCGTGGCATTGTCGGATTGCACCCTCACAGGGTGACCCACAAAGTCTGGGCATCCAGAATTTTAGAGCCCGACTGACTGCACGAATTTCCAAAATGTTGATAGGGAGACGACTCTCTACCCAAGACCATTTCCCCTGGACAGTGGCTTCCTCCAGAACTGCTCCCCAGCTGAAGAGACTAGCATCTGTGGTCACTACCTTCCAGGTCACTGGAAGAAAGGATTTCCCTTTCTCCAGATTTCTGGTCAACAACCACCAATTCAGACTGTCGTACTCTTGTTAGCAGAGATAGGGACCGGTCCAAGGGCTAAACTTTTATATTTCAGGCAGACAGAATTTGTTCTGCAAGGGTTTGGCATGGAATTAAGCATAGGGAATTGCCTCGAATGTGGACACCATCTTTCCCAGTAACATCATGCAAAGACGTATAGATGGATATCTCAGTCTTACTATAGACTGAACCTGATCCTTGAGGTCTGAGACCTTTCTTGTTGGCAAAATTATCTTTGCCTGCACCGTGTCTACAAGAAGCCCCAGGTATTCCAGACGCTAGACTGGCTGTAATGCTGACTTTGCTAAGTTCAGTATCCAACCCAGACGTGTCTGAACAATATTTCGGCTTAGAGCCGACTCAGATCGGTCTAGTAATCGTCCAGATATCCTTTTACTGATATCCCTCGGGACCTTAGAACAGCCAGTACTGGAGCTAGGATCTTTGTTAACACTCTTGGAGCTGTGGCCAACCCGAAGGGCAGGGCCACAAACTGGAAATGATGGTTTCCAATCGCAAAACAAAGGAACCTTTGATGAGTCTGAAATATAGGCACATGAATATATGCATCCTTGATGTCTATGGATGCTAGAAATTCCTCTCCCTGCAGGGAGGCTATGACTGAATGAATTGATTCCATGCGGAAAGAACGAACGTTCAGAAATTGATTCAGTGCCTTGAGATCCAAAATAGGTCACATATCCCCATTTGGTTTGGGGATTATGAATAGGTGTGAGTAAAAACCCTTGAACCTTTCGTTTTCTGTAACCTCGGTTATTACCCTCTGAGCTCTCAACTGGTCCAATGCCTGAAAGAGATTTTTCCTTTAGGGGATCTGTTGGAATACTTGACCTCACAAACTGAGGATGCAGGAACACCCGAAATGCCAGCTTGTATCCCTGTGAAATGGTGGAGACAACCCAGTTATGTTGAATTAACTCCACCCATGCCCCTGAGAACTGCAGGAGCCTTCCCTCCACCCAGATGAGTGGGGGCATTCAGACGAGTGGGGGCTTAGAGCAAGACTTGGCTGATCTCTGGGCCCAGGGTTTTTTCTGACCTTGCCCCGAAGGCGTGGGTCCGGATGCAGATGGCTGAGGTGGTCGCCACTGCCTGGAATTGGAAGCACTGGTATTGTGTGTGCTGGGGATTTTAAAGGAAGGATGCCTGCTCTTCCTCTTTACAGGTAGCAATGTACTATTCCCCCTTCCCCAGATCTTTTGGATATATCTATCCAGATCATCACCAAAAAGGCGTTCTCCCTGAAAGGGGAAGCTAGCCATTCATTTTTTGCATGGTAATTCCGCAGACCAGCTCTTTAACCAAAGAATTCTGCGCATATGCACTGTCATCAGAGCAAACCGTGACATTTGTCTTATCGAGTCCGTAAGAGCATCAACTGCGAAACACAAAGCGCGAGGTAGATCTGACAGATCTTCCAAAGACTCTCCTTTAGAAGGAACTCTCTTGGCCACTCGCTTTATGCGGTCTTTCAAAGATTGACGCACTCCAATGGCTGCTACTGCTGGTTGTACTGCAGAACCTGCAACCGCAATGGAGTCTTTAAATAAAGATTCCAACTTTTTTATCCGCTGGATCTTTAAAAACCTGGGCATTATCCACAGGACAGGTTAAATTCTTGTTAACCGAAGACATGGCTGCATCCACAGTGGGAATATTCCATCTCTTAGAAAACGTATCCTCCATAGGATATAACAATGAAAACCTTTTAGGAGGAACAAACATCCTATCCGGATGATCCCAGTCATTATACACTTCTTGCTTCAAGAGTGGATGAATGGGAAATGACTGAGGACTCTGAGGAGGGCGCAATGAGCCTAGGGAGGAAAAAGAGATTTCAGTTGTCTCTAAGGGTGGGAGTTTAAACTGAGCCTGGACCATGTCAGCAAGAGACTGGATAAACAATCTCTGGGATTGAGAGGCTGATAGAGATTCCTCTGATTCCCCGGAAGTGGAACTTTCAGCTTGAACTTCTACAGGGCCACCCTCAGCTACATCTTCCACATCCTCTGCCCAATCCCGAACTGATTCAGGGGGCAGCTCAGGAGAGGGGGATCTAACCCGCTTCTTTCCTCTATGTGGTGCTGCAATCATGTCCGCAATCCTACCCTCTAGGCTAGCTAATGCCAATTCCAAATAGTCCTTGGTAACATAGGCTGTGGCAGAAGTACACGGAGTAGCTACTATGCCTGACAACCGTAATGTCTCTGATTGGCTAACTGCCTCTGGCTTATCAGGAGTAGTCGTCACAGTGGAAGCACGACTAGGACCTTCAGGGCCTGACGGTGGCATCATAGTGCCCTTTCCAACTGTGCTCCCTCTGGCCCTCTTTCGGTCAGACATTGCTTTATAGCAAGACAAACTTGAGGTACTACCTTTTAAAGTGTGTACTCAAGGTCTGTGCCAAACTTATACAGCCTAATGCACTTAATACTGATTACCTAAAATACAGGACCATTAGTACCAGTAACATACACCCACAGTGACTCACGCAACCCAGCTGCTGCTGCTCTGTGTCCCTTTCAGCCTGTGACAGAGGCTAGTGTGTTGGAAACAGTTCCTTGCAGAACGTGCCCCTTTACAGTGGGGATCGAAAGTTTGGGCACCCCAGGTAATAATTTGTATTAATGTGCATAAAGAAGCCAAGGAAAGATGGAAAAATCTCCAAAAGGCATCAAATTACAGATTGGACATTCTTATAATATGTCAACAAAAGTTAGATTTTATTTCCATCATTGATACTTTCAAAATTACAGAAAACAAACAAATGGCGTCTGCAAAAGTTTAGGCACCCAGAATTTATAGCACGCACTGCCCCCTTTGCAAGGCTGAGACCTGCCAGTGTCATGGATTGTTCTCAATCATCATCTGGGAAGACCAGGTGATGTCAATCTCAAAGGTTTTAAATGCCCAGACTCATCTGACCTTGCCCCAACAATCAGCACCATGGGATCTTCTTAGCAGTTGTCTAGAAAACTCAAACTGAAAATAGTTGACGCTCACAAAGCTGGAGTGACAGACAGCCCAGAAATCTTAAAGAACTGGAAGACTTTTGTAAGGAAGAATGGGCAAAGATACCTCAAACAAGAATTGAAAGACTCTTGGCTGGCTAAAAAAAGCGTTTACAAGCTGTGATACTTGCCAAAGGGGGCAGTACAAGATATTAACTCTGCAGGGTGCCCAAACTTTTGCAGATGCCATTTTTTTGTTTTCTGTTATTTTGAAAGTGTAAATGATGGAAATAAAATCTAACTTTTGTTGACATATTATAAGAATGTCTAATCTGTAATATGATGCCTTTTTGGAGATTTTTTTTTATCTTTCCTTGGCTTCTTTATGCACATTAATACAAATTTTTACCTGGGGTGCCCAAACTTTCAATCCCCACTGTATGCATGTGCGGCGTGGTGTGTGGCATCCACGAACACGCCCACCACACGGCATACGCCTGTACTTAATGCGAAGATTCCCACACGCGTGAATAGGCCTACACCATAGACACGCGATCCAGCAGAGGCGAACATTCGAACGCTTATGCGCCAGGGCGAACACAACAAATACATGGGGAGAGAGTAGTTTATGCTGAATCTTGTTTGTCACAGCTGATACCTTTTCAGGTAATCAGCTCAGCGTAAGAAACAGTGTAACAATATGCTTTAAACATACTTTGCATAAACCTGCTGCAATGTAAATACAAGCAGAAATACACTTGGCACAAGTCTCTGTAATCTTATCAAAGGGAACAGTGCATAAAATATTTACAATTTTGCAATTTTTAACCTTTTAAGGTTTTTGTTTGCTGTGTAAATATTTAAAATTGATTCACCAGTCCTGCCGCAGGAAACTGCTATAAGCAAGAATCCAATATTCACCCTTCACGGTAAACATGGTCTTAGAGACCTTCAAGGACTGGGTCCCCTATATAAGAGGGGCCACGGCCTTTGACCTGTAGAGCACCCTGCATGGAGCGCCTTTGGGGTTTGGTATTCCAAGGGTCCGGATCCCAGGGTCCAGTGCCTAAAAAGGACAGCATTACAGGCAAAACCTCTGATCTGCTTCCAGAGGCTCGGGTACAATCCTTTTAGTCAATTGACTGTTTTAGATGGATCCGATAGCTAACCACTTAGATCCAGTGATCTTTGATTGGGGTATGATAACATAATCTTCTTTCTTCTTCTTTGAAACATAACAAACGTGGAGCACCTCTCCACAGCGACCTTCACCTTTTAGAAACTGGCGAAAAAATGGAGGTACCTGTGTGGGAGGGGTTATATAGGGGGTCATCAATTCTGATTGGTTACCAGTGTCCTTCAACTATAGGTGGCTATATAACCCATATGTTATGATTTATGACTCTGTGTTCTGTGAGGTACGAAAAGAAAGCTGTATATACTTACCTAATTTCAGCCTGCTCTGGTCCAGTCACATGATCCTGCTCCCCTGTGCCAGCCAGCAGCATCTGCAGGGTGAGAGGTGGGAATGCCAACATCAAATGGGTAATAGGAGCCTATGGATGACATCGCCACTCCAATGCATTCTAAGCATTGTCGAGCACTCTCTCCTCTCCCCTGCAGCTGCTGCTTGCTGACACAGGGGATCACTTGACTGGACTGAAAACAGGTAAGTTTATACAGTACATCTTTCTTACACAGGTTAGTCATCATAGGTGTTAGGAGGGAGCATTTTTAAGACTAGTTATGTTTTGCCTGGAATTCTACTTCTGAAAGGAGGCAGTAAGAGAAATGTATCGATGAAGTTTACATACGCTTTATGTACTGAAGTATTTTTGTTTTCTGAAATGAAGTACATGTGGCCCACAGTAGCTTTAATGGGGCCTTTTAATTCTAATTCCACTAAGCTTGGCCCCCTGTATTGAATGTGACATTTCTAAAGTAGATGGACATCTGGAATATAGAGATCAACAAACTGTGACTTCGCTGTTAGGTATGTATGCAGCTTTCAGATCTCCTGCTGGGCTTTAACCAAATATTTCTACGGGCTTCAGATGTAGTAGAACATCCAAAGAATTTAGAGTCTTTTAATGAATTCTTTTTGCAAAGACACCGGTGTAAAATAGAAGACAATGCAGGAACTGAAATTACATAAAAAGGCCAAGAGCACTTTATAAATCTGTATATTGGGGATTTTCATAAATGCTGCCAAAAAGAACAAAAACATTTTTGCAACAATTTCTGAGATAAATTATTACCAGATGTAACACATGCAAGGAAGCTACACGTTACATGCAACTTTGATTAAACTCTAGGGAGGCTCACATCTCTGAAATCTCATCATTTCTTGGACCTGTATAATCCAGTACTGCTTTTATCCTTGCTACCAAAGTCTCCTCCGTTCCCATCTATCCTGTTTTCGCTTCTTATACACTATATTGTCAAATGTATCGGGACGCCTGCCTTAACACGCACATGAACTTGAATGGCATCCCAGTCTAATTTCGTACGGTTCAATGTTGAGTTGGCCCACGCTTTGCAGCTATAACAGCTTCAACTCTTCTGCACCGGTGCACATTCGCTCTTACTTCCCGGAAGCGCAGGATCATATACGTGTATCTGCGCACACTGCTATTACATAGGGCCCTTTCTTTTATAAACAAGAGATATTTAATATCAGCAATTCATTTCATCACAGCTTGCTTGGAAATGTACCCCTGATTCAACTTAGCATGGAAACCATTGCAAAACGTGGGCCATTCTGGGATACTTTTTGCTTTTTTTAAATTCATTTTTTGAGGTGACTTTTCTCCAGGCGTCCCCTACACCTGAAGAGTTAAATGGCCTGCCTTTATATTACAGGTATTATGATTTTATATATTTGTTGTGTTGAGATGTTCCTTTCCACAGACATATTTAGAATTCTGAATTTCATTCTTAAAACTCAAGATTTTTAGCTGTCTGATGGATCCAGCAAGTGCCATAGGCTTTAGGCTATAAGTCATGTAACATGAATCCAATATGTTAGTTCACATGAATCTCTGCAGAATCACTCAACGCTCTCCTTTATTGTGATTTGGCTCCAGAACACCATTAAACTTGAAGTTTAGTAATTAATTTTTTTTTTTTTTTTTTGGCATACAGCACCAAACACATTAGGTATGTGTAATGGTTTGTATCCCATTATTTGCTGGCTGCCGCTTGTAAAAAATCTTCCCTTCATGCAGCCAGATATTGCCCTCAGTGGCTGTTTTCTGGTGCTGTGTGGATTATCAGCAACCACTGATAGCTTGCCTGCTAATTCTGCCCTCTCCACCATTCAGAGACCATGTATTACTATTATCCCACAATGCATCACATTCTTTGAATAAGGGAGTGGAGGTTCTCCACTGTCAATTCACATAATGCGATGCATTATGGGATAATAGTAGTATAAGGTGGTTTAAAGTGTCATTAAACCAACATCATTAAAAACTGTCAATAAATTATTATTTTTTTTTATTTCAGGTACTTATATAGCGCTGTCAATTTACATATACCATTGCACATTCACATCAATCCCTGCCCTCAAGGAGCTTACAATCTAAGGTCCCTAACTCACAATAAATGGTGTATTACATGCTATTCATACTCAGTCACTGTCTGATTTGTTTTCTCTATTCTGCAAAAAAACCTGGTTTATTCTGCTTTTCTGTGTCTCCTCCCTCATGTTCATGTCCCCACTGCAGTTGGGGATTTTGCATAGCAGGGTTGGCAGCTAGTGGACATGCTCAGTTTTTAGTGTGTTTCTATGTGTATAATCCTGATCACATCTAAACAGCCCATGTGACTATACAGTCATACATATGGGCGTGTATACAGTGGTATATGATAGCCTACGCCCTCCCTTCTTTTTTTTTTACATGTGACCAGCAGCAGAGGACTAGAAGCTCCTCCTGCTTATGTTTCCCTGCAGACAGGCTGCTGGTTCATGTGGCAGCTGTATATCGATTAGGAAAAAGGTACTTGTGACAGACCCAACCAGGACAGGGGCTTTTGGAGGGGACTGCAGGCTAGCCTCTTGCCTACTGACTATGGGCCCTGGTGTTTTGAGGAGCCTGGAGCACCTTTGGAGTAGTTTTACTTTAGATTCAAGCCCATGTCTCCCTGAAATACACAGACTCTGAGAGCTGGAGGGCCCGGATACAGATTTGGGGCCTCTGTGTTTTGTAGGGGGGGGGGGCATAGACAGCCCAAACCAGCATTGACTGCTTCAACTTCTGCCTAGACTCAGAGATTCAAAGCAGAGGATTATATTTGGATCAAAACAACCTGATGCTGGGGTCTCCTTCTTTAATCTGTTTAATAAGGGGTTATGTGTTTACTGTTAATTCTCTTTCTCCCATTGTGTGCCTCCTAGGTGTGTATTCCCTTTTTCAATTAAGTTAATTGAGTCACCCTTTGTTTCTGCCTGTCTGCTACTTCCTCTTGGAGATGTGAGTCAACTACACCTCGTTACCTAACCATTGTGGGATGTTTACCCCAATGTGTAATATTTATTTTTATTGTTCATGTGGTGACTGCCCCTATTTTTGAAGTGTGTAAAAACCTGTTTTTCTGTTCAATAGAGTAATTTCTTAGTTTTTTACCTCAACATCGTGTCTGTGTATGATGCTTGGGGTAAAGGGCTGGTATTGGCTATTGGTCTGCTGAAAAAGATTGGAGGGCAGAAGGCACCTTTGGCGGGGATCCAGGTGGTCCATCACAGTACTTCGATTTTGTTTTTCTTGACCACTTGCCGACCAGCCGCTTTACTTATACTCCCGCAAATCTGCTCTGTCCCACGAAACAACGTACCTGCCAGACACCCACGTTCGATCCCCGTGGAGACAGAACAGCAGTCTGCCGGTCAGCCTAACATCTGTAGTTTTCAAGATTTTGGAGGGGATGTTAAGAGATTACATACAAGACTTTAGTAATGAAAACGTTATTATTAGTAGTAATCAGCATGGATTCATGAAAAATCGTTCTTGCCAGACCAGTCTATTAACCTTTTACAATGAAGTGAGTTGCCATCTAGATAAAGGAAAGCCTGTGGATGTGGTGTATCTGGACTTTGCAAAGGCATTTGACACAGTTCCCCACAAACGCTTACTGTACAAACTAAGGTACATAGGTATGGACCATAGGGTGAGTACCTGCATAGAGAACTGGCTCCAGGGGCGAGTCCAGAGGGTGGTGATAAATGGGGAGTACTCGGATTGGGCGGGGGTGGAAAGTGGGGTCCCCCAGGGTTCTGTCCTGGGACCAATCCTGTTTAATTTATTCATAAATGATCTAGAAGAGGGGATATCTAGCACAATCTCGGTATTTGCAGATGATACTAAACTAAGCATGCCAATATCTTCTATGCAGGATGTGGAAACCTTACAAGCGAACCTGAACAAAATAATGGGGTGGGCAACTACATGGCAGATGAGGTTTAATGTTGAAAAATGTAAAGTAATGCACTTGGACATCAGAAACCCGAAAGCAAGCTACTCACTAGGGGGGGGGGGGACCTCTGGGTAAATCTAAGATGGAAAAGGACCTGGGGGTACTAGTGGACAACAGGCTTGGCAGTGGCATGCAATGCCAAGCCGCTGCAAGCAAAGCCAACAGAATACTGGCATATATAAACATAGAAACATAGAAACATAGAATGTGTCGGGAGATAAGAACCATTTGGCTCATCTAGTCTGCCCAATATATCTGAATCCTATGAATAGTCCCTGGCCCTATCTTATATGAAGGATAGCCTTATGCCTATCCCATGCATGCTTAAACTCCTTCACTGTATTTGCAGCTACCACTTCTGCAGGAAGGTTATTCCATGCATCCACTACTCTCTCAGTAAAGTAATACTTCCTCATATTACTTTTAAACCTTTGCCCCTCTAATTTAAAACTGTGTCCTCTTGTGGTAGTTTTTCTTCTTTTAAATATGCTCGCCTCCTTTACCGAGTTGATTCCCTTTATGTATTTAAAAGTTTTTCTATCATATCCCCTCTGTCTCTTCTTTCTTCCAAGCTATACATGTTAAGGTCCTTTAACCTTTCCTGGTAAGTTTTTTCCTGCAATCCATGTACTAGTTTAGTTGCTCTTCTCTGAACTCTCTCTAGAGTATCTATATCCTTCTGGAGATATGGCCTCCAGTACTGCGCACAATACTCCAAGTGAGGTCTCACCAGTGTTCTGTACAGTGGCATAAGCACTTCTCTCTTTCTACTGCTTATACCTCTCCCTGTACATCCAAGCATTCTGCTGGCATTTCGTGCTGCTCTATTACATTGTCTTCCCACCTTTAAGTCTTCTGAAATAATTACTCCTAAATCCCTTTCCTCGGATACTGAGGTCAGGACTGTGTCAAATATTCTATATTCTGCCCTTGGGTTTTTACGCCCCAGGTGCATTATCTTGCACTTATCCACATTAAATTTCAGTTGCCAGAGTTCTGACCATTCTTCTAGTTTTCCTAAATCCTTTTCCATTTGGCGTTTCCCTCCAGGAACATCAACCCTGTTACATATCTTTGTGTCATCAGCAAAAAGACAAACCTTACCATCGAGGCCTTTTGTAATATCACTTATGAAGATATTAAACAAAATTGGTCCCAGTACAGATCCCTGAGGTACCCCACTGGTAACATGACCTTGTTATGAATGTTCTCCATTGACTACAACCCTCTGTTGTCTGTCACTCAGCCACTGCCTAATCCACTCAACAATATGGGAGTCCATGCTCAATGACTGCAGTTTATTGATAAGTCTTGTATGTGGGACAGTGTCAAAAGCCTTACTAAAATGTAGATATGCAAGGTCTACTGCACCTCCACCGTCTATTATTTTAGTCACCCAGTCAAAAAAATCTATAAGATTTGTTTGACATGATCTCCCTGAAGTAAACCCATGTTGTTTTTCATCTTGCAATCCATGGGATTTAAGATGTTCCACAATCCTATCCTTTAATAGGGTTTCCATTAATTTGCCTACTATTGATGTCAGACTCACTGGTCTATAGTTGTTTGATTCCTCCCTACTACCTTTCTTGTGAATGGGCACGACATTTGCCAATTTCCAATCTTCCGGGACGACTCCTGTTACTAATGATTGGTTAAATAAATCTGTTAATGGTTTTGCCAGCTCACCACTAAGCTCTTTTAATAATTTTGGGTGTATCTCATCAGGACCCTGTGACTTATTTGTCTTCACTTTAGACAGCAATCTTAGAACGTCTTCCTCTGTAAAGACACATGCATCAAACGATTCATTAGTCATCCTTTCAAGTGGAGGTCCTTCTCCTTTTTCTTCTGTAAAAAAGGGGATTCACTCCAGAAATAGATTATTCTCCCAATCTACAAGACTCTGGTCCGGCCACATCTGGAGTATTCCGTCCAGTTCTAGGCACCGGTCCTCAGAAAGGATGTGCTGGAACTGGAGATAGTCCAGAGAAGGGCAACAAAAATAATTAGGGTTATGGAGGGTCTCAGCTATGAGGAAAGACTACCAGCACTAAACGTATTCTCTCTGGAGAAGAGACGCTTGAGAGGGGATATGATATCAATGTATAAATACTGTACTGGTGACCCTAGCATCAGGAACAAACTTTTCAGAGAAAGCGAATACAATAAGACGCGTGGCCACTCACTAAAACTAAAGGAAAAACAGTTTAACCCTAAAATATGTAAGGGGCTCTTTACTGTCAGAGCAGTAAGGATGTGGAATTCTCTTCCACAAGCAGTCGTATCAGCAGGGAGCATCGAAAGTTTCAAAAAACTATTAGATGGGCACCTTAACCACTTAAGCCCCGGAAGATTTTACCCCCTTCCTGACCAGGGCCTATTTTGCGATTCGGCTTCACTTTAACGGACAATTGCACGGTCGTGCGACGCTGTACCTTTTTTTTCCCACAAACAGAGCTTTCTTTTGGTGGTATTTGATCACCTGTGCGATTTTTTGATCATGCGCTATAAACAAAAAAAGAGCGTCAATTTTGCAAAAATAACAATATTTTTCACATTTTTTATATGAAATTCCCCCCAAAAAAATGTAAAAATCAAAATTTTTTAACATTTTCGGCCAATTTGTTTTATGCTACATATGTTTGGTAAAAAAAAATCGCAAGAAGCGTATTTTGATTGGTTTGCTTAAAAGTTATTTTACTCGTTTACTAACAAATTGAAAGATTTTTGTCATTTTTTGTTGTTTTATTTTTTAATGCGTAATGGCGGCGATATGCGATTTTTTTTTGCGGTACTGCGACATTGCGGCGGACAGATCGGACCCTTGACTGACATTTTTGACACTTTTTGGGTTACCAGTGACATTTCTACAGTAATCAGTGCTATATATATGCACTGTTACTGTAAAATTACACTGGTAGTGAAGGGGAACTTTTTTGAGAGGGAGGGGCTATGTGTGTCCCTAGGGACGTGATTCTAACTGTGATTGGCTGTGGCTTGTGATGTATGAACAGTGATCAACGGTTCTACATAGTAGAACCGTATGATCATCATTCATACACCGGGGAGAATGACAGGCGACTTGTTTACATTAGCCGCCTGCCTTTCTCCCTCTCCAACGGCGATCGCGAGTGACCGACGGACGATCGTGTCCGCCGGTCACACGCGCGGGGGGGGGGTCCGTGACCGCGTGGGAGCGCGCCTACGGTGGCGCGCGCTCGCTCCTGAGACCCTCACAGGCTAGCGACGTAGACCTACGTCGCTCTGCCTGTGAGGGGCTGACTGCCGCAGTAAATATACTGTGCACAGTCTACAAGTGGTTAAAGACCACAACATACAGGGGTATACAATGTACAACATACAGGGGTATACAATGTACAACATACAGGGGTATACGATGTACGGTTAACAGCAAACACAAGCACATCATAGGTTGAACTGGACGGACTGATGTCTTTTTTCAACCTCACAAACTATGTAACTATGGTAACATTGTATTGCTCTGGTCTCAGTGTGTTAGAAAAATAAATCGTAAGAAAAAAAAAAAAATATAGATATATATAATGTAAAAAAACTCGCTATCCCTCTTACTAAATACCTTCGACTGTCTACTTTCCAAAAAGAGGGTATGTGTACTGTCCTGGCATTTTCTGGTCTCAATAAATGAGATCAGTACATCAAGAATGATACATTTTCAGATACTGTATATACCATAGTTTTTGGACTCTATAACTTTCTTACAGACTAAATAATATACACTGATTTTGGGTTATTTTCATAAAGAAATGTAGCAGAATATAATTTGCCCTAAGTTTATGAAGAAAGATTATTTATTTAAAAACATTTTTTAACAGTAAAAAACCTGTTTATTTAGCAAAATAAAATTATTTAAAAAAATAAAAAAACCCAGTAGTGATTAAACACCACCAAAAAAAGCTCTATTTCTGTGAAAAAAAATCATAAAAATTCCCTATGGATAAAGTGTCGCATGACCGCGCAATTGTCATTCAAAGTGTGACAGCGCTGAAAGGCAGGAAAGGGGTAGAAGGGAGGAAAGGGGTAGAATTGCCCGGTATTGAAGTGGTTAAACAGTGTAGAATGGCAAGAACCATTTGTAAGAGTAAACCTCCTAAACAGGGAAAGAAATAAAAACTCGAACCCTTCTCCGCTTTCTCCAGAACAACAAAAAAAAGTGTTGGCTGCAGTTCTACTTTAATATTGCTGACAGTAATTCAGGCAAGGTTTGAAAACCATTTCTTATAACACAAAGCCCCTTTCAATCTGGTGAAACAAACATTCCACTTATTGTCGCAACTGTCACAAACATTCCAATCCCCCTGCTAACCAGTTAGAGAACATCTGTGTTTTCAAATGACTCACCCTGGCTTCTAATCCTCCATATGGAGGCCTGTGTACTGAAGAGCGCTCCGCAGGATGTTCAAAGGGAAACTGCACTGCAGCCCAACTCTGCATTCTGACTGCCCAAGATGAATTATTTACATACAAAACACAAGAATACCTTAATTTTTAACATTTTATTTTAACACGGTCTGAGTTACCACATATGTACATCTATTTACAAATAAACTCTTATAAATAAAAGTATTTATGGCAAAAATATGATTTTTTTTTCAATGCAGTAGAATTCTTTTATGCCCTGAAGCAAAAAAAATATGCTATATTAAAGCTATTGACTGCTCAGAGAGAGACCCTGATTGATAATGTTTTCTTCTTTAGCAAATAATTGTGGACAAAGGATTAGCAGTAGTCTTTAAATGCTTCCATTTGAAGTACAGCACTTCTTGCAGCAGTAAATTAGTTCTTCTGGGAAGTTCCTTTTAGGGATGTGTAAATGAAACCCTTACAGGATATCAGTTTAATTTACCATGCTTAGCTATGGAAATTTTGGCTCCAGTCCTGAGGGATTACATGCTGCAGGATAACCTTGACTAGTCAGGAATAAGAGGCAGCCCGTTCCATACTCCTGAGGAAGAAGCATCAAGTTCTGAAAAGCTTCATGCAACTGGCCTTGGGTGAGTATACCCAATACTTTATATACAAAGTTACATTCATTGAAACTGTGTGCTGGTACTCATTAAACATTTGTTGAGTTCTGTAGATACCCAACACACTACATGACTGATGCCAAACAAAGCTTCAAAGAGTAACAACACTCGTGTCCAGCACAGCTCAAATGGGTCTATCAGTGCCAGATTTATACATCCTGTCCCCCTAGGGACACATTCTTGTGCCATCCCCCACCCCCCTACTCAGGTCATCTAGTGCCCAGGGCAAAGAAACCAAACTGAGCCCCCCCCCCCTTCATTATGTGATAAGAGCTGAAGATCCCGGAAGCTGCAGATCAGAACAAGACCTGCTGTGTGTAGACAAGTGGCAGTCTCAGTCTGGACCCCCACCAGGCCATGCCCCCAACATGTTTCACTCCGCCCACTGGAGCTTACTCATGGGGATGGGCATCCCCATGAGTAAGCTCCGGTGGGTGAAGTGAAACGTGTTGGGGGAATGGCCAGGTAGGGGTTCAGACTGAGACTGCCACTTGTCTACACACAGCAGGTCTTGTTCTGATGTGCAACTTCGGGGATCTTCAGCTCTTATCAGTTATTGTCTGGAGCATGAGCGGGCTCCTTCCCAGCCAGCACTCACAGCAGCAGGTACAGGACTACACTTCCTAGCAGCCTGACCAGCTCTTATACATACCATGGATTCCCCCCTTCAATATGTGAAAGCTTAGGGAATGCTACCCTCAGCAATCATCCGCTTGTCAAAATGGCTTGTATCAGAATGAGCTAATCTCTCCAGCAACCGCTGTGCCCAGGGCAGCCACCCCCCCTGCCTACCCCTTTGTCCCAGTCCTGCCCCTACTTCTCCCTATTAGCTGGCTATTGTGAGTATTACACTACTAAATCTAGCTGTCATAGTCACACCAAGGCTGGGAGTGGAAAGCTGGAAAAAGACAGCCTGATCCCCGAGTTAGAACTGAGGACTAGAAGAGTAGGACAAATTTTGCCCTACTTCGCTAGCATTTTGGTTCCGTGTATACAGACCCAGATTGGATAATACCTTATTACACAGTACAATATTCTACCAAAATAATTTTCAAACTGTAGAGGAACAGCGACAGCGATGACCCTTGCGCTAGCAGGTAGGGTAGTAGTCTGGTACCTTTTATTCTACGCAGTAATGGCCTAAAGACTTGGCACCATGAGTGTGTGGTTGTGTGTTGCCCATGGCATTCTTGCTACTTTTGGAGATGGCCTATGCAGAAATCTAGCTGTGGCCCTCTATACTGCACATAGCTAAACTTTACAGACCTAAAGAAAAAAAAAAAAAAAAAAAGACTGACTGCTTGTGTAGGCCTACAGCATTCATTTAAGGGATGATTTAAATAATGAAGGTAATAACTTGGTTACTAAGGACATGTTTATTCAGGAGGCTTCTATGGGTAGGAGTGCTACAAGCAGCCACTAAAATCACTAGATCAATAAAGTACAAAGTACAGGTAGAGAGGGTTCTGGAAATGTTTCTCGGCAAATGGATGCAAGTGACCTGCTCCAAAGGAGAATGGACTTCTGCACAAGCACTGCTTTTACATGGCAACTGATTGTTCTGCTTTTGTGTTTGAGTCAGACCGCTGACCTGCAGTAAGGAGGGGGGGCTGGTTTAAAAAAGGCAGTGTAATACTTTAGACCAGCCTTTCTCAACCAGAATTTCTGTGGAACTCTAAGGTTCCTCCAAGGCTTGCTAGGGGTGCCTCAGGTAGTGGCAGATTTATCTTATTTCTACAGTGGCCACCAATGTAAGGGGGCAATGTTCCACTGACATCCAAGGTAAAGTAATGCCTCTACACCAGGGGTAGGCCAACTTTCGGAGGTTGAGCTCTACCTGGACAACATGGACAAAATCAAAAATCCCTGGGGAGTGGTGGAGTCCCATAGCAGTATCCTCTGCCCCTTCACATCACCCCCCTCCACTGTAGTGTCCTCTGAACCCCCTAATAGCAGTGTCCTTTTTCCCCCTTCACATCACCCCCCCCCCCCAAAGCAGTGTCTTCTGACCCATATAAGTTTCTTTTGCCCCCCACAATAGTATCCTTTTCTCCCTTCACAAACACACCGCAGTGTGTAGGTAGCACTTTCTTACCTTACTGCGGATGTACAGCAGAGTGGAGAGCGGGAGAAAGGACAGTACTGGATGGATGGTGGGAGCAGGAGTTGCCGGAATTAACTTTTCATATTATTAAGCCGGTGATTGGTTGCTAGGACCGTCCGGCATCCTAGCAACCAATCACCCGCTGGTTACCTTGAAAGGTTAACTGAGGCAGCTCCTGCCCTCCTTCCAGCACTGTGCTGCCTCCCGCTCTCCGGTCTGTAGTGAAAATGAAAGCGGTAAAGGCAGAGAGGAAGGATAGGAAAAGTAGGAATGTGTTTTTGCGATCTACCCCTCAGGTGCCAGCGGTCGAAGGGTAGATCACGATCGATGGGTTGCCAGACCTCCCGCTCTACACTGACTGCCAATGTAAATGGGATTTCCTGCTCACCACCAATGTAAGAGGCACTTATCCACTGACCACTAGTGTAAGGGGACACTACACCTTTGAAGGTCTACATTTTATTTTCGGCCTTTATTATTTGATTAATGTTAAGATTTATATTGTGGTACAGAACCAGGAATGTTGTAAAGTGCCCCGCTCTGGGTGTCAAGTTCTCTAGCTATGCCACATTCCTTATTTTTATATTTAAAGGGTTACTAAACCCAGGAGCCTTCATTCACTATATCTGGTCTCCCACAGTACACAGAAAATGGAAATGCAATCATAGTTTAACATAAACAGTTATCCACAAGCTCACACTCTGTCATGTCTTCCTGATTTTCCTCACAATACTTCATTTTCATCCCTACATTCTACCTTCTGAAAGTTGGTGTCCAAAAAGTATACCCTATTTCTAAAAATACCCTGGAGCCCATACAAGCAGAAACGTCAAGGCTGTTGGAGGATCACTCTGATGATGGTCTTCTAGCTGTCTCTAAGGAATGGTTTTCTATAATCATTTTCTGATAAACATTTACACTTCTAATGCTCCATCTGTTCTGAACTAAATAAAAAGCATTTTTAGCCTGACCATTTGATTTATGTGAGCTGGATATGGTAATACTCAGTATTATTATTAATGGGGGGGGTAGCACTTTTTTTTTTTTTTTGAGCGGGAAGGCAGGCAAACCCATTTTACCCAATGGTAAGACAAGCCCATTTTACCAGTAATGACTGGGCCGTGTCCCCCTCTCAGTCCTTTGCCTCGGAAGAAATGCTGTCAAAAAGTATGTCACTTCCATGCAAGTTATTGCTTAGCTGCGACTTTGTCTTCATCAACAGCTGTGCCCTTCTGCAAATGAGTCTCTCTTGTTCCTGCTTTAGCTCAATGTAGGACCGGGAAAAAGTATGGAAGATGGAGGTCACAGGGAAAGCCATCAGTAAAATTCCACTTAGGATGCTGCTGAGAGCTACTACCTGGCCTGGTATGCTTCTAGGCACCATGTCACCATACCCTACTGTCGTCATGGTGATAACAGCCCACCAATAGCAAGCCGGGATGCTTGTGAACTCCTGTGAGTCTGCCATCTCATTCTCAATCAAGTAAAGCAGCGGGGCAAAAAGGGCAATGGCTACACATAGAAAGAGGAGCAGCAGGCCAAACTCACGGGTGCAACGACGGGCAGTGAGGCCCAGGGTCTGCAGTCCCAAGGAGTGTCTAGCCAGACGCATCACATACAGGATCCTCAAGGCACGAAGTATGCGTAGCACAAGGCCCACTTTATCCAGGTATATGTTCCCAGTTCCTGATTTCTTCTGCCCCGCTGAAGTGTTGTCCACGACCAGCGTGATATAGTAGGGCAGAATGGCCACAATGTCTATGAGGTTCAGTGGCTGCCGCAAGAACCCAAACTTACTGGGCGCCTGGATGAAGCGCAAGGCAAATTCCAGAGAGAACCAACCCACGCAGACCGACTCCACAATAAAGATGTTGTAGCACATGGTTGAGCATTCCCCCTGGAAAAGAGATATATTACTTTGTCAGAAACAGATTTCAAATATTACATGTCAATGTAGAGCTGTATTTTGAAGAAAACAGTATACTGCTCAGAATGAGGGTAGATCTAAAGGAATTTATTAAGGAAAGAACATAAATATACTATATTTATATATATATATATATATATATATATATATATATATATATATATACACACATACATACATACATACATACACACAGCGGGTAAAATAAGTATTGAACATGTCACCATTTTTCTATGTAAATATATTTGTAAAGGTGCTATTGACATGAAATTTTTACCACATGTTGGTAACAACCCATGTACTACATATATACAAAGACACTGAAATAAATAAGTTCAGAAATTAGGTTATAAGTACAAACCCAATTCCAAAAAAGTTGGGACACTGTACAATTTGTGAGTAAAAAAGGAATTAACTAATTTACAAATCTCATAAACTTCACAATATAATATAGATAACATATCAAATGTTGAAAGTGAGACATTTTGAAAAGTCATGCCAAATATTGGCTCATTATGGATTTCATGAGAGCTACACATTCCAAAAAAGTTGGGACATGTAGCAATAAGAGGTCAGAAAAGTTAAATGTACAGTCAGGTCCATAAATATTGGGACATCAACACAATTCTAATCTTTTTGGCTCTATACACCACCACAATGGATTTGAAATGAAACAAACAAGATGTGCTTTAACTGCAGATCCTCAGCTTTAATTTGAGGGTATTTGCATCCACATCAGGTGAACGGTGTAGGAATTACAACAGTTTGTATATGTGCCTCCCAATTTTTAAGGGACCAAAAGTTATGGGACAATTGGCTGCTCAGCTGTTCCATGGCTAGGTGTGTGTTATTCCCTCATTATCCCATTTACAAGGAGCAGATAAAAGGTCCAGAGTTCATTTCAAGTGTGCTATTTGCATTTGGAATCTGTTGCAATCAACTCTCAATATGAGATCCAAAGAGCTGTCACTATCAGTGAAGCAAGCCATCATTAGGCTGAAAAAACAAAACAAACCCATCAGAGAGATAGCAAAAACATTAGGTGTGGCCAAATCAACTGTTTAAAAAGAAAGAACGCACCGATGAGCTCAGCAACACCAAAAGACCCGGAAGACCGTGGAAAACAACTGTGGTGGATGACCGAAGAATTCTTTCCCTAGTGAAGAAAACACGCTTCACAACAGTTGGCCAGATCAAGAACACTCTCCAGGAGGTAGGTGTATGTGTGTCAAAGTCAACAATCAAGAGAAGACTTTACCACAAGGGTTCACCACAAGATGTATTCCATTGGTGAGCCTCAAAAACAGGAAGGCCAGATTAGAGTTTGCCAAACAACATCTAAAAAAGCCTTCACAGTTCTGGAACAACATCCTATGGACAGATGAGACCAAGATCAACTTGTACCAGAGTGATGGGAAGAGAAGAGTATGCAGAAGGAAAGGAACTGCTCATGATCCAAAGAATACCACCTCATCAGTGAAGCATGGTGGTGGTAGTGTCATGGCGTGGGCATGTACGGCTGCCCTTGGAACTGGTTCTCTTGTATTTATTGATGATGTGACTGCTGACAAAAGCAGCAGGATGAATTCTGAAGTGTTTCGGGCATTATCTGCTCATATTCAGCCAAATGCTTCAGAACTCATTGGACGGCGCTTCACAGTGCAGATGGACAATGACCTGAAGCATACTGCGAAAGCAACCAAAGAGTTTTTTAAGGGAAAGAAGTGGAATGTTATGCAATGGCCAAGTCAATCACCTGACCTGAATCCGATTGAGCATGCATTTCACTTACTGAAGACAAAACTGAAGGGAAAATGCCCCAAGAACAAGCAGGAACTGAAGACAGTTGCAGTAGAGGCCTGGCAGAGCATCACCAGGAATGAAACCCAGCGTCTGGTGACGTCTATGCCTTCTAGACTTCAGGCTGTAATTGACTGCAAAGGATTTGCAACCAAGTATTAAAAAGTGAAACAAAGATCAAATGACTCCTGTGATTGAGGGGTGGAGGTGCGCCTGGTATCCTTAAAATGCGATTCAGGTCGAATTGTAGTAAATTCAGGCTGTGCTGCCACTCTCAACGAGTCATGGTAACCCAAAGCAGATACTGGAAAAGAGAAATGGACAGAGGGCGCACCAGCCTAGCGCATTATCTTTAAAACAATTTATTGTAATAGACATCTATACACATTATACTCACAAAACGATTATGAAACATGGGCAATAAGCAATGAGGGACCACCAGGGGTCTCCACTGGGCATCCTCAGCTGCCGCAGGCCGTGGAAGGATGTGGACCTCCAAAAAAAATGCTTACGTGTTTTGGGGTGTTCCCCCTTCATCTGAGCTCTATCACAATAAATTGTTTTAAAGATAATGCGCTAGGCTGGTGCGCCCTCTGTCCATTTCTCTTTTCCATTAAAAAGTGAAAGTTTGATTTATGATTGTTAATCTGTCCCATTACTTTTGGTCCCTTAAAAAGTAGGATGCACATATACAAACTGTTGTAATTCCTACACCGTTCACCTGATTTGGATGTAAATACCCTCAAATTAAAGCTGAAAGTCTGCAGTTAAAGCACATCTTGTTTGTTTCATTTCAAATACATTGTGGTGGTGTATAGAGCCAAAAAGATTAGAATTGTGTCGATGTCCCAATATTTATGGACCTGACTGTACATATAAGGAACAGCTGGAGGACCAATTTGCAACTTATTAGGTCAATTGGCAACATGATTGGGTATAACAAAAGCCTCTCAGAGTGGCTGCGGTGAATAATAGTGAAGCAATATCAGAAAGGAGTTTCTCAGAGAAAAATTGCAAAGAGTTTGAAGTTTTCATCATCTACAGTGCATAATATCATCCAAAGATTCTAGAACAATCTCTGTGCGTAAGGGTCAAGGCCGGAAAACCATACTCGATGCCCGTGGTCTTCGGGGGCCCTTAGACGGCACTGCATTACATACAGGAATGCTACTGTAATGGAAATCACAACATGGACGTGCCATTTGCCAGTGCCGGCTAAAACTCTATAGGCCAAAAAAGAAGCCATATCTAAACATGATCCAGAAGCGCAGGCGTTTTTTCTGGGCCAAGGCTCATTTAAAATGGACTGTGGCAAAGTGGAAAACTGTTCTGTGGTCAGACGAATCAAAATTTGAAGTTCTTTTTGAAAAACTGGGACGCCATGTGATCCGGACTAAAGAAGACAAGGACAACCCAAGTTGTTATCAGAGCTCAGTTCAGAAGCCTGCATCTCTGATGGTATGGGGTTGCATGAGTGTGTGTGGCATGGGCAGCTTACACATCTGGAAAGGCACCATCAATGCTGAAAGGTATAGCCAAGTTCTAGAACAACATATGCTCCCATCCAGACGTCGTCTCTTTCAGGGAAGACCTTGAATTTTCCAACATGACAATGCCAGACCACATACTGCATCAATTACAACATCATGGCTGTGTAGAAGAAGGATCCGGGTACTGAAATGGTCAGCCTGCAGTCCAGATCTTTCACCCATAGAAAACATTTGGCGCATCATAAAGAGGAAGATGCGACAAAGAAGACCTAAGACGGTTGAGCAACTAGAAGCCTGTATTCGACAAGAATGGGACAACATTCCTATTCCTAAACTTGATCAACTTGTTTCCTCATTCCCCAGACGTTTGCAGACTGTTATAAAAAGAAGAGAGGATGCCACACAGTGGTAAACATGGCCTTGTCCCAACTTTTTCGAGATGTGTTGATGCCATGAAATTTAAAATCAACTTATTTTTCCCTTAATTATACATTTTCTCAGTTTAAACATTTGATATGTCATCTATGTTGTATTCTGAATAAAATATTGAAATTTGAAGCTTCCACATCATTGCATTCTGTTTTTATTCACAATTTGTACAGCGTCCCAACTTTTTTGGAATGACACAGGGAAAAAGTATTGAACACGCTACTGAAATTTATTTAATACTTCATACAAAATACTTGGTAATGACAGCTTCAAGACCCCTACTGTATGAAGAAACTAGTAACATGCGTTGCTCAGATGTGATTTTTGGCCCATTCTTCCACACAAACAAAAGTCTTCAAATCTTGAAGGTTCAGTGGGCCTCTTCTATGAACTCTGATCTTTAGTTCTTTCCATAGATTTTCTATTGGATTCCAGTCAGGTGATTGGCTGGGCCATTCTAGCAGCTTTATTTTTTTTTGTTAAACCAATTGACAGTTTCCTTGGCTTTGTGTTTAGAATCATTGTCTTGCTGAAATGTCTAACAAAGGATTTTGTACGAAGCATAAAATACATTTCAGTTAACATGTTCAATACTCTTTACCTGTGTCATTCCATTTTATTACACAGAACTTAGTTTCTGAACTTATTTGTTTTGGTTTCCTTGTATATATGGATTGCATGGGTTGTTATCGACATGTGGTAAAATTTTCATGTCAATAGCACCTTTCAGTGCCAGTGGCGGCCCATGCATAGGGGGCGCCGGAGCGCCGCCCCCCTAAAAAAAAAAGAAAAAAAAATAGAAAAAAAAAAAAAATGACAAAAAATAATAAAGTTTTGGAAAAAAAAAAAAAAAAAGGGTTCGCAGGCCTATGCGCTCGGCCTGGTGGATATGGGGGGGGGGGGTGGGGTTTACGACCCAGAAGAGGCGCCGATTGGCTGCCTTCTGGGGGCGTAACCTGGGCGCAGCAAATAGCGCTGAGCCACCCCCACCTTCGTGATATCCTGGCTGTGATTGGTCCAGTCTCCAGCCTGGACCAATCATCATCCAGGACATCGCTGACTCGCAATGGGGGCAGTGCCATTGCGTGCGTCAGTCACGCACCGTCACCGCCCATCTCCTTCCCGCCGCCCGGACCGGAACTGAAGAGTGAAGAGGACGACGTCCACGGCACTGCTCGTCTCGGTTCCCGGAATCCCGCCATCCCGCCGCCGTCAGAAGGTAAGTGATTGAAGCCGGGCCTGTGCCATCCCTATGCCATCACCTGTGCCATCCCTATGCCATCACCTGTGCCATGCCTATGCCATCACCTGTGCCATCACCTGTGCCATGCCTATGCCATCACCTGTGCCATCCCTATGCCATGCCTATGCTATCACCTGTGCCATCACCTGTGCCATGCCTATGCCATCACCTGTGCCATGTCTATGCCATCACCTGTGCCATCACCTGTGCCATGCCTATGCCATCACCTGTGCCATCACCTGTGCCATGCCTATGCCATCACCTGTGCCATCACATGTGCCATGTCTATGCCATCACCTGTGCCATGCCTATGCTATCACCTGTGCCATCACCTGTGACATGCCTATGCCATCACCTGTGCCATGCCTATGCCATCACCTGTGCCATGCCTATGCCATCACCTGTGCCATCACCTGTGCCATGCCTATGCCATCACCTGTGCATGCCTATGCCATCACCTGTGCCATGCCTATGCCATCACCTGTGCCATCACCTGTGCCATGCCTATGCCATCACCTGTGCCATGCCTATACCATCACATGTGCCATGCCTGTACCATGACCTCAAAGTCATGCAATTTTTTTACCGCGTTTTTTGCCGCGAAGCAATACCTATTATATTTTTCTTTTTGCGCCCCCCCAAAAATTTTGAGCACCAGCCGCCACTGTTCAGTGCTGTATTTTGGCATAGGCCAACAAGGCCCAGGCCTAGGGCGGCAATTTGCAGGGGGGCAGCATAAAAGCCGCCCCCCCTCCACGTGAGTCTCTATTGGCCACTGGTTGCTAGAGCCGCCTCTCTCACCCCCCTCTCTCTCTTCCCCTCTATCTCTCACCTCCCTCTCTCTCTCTCATCCCCCCTCTCTCTCTCTCATCCCCCCTCTCTCTCTCATCTCCCCCTCTCATCCCTCTCTCTCTCTCTCTCTCTCATCCCCCCTCTCTTGCACCCCCCCTCTCTCATCCCTCCCTCTCTTTCATCCCCCCACTCTCTCAACCCCCTCTCTCGTCTCCTCTCTCTCTCATCCCCCCCTCTCTCTCTCTCTTTCATCCCCCCCTCTCTCTCTCCCTCCCTCTCATCCCCCCTCTTGTGAGATCTCAGGGGTTCATTCTGAGACTTGTAGTCCTACAATTTTGGAGGGAGTCACATCCGTTAAAAAAGGAGTGGGGCAATTTTACATAGGAGGAGGAGGAGGCAGGGAGCCTAATTTTAGTCTTGCCTAGGGCAGCATAAAACCAAAATACACCACTGGCACCTTTAGAAATATATTTACCTAGAAAAACTGTGACGTGTTCAATACTTGGTTTACCCACTGTATATACAAGTGCATCTAAAAAAAATTGAATATCATCCAAAAGGTAATTTACCTTTTGACATACTAGCTGGAACTGTCACAAGCTCTAACGTTGATACAAGTGGTGATCACAGGACAAATACACAGATATATGCACGGTTAATAAGCCAATTCAAGCGCTGCTAGTGTTATAGACTCATTTATGTTTTATAAAGTGATTCTGTTACACCTACCTCTCATTGTTTTTGTATAGCAGCTGCTAACTTCACCTGACAGGTGTTTACCTATTTATTTTATTTAGTTATTGTAATGCTATTAGTGCTGGGTGAGTGAGGTTTTTTGCGCCATAGGGGATATTACATTTTACCTTGCTCCTATATACACCTTTAGAAATATATTTACCTAGAAAAACTGTGACGTGTTCAATACTTGCTTTACCCACTGTATATACAAGTGCATCTAAAAAAAATTGAATATCATCCAAAAGGTAATTTATTTCAGTAATTCAATTCAAAAAGTGAAACTCCTATATTATAAAGATTCATCACACACACAGTGATATATTTCAAGCCTGTCTTTCTTTTAATTTTTATAATTATGGCTTATAGCTAGTGAAACCCTAAAATTCAGTATCTCAGAAAATTAGAAAAGTTCACATATTGTAGACTCATGGTGCCACACTCTACTCAGCTAATTAACTCAAAACACCTGTAAAGGTTCCTTGAGCCTTTAAATGGTCTCTCAGTCTGGTTCAGTAGGTTACACAATCATAGGGAAGACTGCTGCCTTGACAGTTGTGCAGAAGACAGTCATTGACACCCTCCACAAGGAGGGTAAGTCACAAAAGGTCAAAGGTCTGGCTGTTCACAGAGTGCTGTAACCAAGCATATTAATGGAAAATTTAGTGGAAGGAAAAAAAGTGTGGTAGAAAAAGGTGCACAAGCAACAGGGATAACCCCAGCCTTGAGAGGATTATGAAGCAAAGGCCATTCAAGAATTTGAGGGAGATTCACAAGGACTGGACTACGGCTGGGCTGGTGTCAGTGTTTCAAGAGCCACCACACACAGACGTATCCAGGGCATGGGCTACAACTGTCCCATTCCTTGTGTCATTTCACTCCTGAACCAGAGACCACGTCAGAAGCATCTTACCTGGTCTAAGGAGAAAAAGGACTGGACTGCTACACAGTGGTCCAAAGTCCTCTTTTTAGATTAAAGTAAATTTTCCATTTAATTTGGAAATCGAGTGGAGAGGCACAGTATCCAAGGTGCATGAGGTCCAATGTGAAGCTTCCACAGTCAGTAATGATTTGGGGAGCCATGTCATCTGCTGGTGTTGGTCCACTGTGTTTTATCAACAGAAGAGTTGAAGCCAACATTTCTGTATTAAAAATCCTTTTTTTTTTTATTCGTATGTAATATTCTAATTTTCTGAGATACTGAATTTTGGGTTTTTACTAGCTGTAAGCCATAATCATCACAATTAAAAGAAATAAATGCTTGAAATTTATCACTCTGTGTGTACTGAATCTATACAAAATACGAGTCTCACTTTTTGAATTAAACTACTGAAATAAATTAACTTTTTGTTGATATTCTATTTTTTTGACATGCACATATACAATATATTACCAAAAGTATTGGGACGCCTGCCTTTACACACACATAAATTTTAATGGCATCCCAGTCTTAGTCCGTGGGGTTGAATTAGGGATGAATTAGAGCGGAGACTGCGAGCCAGGCCTTCTCATCCAACATCATTGCCTGACCTCACAAATGCGCTTCTGGAAGAATGGTGAAACATTCCCATAGACACACTCCTAAACCTTGTGGACGGCCTTCCCAGAAGAGTTGAAGCTGTTATAGCTGCAAAGGGTGGGGCCAACTCAATATTGAATCCTACAGACTAAGACTGGGATGCCATTAAAGTTCATGTGCATGTAAAGGCAGGCGTCCCAATACTTTTGACAATATAGTGTATATGAAGCGAAAACAGGATAGATGGGAACTGAGACTTTGGTAGGAAGGACCCAATAATTTTACCATAGTGTATAGATTTATATATATATATATATATATATATATATATATATATATATATATATATATATATATATATATATATTATATCTACACACACACACACACATATATATATATATATATATATATATATATATATATTACACACACACACACATATATATATATATATATATATATATATATATATATATATATTACACACACACACATATATATATATATATATATATATATATATAACACACATAATATAAAATAAAGAAAAGAAGTTTGCAGAAGTTGCAGTTTCTTAATATTAACAAATGTATGAATTATTTCCACAGTTTTTGTGACATTTAAGAATTTTTTGCTCATTTATTTTGCACTTGCACTTTTTTTGCTGTTCCATTGGCACAGCATACATTGCACTTTAGGATCTTTCTACAAAACAATCTTTTACACCAATCTAATTAGCAATTGAAATTTTGGAAGTTTGTGATATAATAGTATTTTTTATACATTTTCATGTGTTGATTACAAGTGTTTGGTCAACTAGAGAGGGATACAAACGTGCGCTGATTATTTTATGTTTCATAATATAAAATAAGCCCTCAATATGAAGCATTAGTTGACCCTGTGGAAGGCAGTCTTGCCCCACTGACTCTGAATAGCACAATGGGTGAAACACATTAAAGGATCAAGTTCAGCATTTATGAATAATGTTCTTGTCACAGTGTGTGAAGAATTAATTAAAACCAAGACCCGTAGCGATAAAGGTCAGGGAACCTAGTCAGCTAGAAATGTGTCATATACTTCTGCATCACATTGTAAATGTGTGATGGCCTTTGCCAAATGGGTAGTGACTCTACCTTATGTACTTCAGTGCTGAGGTTGTCCAATTTAAGATTTCAAAACAAACTGTGACCACGGGTACTAGGACTACCCAGGACTATTTTCAGATATTAGAGCCAAGCAGACTGGCAGGCCTTCAAATTTTTTGAAAATGTTTAAAGAAATGTTTAGTGAAACAAGAATTTTCTCCACAGAGCAAAGCCAGTAGAAAAAAGAGCTGTATTTATTAATGTAATTCATTTTAACAAATATATATTTTGCAGTTAAAGTAGTTGTAAACCCTGTAAAAGCCACAGCAATGAAAAAAATCCCCCTACATAAATTGTACCTGTTTATCTGCCAGCCCTCTCTTCTTTACAGTCTTCTAAAACAGTGGTCCTCAACCCTGGTCCTCGGGCCCACTAACAGGCCAGATTTTAAGTATTACCTTGGGGAGATGCAGAGTAGTATACTGCAATCACTGAGCAGCAAATGAGATCACCTGTGATGTAATTTAGTTATCTTGCAAACCTGGCCTGTTAGTGTGCCCCGAGGACCGGAGTTGTGGCTCATGGTTCTAAAACACTCAGATAAAAGACTATTTTTCAGCTTTAGCCGGCAGGGGGCGAGGATCTAACTTTACCCAATGAACAGGGAGCTGAGTGTAATCTGAGACCTGAGTGGAGGGAAAGGACACACCCCCTCTACACAGTCTCATAGGGAAACATGCACCTGCTGTGTGCTGGGCAAGGGGGGGGGGGGGGGGGTCATCTTAATGCGGTAGTAAACCGCAAAAAAACAAAAACCTAAAACAAAATGGTCCCCTGCAACAGTGGTCCTCAACTCCGGTCCTTGGGGCCCACTAACAGGCCAGGTTTGCAAGATAACTAAACTACTTCACAGGTGATCTCATTTGCTGCTCAGTGATTGCAGTATTCTAGTCTGCATCTCCCCAAGGTAATAGCATAATGTGCTAGTATGCAACGCATACTAGCACACTATAAAAGACTTACCTTAGAACAAAGCTGTCCAGGGGTGTGCTGTCACTGCTGACAGGGCTTCCATCTTCACCCGTTCTCATGGGCTTCAGCTGTTTGAATGGCCGAGCTGTGATGACATCAATGGATGGCATGCACAGTGCACATGCACCAGTGACGTCATCGGCTGCTACTATTATAAATATCTCCTAAAAGGTACACATTTAGGAGATATTTACTGTACCTACAGGTAAGCTTTATTACAGGCTTACCTGTAGGTACAAGTAAACAAGGGGGGCTTTACTACCACTTTACCTACTTAGGGTCTAAGGGTAAAACAAATCTAAATGCCTAAGCACAATTTTGAAACTTTGACATGCGTTAGTAAAACCGTACATATCATCACAACTACTTTGTGCATCCAGATGAATTACATCATATTTTTTTCAGGACAAATTGGGTGCTCTTTTGGTGGTAAATGGTAATAGATATCTCCTAATTTTTTTTTTTTTTTTATTACCAAAGGAAAACTGGCTCAAAATAGTAAAAAAAGATAACATTTACTATGTACTACCATACCCTTCCACCAAAGAACAACCCAAATTAAATTCTGCTTCTGACGATCACAGTGATACCACATATGTGTATATTAGTTGTTGTATGTACCTGTAGTACAGCCAAAAAACAATAGTGCCCATTTTGCTGTTTTTTAATCCTTCCTAAAACACACCGATACTTATTGACACTGATACTACATAAAAAAATCCTGGCAAACAAAAAATAATAATACTGACCTTGACCTTTGACCCAAACACTAACCCTAGCACTGACCTAGATCAAACCTTGATCTAGGTTTTTATTTTATTATTTATTATATTTTTATTTTTTTTCTGAAAAGAGAGAGAGAGAGAGAAAGAGATATGATTCATCTCTCTCCTTCATTCACAGAGCAAAAACAAATCAGGGGCGGACGACTGATCCCTGTGCATAGGCGTGTGCAGGGGGTGTGCCTGGACACACCCTAACCCCTGTGTGCGGTGCCAATTCCCCAGGCTTTTTCCCAGGCTTCCCCCCAAATTGTGCCCCCCACAATGCTGCTGGCTACCCCCTCCCCCCCTGATGTTTCAGAATGGAGATTGGGGGAAGGGTCTAATAAATGTCATTCACCGGCCCCTTTCTTTTCTAAATGAACACACTCACTCACTGTGTTCATTCATAAATGAAACATAGTAAACAGCCGCTCAGTACAGAACACTTCCCATTCATTCAATGTCCTGTGCAGCTGAGGTTGCAGAGAAAGGCCTGTGTGTTTGAGCTTTGGGGTGCACACCGTAATGCAATAGGCTGTGCACACCTTTGTCCCTGTGATAGTGAAGAAATGTAAGGAGTACGGCACCTCCCCCTGGTAAACTTATGTTATGTTGGGTAGAGCTGCCTTCAATTTAAATAGGGATACTTAAATGGTAATATAGGTAGTGATGAGGCGCTACTACTGAATATTATAAGTGTGGATAAGATATACAGGATAAACTTATTCGCAATGTTGTTAAAATATAAACATTTCCTGCAATTATTTATGTGGTAAGGTGGCTCCAATTGTCGTGTAAGAGCCCATTCACACTAAGGCGATTTGTCAGCCTGACAAGTCGCGGTCCCTCGCGGTCCATTGACTGCTACAGGACCCGTTCTAATAGGAGCGACACAAGTCGCTCCGACTTAGAAAAAGGGTCCTGTACTACTTTGGGGCGACCTCGGAGCGACTTGCATAGACATTAATTATATGAACTCCGTGCAAGTCGCGCTGAAGTCGTGGTGCACGGGACTTCACAAGTCGCCCCCGAAGTAGTACAGAGTCGTGCCGCGGTAGTGTGAATGCGGGCTTAGGGTGACTGTGTCCGTTCACTTTATCCAGAAATAAATCAACATAGGTAACAGTCAAAGATAAATACGTGGTGGTAACTGCACACTCAGATAGTGCCAAAATAAATAAACAATGCTAGATAGGTGATAAAGTGCTGGTGCAGGACCGTGCTGTTGGTCCTAAAATCTTGCCAGGTCCAGATTTGTGCTGTGATTAGTATTAAAAGTACCAAAGAATAAAGTAGAAAGTGTCATGCACATATGTATCTCTAGGGTACACACAAATGTTATATAGTGCAATTAAAAGAATCAATAGTGTATACACAATTCGTGCTCAGTGCCGTAATAACAAGCTTGAAACAGCGAGGGATGATCCCCCTAATTATTAAACCAACAGTAGAAACAATAATAAGTGTCCATAAATGTGATGCCAATTCCTGCGAATTTCTTTCTTCCTTTAGTGCTGTGCAAAAATGCAACAAAAACTTCTGATCCTCCATCTAGTAGGTAGTGGCCACTTACCAGAGGCACTCAGGCCTGTGGGACCTAAAGTGCCTGTAGTGCTGCTCTTGTGTCCTGGGAACCACTTCCTCTTAGGGGGTTTGGTCAGGGTCACGTCTATCCACGTTATATATTTTAACAACATTGCAAATAGTTTATCCTGCATATCTGATCTATGTGATAGCCAATCACAGTGATCAGGGGACCTAGAAATGAGAGTTCTGGCCTCCGATTGTTAGACCCCCAGTCTCTGTGCTGGAGCCGCATGGCACGCTCCCAGCATAAAGAGAGATACGCAAATATGCGGCCCCCAAGGAAAAAAAGCCCAGCCCAGTGGACCCTTAGCTTGTAAAACAACCCATTCAGTTTAAAATAGAAATGAAAGGCAAGATGAATGTGTTCTAAATAAAGGGGGGGGGGGGGGTTCAGCAGGAGGCACAGAATCAGCTATACATTGATCTTCCCAATGAAGAGCTTGGATAGTCAGCACATGTCTGACGAATAGAGGACGGACACTGGATGTGCTATCATGCCTAGTGTGGTTTAGTTTAAAATAGGAAAGCAGAGGGACTGTCAGGATCCCCAGGTATTTCACACAAAGGAATCAATGCAAAGAGAACAGGATACTTTCTCATAGAAGTACATGGTACAGCAGGCACATATCAGGAATATGAAATGTTGGGGTAACAAACACTTTAAATTGTTTTCTTGTAGAGGTTGGTCCAGAATGTACATTTATTTGAATCTACAGTTATTAATGAAGGGCAGAAAGCAACATTTATTTAGAATTTTAGTCTCATTCTCATAGCTCAGTCTTTACAAATTTAGCATGTGAAGACTGAACAATGAAGAAAGGGGAACGAGGAGGCAAATCCTCAGCCTGGGATGATGACTTGACAACGACGTTGGGGACTGATGTGCACTCCCATTCCAGGTAACTGTACACTGGTATAATATTGACTTTCATGGCTTTGTTATTTCAATTAATTAAAGACAGATGGCTGTAGTTTTATGTACAGGCAATAAATGATGCTTTTTCTTTGTACTCTGTACAGTGTGATTAATTGTCATTGCCTGGTTGAGCCAGAGAGGAATGGGAACATCCGCTGAGCTACAGCCATTATCCACAGCTTAGATCTGCCAATAACCCTAATCAAGCGTTGGCATCAAACGTGGTCATGCAATATAGTTTGTGGGGAGTTATTACCCAAGACTGAACAAAATATTTGAAATTAATTTGGTGTGTTTGGAAAATACAGCAATTTCAAACATAACTGATCTGAGACAACTCATCCACACTAGTGGGAGCAGTAAAAAAGCAATGTACAAAAGCCCAGTAATCCAACCTAATGAGATCTGGAGCTTCATTCCTACAGTTTTTTTTTATCTCTTTTTGCTGGTGAGGATGGCATGCTGGAGTTGTGGTCTACTCCCACAGTAGTGTTGTGTGAATGGTTCAGTCTGAGCATGAGTTTGGGCCAAACATTGACTGTTCGCCCCATTTGGGGAACCCCCAAATTTGCAGGGTGTTCGCGCAGCCGAACGTCCTGCAACGCACTGCACGCTGCACAGTGCATTCTGCGCACTGATTGGGCAAAGCTTTGCCCAATAAGGGCGCAGTAAAAGCTGGTTGTTAAGGAGAGGGGTTGGGAAGCTGGCCACAGCGTCCTTAACAACCAATGAGTCATCAGCTGTCTTCCCCGGGCTTCCCTGCTAACAGCTAATGAAAAAAAAATAGTTAAAAAAAGACGGCGTGGGGTCCCCCCAGTCCATACCAGCCCCCTGCCCCAAAGCACCCCCCCCATGTTGAGGGCATGTTATTTGGTATGGTTCAGGAGGGGGGCGCTCACTCCTCCCACCATTCCTGACCTGCCAAGTTGAGGGTCTGGTATGGATTTTAGGGGGGGGATCCCACGCGTTCTTTTATTTTGGCGTGAGGTTCCCCTTAAAATCAGACCTTCAAAATGGGCATTTTTTGATTTTTCCCATAGAAAAAAATGCCCATGTTCGGCTCCCATAGACTTCAATGGGGTTCGTCTGTAAAACTCTTCCCCTGTTCGAGTTCTGCTGCAAACTGAATAGGGGGATGTTCGGCCCAACTCTATTCCACAGTATAAAACAAAGCCATGGTTCAATTTATTACTGTCATCATCTGTATAGAGTAGCAGGGCCTGATGCAAATGGTTCAGTGTTTCATGGAATGCATTGTGGAACATGTCAGCCCTATAATTGACTAACATAATATAAACCTTAAAAACAACCAGTCAGCAAAAATGGAAAGTAACATCCTATGGGCTACTGCACTCTGGGAAGGGAGGGGGGTAGCGATCATACTGGTTTTCCATGAGCTAACCCAGCAGCATTGCTTGTTGGCAGCATTTACACTCCACCTCCCCTTGTAGCCTAAACAGGAACTAATCAAATAGCACAAGTTTCTTAGCACCTGCCATGTCATTTCTATAGAACAATTTCTGGGTATCAGTAATGTAGAAGCAAGATATTCAGCCATGGCTAATATGTAACTGTTTTTTTTTTTTTAAGTTAGCACTAAAAGAAAATCAAAATATTTTTTAAATGTAATTTATACCAAGGAAATGCATAGGCTGCTATTATTGAACTGGTATTTTGAAAATGCCAAGCAGGCCCAGATCTAGGGGGGTGCTGGGGTGGCTCCCCAGGTCTCTAAGTGTGCATCCACTGATCCACTCTGATAGGGACAATTGATTTAAGGGGAACTCTGATGGGGACAATTGATTATAGGGGGCACTCTGATGGGGACAATTGATGTAAGGGGGCTCTCTGATGGGGACAATTGATGTAAGGGGGCACTCTGATGGGGACAGTTGTTGTTAATGGGCACTCTGATGGGGATAATTGATGTAAGAGAGGCTTTGATGGGGGTAGTTAATGGAAGGAGGTACTCTGATGCAGACAGTTGATGCAATGGGGCACTCTATTGGGGATTCCTGATATAAGGAGTCACTCTGATGGAGACACCTGATGCAAGCAGGCACTCTGATGGGGACAATTCATGTAAGAGGACACTCTGATGGGCACAATTGATGTAAGAAAGGCTTTGATGGGGGCAGTTCATGTAAGGAGGTACTCTGATGCAGACAGTTGATGCAAGGGGGCACTCTGTTGGGAACACTGGATGTAAGGAGTCACTCTGATGGAGACACCTGATGCAAGCGGGTACTCTGATAGGGACATTTAATGTAACGAGGGTCTCTGATGAGGACTCTTATGTAAGGGGGGACTCTGATAGGGACACTTGATACAAGGAGTTGAGGAAAGTGGAAAGATAGCCCTGGACCCAAAGGGTTATACTACTGGCATTGTTCTCTTAATGTAATGACGTTGGTGTAAATGATCTGGTTCCTTGGCAGGCAGTTTCTACACCTCGGAGGATCTCCACAGTCTCCTTGGCTTGTAGTGTAATGTAACGAGAATTGAAATTGAAGCGCCACACCACTGCTAATACAACTTTATTCCATTAAAGGTCAGGGGTACAGTCTAAAAAAGTAGCCTATGCGTTTCAGGGGTCCAAGCAAACTGCTGCTGATAAGGCCTGTGCTTGTATTTTACACTGGAGAAAATACTATTGAAGGTCCAGTTCACTTCTAGCTCGTTCACATTGTTGCCAGTCAAGCCCCAACAAAATGCGTTGGCTACTTTTTTAAATTGTACCCTTTACTTTTAATGGAATTAAGTTGTATCTGGACCTCTTAGCAGTGGTGTGGCGCTTCAATTTAAATTCTTGTTACACTTGATATAAGGTTCTGTTTAATCATCCTAATCTAATGACAGCCTGATACAGATTAGCATTCCCTGTTTATTCCTGCACCACCTCTGCACTACCTGTCAGATGTTATTTCCAGGTTGTCACTAGTAGTAGAGAACAACGCTGACTGAACAAGGAATATTTGCTCCCTGCATTATTCCCTGTGACTTTTTAAAATGCACCCCCAGATCAGATAGGCTAGATCCGGCCCTGATGCTAAGATATGTATGCATTTCCAGCTACTTATATCTTTTGGGTCTACTAATTATTTTATTGGTTTATACAGAAGGGATCGTCTACTTGTGATTTTTTTTTAAACTGTATGTTTGGCTTAGATGGCTCAGGGTGGTGGCAGGTTTACTTTTGAGACAACCCCATGACTTTAGTTTCACCTTCAGTACTTTATGTAGTCACGCAAAATGATCACAATTTCTGTGTCCCTCTTTGTGTAAAGCCTCGTACACACGCAACGATTGTTGGCCGTGAATTTTCGGCCAACGTCCGATCGGCCGATTGTCGGCTTGTTAGGATGATGCTTCCGACAACCGACTGCGACTTTTCGGCCGAAAAAAATCTGGTGTGCATGCTATAAAATTTTTGTTGGCCGTCAACAGAACGGCCGATTTTCCATCAGTCAGTACAGATTTCGGCAGACAAAAATCAGATGAGCAAGACTGGGCATGCTCAGAGAAGAAAAAACACACGGAAAGTAAACCAGCACATGACATCACTTCTGAAGTTGGTTGTTGTTGGCCGAGAAAATTAGTGTGCAGTCTAGAGCACATTTCAACCAACACAACAACACTGGACAAAAGACGGCCGATCGGTCGGCCAACAATCGTTGCTTGTGTACGAGGCTTTAGTGACTACTTTAAAACATTTGCTAATTTCTTGCAAATGTAGCATTTGTTAAACTCTGACCAGATATTACTGAGGATGGATTAGGTTTTTAGTAATCCAACTGAAATCTTGGAAAGTGAAGCAGGATTGCACCCAATTTCTTTCAAGCAGTGATTTTTAATGAAATTGTTGAATTACGACCAAACACAGAGTTCTTACTTTTTCCTCTTCTTCCCTCAACTCGGGCATGGTGCTGATGGAGAGGTTCACTGCTGTGATTGTCACAAATAAGACTGACAAGCAAGCAAAGATTTTCCCCGGAAGTCCAGACTGTGGTTTCTCCACCATGTCCCTGAGATGACGCATGCACGTGTCTAACCGGCTCTCATCCTCTGGCTCAGAAACATTTTCACTCTCGATTAGCTCATCCTCCTGGAGGTTGAGCTCAGCAAACTCTTCCATCTTTTGAATATACCGTCTTTTGCAGCACCATTCCAAGCTGTTCTCCTCAATCCCCCAATAGAGAAGCTCCTCCTGGAAAGAAAGTGCGCACATTTCACGCAAGAGCCGCAGTTTTCCTACACGCAGAAATGTCAAAATAGTCCTGAAGGCTCCAGGATTCCGATCAAAGAAAAACTCATTGCAAGTAACGTCATAATCATCACATATGCTCAAAATCTCATCAAAGTTGTTGCACAACTTTAGCTGTCCCAGCCGCGTCAATGGGAACTCCTCCAGAGTGGTCCATGGAAGCAGGTACCTAATGCCACCGACATTAATAATGGCATGGTGCTTGCGGTCCTCCGGGTGTATGCTATTAAAGATGTCCTCCCCTGGCTGTATAAGCTTAGCCCTTTTGTAAAATATCCCTTTCAAGGATTCAGTCTCGGTAAAGAAGTTTTGGTTGAATGAAGCGTCAGAGGCGCAACTCAGCGCACTGTAGTCATAGTCCGAATTTTCCCCTCCAAGAAGAGTCATAATGCCGAGAATCACATCCTGTGGAGATTATTGAAAAATTCTGAAAAAGAAAAAAGAAATGATAATGTTACGCTAGATATTTATTTTTACAAAGCCAACATACTCAGCAGTGCTTTACAGAAAGTAAAGGCATCCACACTATTCCCAGCCCCCTGAGGATTCTAGATTTTCAATCCTTGCCTCAGAGGAGTTAACATGTTGGACAGAAGCCAGATATTTTGACAATGTGTTTCTGGATTATAAGAAAACCCACTCAGATATTGGTAGAACATATAAACTGACTTGCACATAAAAAACTCTAGGACCACAACTCTCTAAGAAAATTGCTAACCACATTATTACCTTACTGTATTATACATACATTATGTAGTCCTAACCGGCACAAGGGCCGCTGATTTGTTATCCAGCAACAGACAGGCAAACAGCAACTTTCACTCCTCTGGCTCAGAAACAGTCAAGGATAGGGTTTCTCAACCAGGGATCCTCCTGAGGTTGCTAAGGGTTCCTTGAGAAATGGGCAATTTCTGCCTCTCAGATAAGTTCCCAATGACACTATTGTTCCCTTTAGCTATCTGTAAGGGGGTAATTATTCCCAATGATGAGAAGAGTAAGGAGCATTCTTCCCACTGACTGTCACACTAATGTCATGAGTTGTAGAATTTTAATTTCTAGCAGGGGTTCCCCGAGACCAGAAATGTATTTCAAGGGTTCCTCTGTGTTGAAAAGGTTGAGAAAGGCTGGTCTAGGGGTTGCCTTTTTAAAAGTTTTTTGCAGGTTAACTTAGATGGGGTTAAGGGAGCTGTGGGATACTGCAGACCACTAAACAGGAATGTAAGGACACTCTTCCCTTTGCAGCAGTCCTTCAAGCAATAGGACATAAAGTGTGCAGCACTGGTACACTATCAGCAAAGTCCCAGGCCAAGCAAGCCTTAAACTCAATGTAGCAGGTGTAAGAAACAGCAACAGCCACTAAGATTCTTCCTGCCTTAGGTCTGTACTCATGGTATTCTCAGGACTTGGATGTCTACCTCGGACTCAGACTGGCAGACTTCTATGTAGACTTCCTAGATCAGATTCTTTGCGGCACCCCTCTTTTGGCTCCCAAAGGACTTGTAGCTGGATAGCCCACCCCCCCCCCCTTCCCCCACTAGCTAAGCACAGCCAGGACGTAGATGAGACAGGCAAAACTTTCAGTAGGCTGGGAACCTCTCCTCTTTGTAAAAGAACACTGCTCCCTGGGGCTCTAAAGCATTTATTCACTCCCCACATCCACCATCTGGGCACACCTCCCCAGGGATTGGCTGGAACTGCATAAATATTCAGGCGGCTTATTTGACTCTCCCACCATCTAGGTTCTGGAAATCTTCAGTAAACAGGGGAAAGCAACCAAACTTGCAGCCTGCAGAGCCCAGAGCAGCCAAAATCAATCACATGCTGCTCTGCTGATTACAAGAGAGCCCCAAAACTAAATTTGCCTAACCAAAACCTAGCAGAAAAATATCCCTCTGTTTTCTAGTGTTGTTTATTTTGGTGTGCGCTGTCTGTACATATATAGTGCAGTGTACCCTCCAGGCTAACTCCCAGTATCTGTAGGATACCAAGAATTGAACCTGGTGTAGAGAAGGTGCAACTCTACCAGGAGTGCATAGAAGTTTTATCAGGGCTGCCCAAGAAGCAGTGGGGAGGATAGCAGCAGCAGCAGCAATTGGGATCATCAGCACAGGAGGAAAGAAAACACAGGGGTAAGTCTGCTATACTGTGCAAGTTTGCATAGCGTTATGGAAAGAGCGACTGTCGTTATTCCCTCATGATTAGGCTCCAAAAGAGCAGAGTGAAATGCGTTGGGGGCGTGCCTTGGCTGGAGTCCAGGCTGGGGTTGCCATTCATCTCACTTCATGCACATGGGTCCACTTCATGATGTGCGGCTTATGGATCTTTTGTCGTTATTGTCCCTCATTGTAAGAGGCCAGCTTGTGAGTCAACATACCAGCACCACCTATAATTAGAAATTTACACTGAATTGCCAAAAGTATTGGGACACCTGCCTTTACACGCACATGAACTTTGATGGCATCCCAGTCTTAGACCGTAGGGTTCAATATTGAGCTGGCCCACTCACTGCAGCGATACCAGCTTCAAATCTCCCTGGGAAGGCTGTCCACAAGGTTTAGGAGTGTGTCTATGGGAATGTTTGACCATTTTTCCAGAAGCGCATTTGTGAGGTCAGGCACTGATGTTGGAGAGAAGGCCTGGCTCGCAGTCTCTGCTCTAATTCATTCCAAAGGTGTTCTATCGGGTTGAGGTCAGGACTTTGTGCAGGTCAGTCATGTTCCTCCACCCCAAACTCGCTCATTCGTGTCTTTATGGACCTTGCTTTGTGCATTGGTCCAAATAATTTGATGGGGGGGGGGGGGGGATTATGGTATTGGGTTGTTTTTCAGGGGTTGGACTTGGTCCCTTAGTTCCAGTGAAGGGAACTCATAAGGCGTCAGCATACCAAGACATTTTGGACAAATTTCATGCTCCCAACTTTGTGGGAACAGTTTGGGGATGACCCCATCCTGTTCCAACATGACTGCGCAACATCAGCGCCTGACCTCAAAAATGCACTTCTGGAAGAATGGTCAAACCTTCCCATAGACACTCCTAAACCTTGTGGACAGTCTTCCCAGAAGAGTTGAAGCTTTTATAGCTGCAAAGGGTGGGCCAACTCAATATTGAACCCTATGGACTAAAACTGGGATGCCAGTCCATAGGGTTCAATATTGAGTGCGTGTAAAAGCAGGTGTCTCAATACTTTTGGTAATATAGTGTATATTTTATTATTTTGCCCCTTTAGGAAGTTGTAATATCATATAACCTCTGTCTATAGCTGGAGACATTTCTTGTTATCAATGACATAAAAGAAAGCAACACAAACACTGCAGCACCAGGTCAGTGACAAGGATACTGACTGTGTATTGACCAAAACAGTGACGCAAAAGAGATGGAGATAGCTGCAAGTCATAAAAGTAAATTATTGCCGAACAGGAGATGTAAAAGCCTTGTTAATAAAGCACTCTAATTATACAGATAAAAGGAAATACTCAGAGTGAGCACAAAGTATTACAGAGTTCTTTACTGTCCAGATGAATCTGTTTATTATACCTACAAGTAAGCCAAGAAATTTTGGGCGATAGCCACAAAACCAAAGACATTATGGGTAGGCCGCATCCATCAGCAGAGGAACATACTGCCTGTAATAAAGTACAGATTATGCTCTTTATCAAATTGTTACCTACATCATTGATCCAAACCCCCAATGGGCCCTGTTTTTGAGGGGGGCTAGGGCTTTAAATTGGTTACCAGCTTGGTAGTCCAATGTAGTATCTTAATTTGGCCTGTATATAGCCATTTATGTTCAGCACAGTGGCTAAGTGGTTTGCACTTCCGCCTAGCACCACTTGGGTGGTTCATTCAAATCCAAACAACGGCACTACCTGCATTGAGTTTGAATGTTCTCCCTGTGCCTGCGTAGGTTTCCTCTGGGTACTCCAGTTTCCTCCCATACTCCAAAGACATGCTGATAGATTTATTATCTCCTGTCTAAATTGGCCCCAATAAATGTCAGTTAGGGACCTTAGATTGTTAGCAGGGACTGATGTGAACGTATAATATATTTGTCCACGAGAACGTTGCCTCTCCAGGGACTCGCACTCCTGATTGGATTTTGGCCATTGGCTTCTGCTGCTCTAAATCACAGCCAGTGAGCCAATCAGGAGATTTGGGGGGGGGGGGGGGGCGAGCCACAGCTCGGCATATGAATATACAGACAGAGATGTGGGTCAGGAGTGCGCCTGTTCGGGGATGGCCCCTTCCTGTTCCAACATGACTGCGTACCATTGCAAAAAGCAAGGTCCATAAAGACATGGATGAGCGAGTTTGGGGTTTAAGAACTTGACTGGCCTGCACAGAGTCCTGACCTCAACCCGATAGAACACCTTTGGGATGAATTAGAGCGGAGACTGCAAGCCAGACCTACTATCCAACATCCATGCCTGATCTCACAAATGCACTTTTAGAAGAATGGTCAAACATTCCCATAGACACACTCCTAAACCTTGTGGACAGCCTTCCCAGAAGAGTTGAAGCTGTTATAGCTGCAAAGGGTGGGCCAACTCAATATTGAACCCTACGGTCTAAGACTGGGATGCCATTAACTACTAACAAAAAAAGAAAAAAGTGGAAAGCCACAAGCACAATAGCAGTACCACGGACACAGAATTAGGAAATTGTGTAAATAGAGGTGTCCTGGTAAACCCCTTTACTCACAACGGTGCAAATTGTACAGCGCAAATGAGTGATACTCTTAATGGTAAAAGGCATATAGAAAAAACAGGGACAACCAGAACCAAAGAGGGGGAAGGCCCTTAACCCCTTAATGCTGACATAATGCGAATTTGCGTCCTCGGCTTCAAGGGGTTGTACTGGGGTGATGCCCGCAGCTGCAAGCATCACCCTGGTACCATTTTTTAGAGCAGACGGTCGGCTTTCTTGTGATAACAACCGGTGTGGATCGCTTCCAGTTACTGCAGCCTTAAAGGTGCCAGATTTGTTAAAAAATTACAGTATTCAAAACAGCCAAACTTGGAGTTTTGAATGCTTTTCAGTGCCGAGGAGGGGTTTGGGGTCTTTTAGACCCCCCAGATGCCTCCACAAGGAGTACCTGGGAAAAAAAAAAAACATTTTTTACATGTCCGAAAATATCGGCCAATACCGATATCCAATGACCAAAATATCGGTATCGGCATTAAAAAAATTATATCTGTCGATCACTAGTTTGAAGACCCCTGCTCTAGGTACTCTGCTAAAAAAAAAAAAAAATATATATATATATATATATATATATATATATATATATAATGTTTGGGGGTTCTACGTATTTTTCTAGCAAAAAATACAGATTTTACCTTGTAAGCAACAAGTGTCAGAAAAAGGCTTAAAGTTAATGTGCATGTAAAGGCAGGCGTCCCAATACTTTTGGTAATATAGTGTATATAGCTTTCTTATAGTGAAGCAAAACAGACACTTTCTCTTTAGATATCATCAACTTTCTCTAATGCATCCTTTTAGGTTCATTGCTTTCTCCTGTTAGATAACTGTTCTTATAATACCATGTTTGACTGATCAGCTGGGGGTATTGCAGACTTGTGAGAGATAATCTCCAGTATCTACGCTGTGTCCGGAATTGCATGTTATGCAGATCTCTACTTTACCACCTAGGATGTCAGCAGACTCAGACCCCACTGTCAGTGCTCCATTGTAAGAATGTAATGTTTAATGAGGCTACATATAGCCGATTCAGCCAAAACTCCCATTATTCTAATCTGAAGTCTCGTGCAGCGGGGGAAAGGACGCTGCACTGCACAGCGAGCAAATTGGCTCCTGACTGTGAAGAGATGCAGGATTTGGGATTAAAGATCTTCACATCGGTTAATTTAAAGCTTTCATCTATTCCTGAAATCATTGGCTCCTTACACAAAGTATTTGCAAATAGTGGAGCATTACAATGGAAAACGATTATAAGCGTATCTATGTCTACATTGCCGCAGGTGGCTATTATTCAATGTGAAGGCATTTCGCTCCTTCAGTTTAGCCACCAACTGAATGCCAGTCAGGAAAAGTTATATCAGATGTTTGCACAAGTATTTTTTTTAAATTTGAAAAAAAATAATCTATAAAAATATTTACTTCTCTTCTACGATTTGACTTTTCAGCCAATAGTTACCCTTTTTCTTTGTATCTCACCCTAAGCATGGAACACAGGTTATAGCACCTACCAATAGGTAGTATTGAGTATGTGAGCCATTCACTTAATTTCCTGCTTTTACCACTCGCCTACTGGGCACTTTCACCCCCTTCCTGCCCAGGACACTTTTCAGCTTTCAGGGCTGTCACACTTTGAATGACAATTGCGCAGTCATGCAACACTGTACCCATATGACATTTTTATCATTTTTTTCACACAAATAGAGTTTCGTTTGGTGGTATTTAGACACCACTTGGTTTTTTATTTTTTTGCTAAATAAACTAAGACAATTTTGAAAAAACTGATGAGGAAGCACTGGTGAGGCTGCACTGATAGGTGGCACTGATGGGCACTTATAGGCGGGACTGATAGGTGGCACTGCTGAGCACTGGTATAAGGCACTGATAGGTGACACTGATTAGGAGGGACTGATGGGCACCGATTGGCAGCACTGGTGGGCACTGATTGGCAGCACTGGTGAGCACTGATTGGCACCACTGGTGGGCACTGATTGACACCACTGGTGGGCACTGATTGGCAGCACTGGTGGGCACTGATTGGCAGCACTTGTGGGCACTGATTGACAGCACTGGTGGGTACTGTTGGGACTGCACTGATAATCAGTCCCCCGATTATCCGTGTAGATGTCCTTTTTAGAGAAGCTGCTTATCGGCTCTCTTCATACTGTCAGCATTAGAAAAAGAGTGCCGATAACTGGCTTCTGTTGATATCCATAATCAGCTGTGATTGCCACGTAATCAGCTGTGTCCAAAGAGCTGCTGATTGGCTTCTTACCTTAATATGTGATCAACGGTGTCCTCCGATGCAGCGGGCGTGATCATATTCGGCTATAGCACAGTTGGCAAGTGGTTAAAGAAGCTTACAATCCATTGGCTGCACATTACACTTGACATATACATGCTTCACAGTTTAGTTTGGCCTAGCAATTAAAGAGTAACTCCATGTTTGCTGTCAAACGAAAAAACAATCCCCTATGGTTGATCTATGTACATTGCAAGAATTTTTACATACTTTGTTTTAGATTCCTACCTCTTTCTGCTCTGAAGAAAAAGCTGTATGTTGGATTAAGTCAATGTGCAAAGTGAATCTATATGGGAGTGACATTTAACTGTTATTCAGCCAAAGCATTTTCAGTGTTCTAGTTGCAGGATCTGCATCTCTTTAGAAGTACCTCAACCAAAATTATATTTTTGTTGCAGGAAATTCCTAAAAACTGACTTGTATCTTAGTACAGATGTCAACGAGTCTGTGGTAGTGAGCCCTTATAGATCCCCAGCTCAGGATTCCCCAGGGCACGGAGTTTAAGCCTCAGCCTGCTTCTTCACCAGGGCCCCTGATGGTGGGGATGGACTTGCAGCAGACTGGAACCAGGTCGCGGTCCCCAGGTAGGCCCAGCTGAGGATGTGGAGACCGCTGGCATGTGCAGGGTAAACAGGAGACTAAAAGGAGATCCAGGAGACAAGCCAAAGTCAGGACAGGCAGCAGACGAACATAGATGGAGAAACGAAGCTGGGACGGTACACAGGAGATCAAATCCAATAGCCAAGGGATACACGGATGGGAGCACAGAGAACAGAGATGTTGCTCAAGCAAGGAGCAGTGCACTGAGCATGTGTATATATAGGGAAGCACACAGGGAGGAGACCCAGGAAGTAATTGACAGGAACAGGATATAACCCACAGTGGAGCAGGCGACGCCCATAGAAGCCCAAACACCACATGAGAAGGGAGGCAGAAAGAAGCACTGCAGCAAGGAGGTAAGAATATACAGACAAAACTAAAGGCTAACTTGTGACAACAGAGTTCTGGGAAAATAAGTAGACCAATCACACAAGCAGGAAATTACATTTCTGGCGATTCTCTGTACACCAAGTGTGTACAGAATACCTCCAAGTTGCAATATTACATTGCATTTTACAGAAAATTACTGAGTTGCAGGTAGTTTTTAACTACCTCCCACCCGGGCCATAGTACATATACGGCCGGGCGGGAGTCTCGTCCTTCTGAATGGACGTTCCGGAACGTCCTTCAGAAGGAGAGAGATTGCGCCGCCGCGAGCACGCACAGCGGCGCGATCTCGATGTGCCTGTGTCCCTCGGACACACGGCAACAACATTCGGCAGGAGGGCCCTCTGATTGGCCCTCCTGATCACATGACGGCTGTGTCCAATCACAGCCGTCATGTAATGTAAATAGAGCCGTTGTAACGGCTTCGATCTCTTCTCCTCCTGACAGATCCTGTCAGTGAGGAGAAGATCAGAGGATCGGTGCTGCTGCGGGGGTGATCAGTGAGTATTTCTAATTACTCACTGATCACAGGGGGGGTCTGTGCTGGTAATCAGAACATTGATTACCAGTGCAGCCCTGGGGGGGGGGGGAGGGGTGCCACTAAGCCACCAGGGATGCCCACCCATGACCACTAGGGATGCCCACTATGGCCACCAGGGATGGCAAGCAGGGCTCAGAGAGCCCCCCAGTGCCCTCCCTATCAGTGTTGCCCATCAATGGCATCTATCAGTGCTGCCCACCAGTGCCATTATTGCCATCTATCAGTGCCGCCCACCAGTGCCCATTATTGCCCACCAGTGCTGCCTATCAGTGGCCATCAGTGCCCCCCATCAGTGCCGATCATTGCTGCCCAACAGTGCCACTATCAGTGCCGATCATTGCCGCCCAACAGTGCCACTATCAGTGCCCATCAGTGCCCATCAGTGCCGCCAATCAGTGCCCATCAGTGCTGCCTATCAGTGCCCATCAGCGCTGCCTATCAGTGCCCATCAGCGCTGCCTATCAGTGCCCACCAATGCTGCATATCAGTGCTATCTATCAGTGCCACATATCAGTGCCCATCTGTGCTGCATATCAGTGCTACCTATCAGTGCCCATCAGTGCTGCATATCAGTGCCACCCCATCAGTGCCACCCCATCAGTGTCTCCTCATCAGTGCCTGTCAGTGCGGCATCATCAGTGCTCATCAGTGCAGGAAAAAACATATCTATTTACAAAATTTTATAACCTAAACAAGAAACTTTTTTTTTTTTTTTCAAATTTTTCAGTCTTTTTTTATTTGTGCACCAAAAAAGAAAAAACCTGACGGTGATCAAATACCACCAAAAGAAAGCTCTATTTGTGGGGGAAAAATGACACAAATTTGGTTTAGGTACAGTGTTGCATGGCCGCGCAATTGTCATTCAAATTGCAACAGCGCTAAAAGCTGAAAATTGGTCTGGGAAGGAAGGGGGTTTAAGTGCCCAGTATTGAGGTGGTTAAGAACATTCATTTATATTATGGATAGTATAGCAATTTTATGCATTTCCCCACAAAAGTGGAATTACCCTTTAAGCTAAATAATTTATCTTTGAGCTATATTTTTTTCCTACAAGCCAAAAAAAAAAAACAATATAAACCCTAATAAAACATAGGAGAAACATAAAAACTCCACAAGGATAGATATTGAATACAAGTCTCAGAAAATTAATCTCTCTATTTATATACTGGCCATATGCTTGCTTTTCTTTTTATAATTTAAAGCAATCTCTTTCATCTAATATTACTGTTAATTAATTAGGTTTTGTGCTCTCTCATTGTTTTGCCACACTAGAAGAGAATTTGTTTCTACTATTTGTCCACCTGCCTGTCACAGCAAGCACTAAACCGATTGCCGACAAGCCGCAGTACATTTACTCTGGCAGGTCGGCTTGTACAGGCACAATCATGTAGTTGTACGTTGCGGCTTTCCACCGGGTCCACTTGTGCATGTGCGCATGGACCCGGAAGACTGTGCTATCACTCGCCTATCCTTTTTCTAGTTTTGGATGGAGTGAGGACACAGAACTCCTGTCCAGACAATCCGTTTTTCTAGTTTTGGCTGGGGTGGGGAAGCTTTAGCTCTGGTCTTTACTGCTATCGGTTACAGAGATTTTCATTCACTTCCTGTCTCAATGGCAATATTTTACCAGACAGGATATAAAGGAATCTCATCAACAGCAAAGAAGACTGATGAAATTATTTTTTTTCAGTAGAATAGGGACGACTAGAACCCCTGTCAGACTTTATGTCTGGTGAAACTGTTGTCATCAGGACAGGAAGTGAGAGGAAATTTAACAGAACTCTGGATAACTTTAAAAAAAAAAAAAAAACAGGATAAATACTGTACATCAGGGTTCCATATAGTGAACTTGGTGTTGAGTTATTCACTATAAGGTCATCACAGAGGACAAGGGGGCACTCTTTACATCTAGAGGAAATGAGATTTCATTTCTAAATAATAGGCAAAGTTGATCCAGCGTAGATCCGAATGCCTATCGGGGGATCAGGAAAGAATTTTTTCCCCAGCTGTAGCACATTGGATCATGCTTTGCTGGTTTTTTTTTTTTGCCTTCCTCTGGATCAACTGTGGGTATAGCAGAGGTGGGGGACTTGAGTCACATGACTTGGCTTAAGTCAGACTTAAGTCACCAGTTTGAGGACTTGAGACTTGCTTGACTAAAATTAATAAAAGACTCGACTTGACTTTGACTTGGTATTCATGACTTGAGACTTGACTTTGACTTGAGACATATGACTCGAAATTACTTTACTTTTTTAAGTTATTAAATATTTGCATTTTCTCAAGATGTGTTAAAGCAAAATGAATGCGCCTGTTATGTTGCTGACACCACAGTCACTTAAAACACCTCAGTGTGTTCTGATTTTTAGGACACTGGCTGTTTAACAATGGAAATACTTAACATGTTTTTAGTGACTGTGGTGTTGAAACATGACCGGACAAAGGATTTTGAGCTGTTTGGGCATTCAAAGTGTTTCTTTAATATGCCAAGAAAAAAAGCACTAAGCAGTTTTGTTAATGTTGGAAATAAAACAAAACCTTTCCTGACCACTGACTTTTAACTGATTTAAAAAGTGAAAATTGGGGTACATCAGTATTTTGACTTTATTTGTGACTTGACCAAAATAAATGACTTGACTTGCTTGACTTCTAGCAGGGACTCGACTTGACTTGCTTGCTTTTCGCCACAGTAACTTGGGACTTGCTTGAGACTTGAGGGTTAAGACTTGAGACTTGCTTGTGACTTGCACATGTGTGACTTACTCCCATGTCTGGGGTATAGAATTGTGTATATGGGATTGTATCATTTTTCCCTCCTTTTATTGATTAAACTAGATGGACTTGTGTCTTTTTTCAACCAGAATAACTATAACTACAGTATGTAAAGAAGGAGTTTTAGTCCTTCTGTACTCCATTCAAATCTTGAAAAAAATGTTTGGCTGGACATATGCAACTGCTTTGTCCGGAATGGCCAAATCCCAAACTTTCTATGCTGTGTAGCTATCATTCATGCAATAGGTGGGGAGATGAAGCCTATGTTTATTCATGTACAAATTTATTGTCATTTATCAGTTTCTCTATACAATATTCAATTCTGTGCTAGGTTGGAAATGCCATTTAAAGGGATTTTAAAGGCAGAAGGTGCATTCTATGCATTAGGATAAAAAACCTGTGTGCAGCAACCCCCCTCATACTTACCTGAGCCCCATCTCTATCCAGCAATGTTGCAGGAGTTTCTCAGCTGCCTGGGACTCCCCTCCTCATTGGCTGAGACAGCAACACAGCACGATTGGCTTCTGCTGCTGTCAATCAAAGTCAGTCAGCCAGCCAATCAGGAGAGAGAGGGGGGCCAGGTCACAACTAGAGCCGAAGAGGGACCCAAGAAGAGGAGGATCTGGGCCACTCTGTACAAAACAAACTGCATAGAGCAGGTAAGTATAACGTTTGTTATTTTTAAAAAAAGAGAGACTTAACAATCACTTTAAAGCAGAGTTCCACGCAAAAGTGGAACTTCTGCTTATCTGTTTCCTCCCCTCTCCGATGCCACATTTGGCACCTTTCAGGGGGGAGCGGGTTCCTGTTTTTGACAGGTACCCTGTCCCCACCTTCCTCAGAGCTCACCGCGGTGAGGTACATCAGAGGTTCGGCCCCCTCCTCCTCCCTCTGCTTCCTGGCCAATTACCGAGTGCAGCACACTTGGCGCATGCGCAGTAGGGACCCGGCCATGAAGCCGCAAGTCTTTATTGCCGGGTTCCCTTACTGGCAATACTGGCAGCAGCACCTGACAGCTGATATAAACATCGGCTGGGGTGCGGACATCGCTGAACTCCAGGACAGGCAAGTGTCCTAATATTAAAAGTCAGCAGCTGCAGTATGTTTTGGGGGGGGCAGAACTCCCAAACCACTCATTGTCCGCAATTCAGATACTCACCTGCCCCGTGAATCCAGTGTTGTCCTGCTGCTCCATCTTGGTCTACATCTGAAACTGGCTGCCTTTTCCTGGTGGATGCAGTTTGTGGCTGTGGCCCAGGCTTATTGCTGACAGGGGAAGCTAATTCACACAGGGACTGGTTGATGCAGCAAAGTAGATTAACTTGGTAATGTGGAGAGAGAACTGCGGATTCTGCAGAGGAGGCCGACACTGGACTGGTACGCTTACAATGGACCAGACAGAGAGTACATTACATCCTGGAGACACTTGACAGCATTCAGCATGGGAGATGGCTGGAGGGCAAACTGAAAACCAGCCCGACACAGGAGACTACTGAAGGTGGACCGCAACAGTCTCTACCCTGTCCCTCCTTCACATGAATCTGGCCTTATGCTTCTCCATCTGTAGAAACAAATGGCCACTGCCCCCACCTATAACTGGCTTTCCCAGCAAGGAGCACATGGAAGGGCAACACATGCAAAACAAGCCAAAGAAAATTCCCAGCTCAACTCACCAGCCAGCCTTCTACCAACCCAATTATCCTGTCTAACAGTTTGCATTAAAAACAGGGGTTTAGTTAGCACACATTTGCAAATACATGCGTAAGCTGCAAAGGCCATGACAAGGCACCCCAGCATTTTTGAAAGCCTCCATAGTAGAAGCACATGCATTATAATGGATAGGCAGAGGTCCCTAGCCTGCAGGAGATCTGTCCCACACTCTGAATGCATGCCAACCTGAAGTGAACAGTGCTTTTTAAAAGGACTGCCCACTTCAAATAGGGCCACCAGGTCAACCAGGGCAGCAATGTCCAATTGGACAGCTGCTTCCCTGAAGAGATCTATTGAGGCCTTGGAGGGACCTGGTTCCCCCTTGTCATTCGCCCTCTCTGCATGGGGGCCACCAGATAGTGCCACACTTACAGGGAGGCTGCACTGCCCCTTCCTACAAGCTGATCCCTAATGATTCACGCCAGCTCCACCCTACAGCTGCGGTCAGTCCCGGGGCTAGACAAAAAATGAAAAAAAAAAAAGCAAACAATAACATAAAAAAGCACCAATATACACTGCGGAGGGGGGAAGAGATTTCAAGGCACTAAAGTGGCTCTGGAGGGCGAAAAACCATTTTAAAATATGGCAGACCTTCTCTGTCCTTGACACAGAATGTGAAGATTATAAAAAGAAACAGACAATGTTCAGAGATGTGGGGAAATGGAGGATGCAGCGCAATCAAGTGAGAGCCAAAGATGAGAAGAATGGGGCTCTGTGTGGGACGCTTTGTCCCCACCACACCAGCAGTAAATTGAGTTCTCTGCAGGCCGGTCTGATTGCCTGGCTCCTCACAATGGACTTAGTTAATGGAAATGGGCAAGAGGTGATGATGGCCATGCTTTCAAGAATAGCTTGCTTTATAATACAGACCGCTCACAATAGCAGGCTATGCCTTTTCATGACACAGTATATTAACCCTTGGCAGGGAAAGCTAGATATATATAAACATTATTTTATCACAAGGAGACACATCTGTAAGAATCACATCTTCTGTAAGAAGCTAAAAAGACAACACATTCAAAATGCTTTCAGCTTAAAAGAACATCAACTTCTCCCCTTTACTATCCATTATTTGTATGGCTAATAGGATACATTTTGTATTTTATATGTATCTGTATAGTAAGAAATGTTAGTTTGGTGTGGGATATGTGTACGTAGATGGCTGTAACACAGATTTACTCTGCCATGATTTACAAAAGACCTGGAATATAGCAAATATAAGAACACCAGGGAAAGAGAACTGAATTACATTTAAAGCCCCCTTCAGATGGAGTGGATCTTTCCAAGCAGAATCTGCCTGCTCAGCGGGGGATCTCTCCGCTGATCCCCACTGAACAGGCGGATGACAGGTCTATGTCCACTCCGCTATGCAGAGCAGACATGGACACAGCCCGCTCTCCTCTATGGGACCGCCGCATGCATGAGGCACACCCTAATTACTATGTCCAGTGCCGATTCCCCCTACTGCCCAGCCCCCCCTCTTGTTGCTCCCCCTGCAGTGCTGCTAGCTTCCTTAATCCCCCCCCCCAGCTGCTGCGGGGATGTTTCTGGATGGGGAGAGGGGGAAGGGCTAGTAAATATGCAGTTTATTAGCACCTTCCTTTTCTAAATGAACACAGTGAACACACTCGCTAACTGTGTCCATTCATAACTGAATCATAGTAAACTGTATTTACTATACTTCAGTTTGATAATGAACAGGAAGCCACTCAGCACAGACCAGCGTTGGAGTGCACACCCTAATGCAATAAGCTGAGCACACCTATGTGCATGTCCATTTCCATTTGATTGTCATCTGATCTGATCCGCAAGACAGACTGCAAACGTATCATAATAAGTCTATTTTTAGAGGATTTTATTGAGTCGGATGCCCGGCAGGTGTCAATGGACACATGAGATCAATGGGTGTTCTGATCGGGTCCGTCTGACAAACTGACAGGCGGACCCGATCGGTCAGCTGGTGTGAACTGAGCCTTACTGTAGTAAGGTTTCACTTTCTGGCATGACTCTCCGATTACACTTACAAAGTATCAGAATATCTTTTCATTAAACTGCAACCAGGGCTTTTTTTTAAAGCAGAAATGCAGTTCCGGCATCTCCAGCACTGAATGTATGCAGTGCCAAGGGGTAGTGGGGTGTGCTAAAGGGTCAACACCCAAGGCCCACTGCACCTGGAGGTTTTGTGATGGATAAAAGAGTGAGTCTGTCCACAGACTCCGTTGACCGGCTGACATTTATCAAAATGAATCAGTCTTGGATCAACAGCAGCTACCAAGCAAGCCCCTGATGCTAATGTAACTGGTTGAATTTGCTAGGGATCTGGGATCCCTTGAAGACTGCCTATGCTGCCTATCCTATTCCTGAATCTTGATTATGCTAGCTTCCAACAATGTTTTTGGTTTAGGGCACCACCAACACCCAAGGCCCAATTTGTCTGCACCTGTATGACAGCTGCATGTAATTTCAATTTTTTTTTTCAAATTTTATACAGCAAGGCCCGTTCCTGCACCCAGCAAGAGTAACTGTGAGGGGTTACAGTGTTCAGGCATCACTAGGGATGGGTGAACGGTTTGGGCCAAGCATACGTTTGACCTTAACATCACCCATTCAGGTACTTGCCTAACACCTGAACTTTCTCAGCACTTAGCAGGATGTTCGCCCGCCGAGCACACAGTCAATAGGTTGTTAAGGCTTCCCTGCTGAGAGCTGAATTAAAGAAAGAATTGTAAAAAGAAAATGTAAATGGAAAAAATTGGAGTAAAAACAGCTTGGGGGAATCTTTGGGTCTGGTATGGATTTTAAAGGAAACAACGCCAAAAAAAAAAAAAAACGGCGAGGGGTTCCCCCCACGATCCATACCAGACCCTTATCCGAGCATGCAGCCTTGCAAGTCGGGAAAGGGGGGGGGGGGGCGAGCGAGCGCCCCCCCTTTCCTGAACCATACCAGGCTGCTTGCCCTCAACATGGGGAGGGTGCTTTGCGGTGCTTTCTTTAGGTAATATTTGATCACCTCTGCGGTTTTTATTTTTTGCGCTATAAACAAAAGAAGACCGACAATTTTGAAAAAAAAAAAAAATGGTTTTTCATTTCTGCTATAAAACACATGTAATAAAAATAATAATCAATTTAGGCCGATATGTATTCTGCTTCATATTTTTGGTTAAAAAAACCCCAAAAAGTGTATTTTGGTTTGCGTTAAAGTTATCGTGTCTTCAAACTAGGGGATAGGTTTATGGCATTTTTATTTTTTTTACTAGCAATGGCGGCGATAAGCAATTTTTAACGGGACTGCGAAATTGCGGCGGACAGATCGGACACCTAACTGACACTTTTTACACTTTTGAGGGAACCAGTGACATTACTACAGTGATCAGTGCTAAAAATATGCACTGTTACTGTAATAATGACACTGGCAGGAAAGGGGTTAACACCAGGGGCGACCAAAGGGTTACATGTGCTCCTAGGGAGTGCTTTCTAACTGTGTGGGGGATGGACTCACTAGATGAAAACAGAGAGCCCTGTTCCTAAATAGCAGGAATCCTGTGTAAATCTGTGACAGAACGGCAGTCTGCCTTGTTTACATCGGAAGACGGCTGCTCTGTCTCTCTGGGGAGCATGCGCCCCCGCTGGCTATGGATGAAATGATGTACAGGTACATCGTTCTGTGCAGTAGAGCTGATTTGTCGCAGTATATGCACTGCTGGCATTCGGCAAGCAGTTAAACACAAAACTAGGGATGCACTGGTACCGTTTTGTTTTTTTACCTTTGAGTACAAATACCTTTACAGTGCGATTTGAGCCTATACAAAATGAATGGGCTCAAATGGCACTGCAAAGAATTACAGGCGATTTGAACAGGAATGCAGTGCGTTTCCCACACAGCTCTGTTGTGAACTCAAACTCAGAGTCACTGTGACAAATGGTGTGGGAAACCTCCCTGCAAGACAGGCTCCACCATCTCTGGCTCTTGACCCCACTGTGGACATCAGTGGCTGTGGCTTGGACTCCTCTTGCCTCTCACATGGCTCTCTCCCCCAGCCCTCAATGGTTCCAGCCATCCAATGGATCCCCTTCCCAAAGCTGACCCCCCCTCCCCCGGTTCCGCTGTACCAGATTACCGATCCCCGGCTGTCAGACAACGAAAAGCCGCTTCACAGGTCTGGAGATTTGAATTCCCTGCGGCTTTCTCTCCTCTCCTTGCAGTGCTGAAAGTACAGACTGGACGGCTTTTGATTGGTAGTGGGCAATCAGAAGTTGCCTAGCCCGTGCTGTTAGCAGTAACATACCTCCTGCATTAGAGCGTCCCACTCTGGGTGAAGGAGCATAGGGGGCATAGCAGACAGCAGTATTGTCAGTCTTGGGGGGGGGGGGGTGAGTGTTAGATGAACTAGCAGATTTAGATACACTAGCAAACTGAAGCCAAACTCCAGCTCACACTGCAGTTACACAAGCAGTTATAGCAACAAATTTTTTTTTCATAAATCTTTTACATAAATAATTATCATTGTAAGCACCCCTGTCAGGGATGAATGGTTTGTCACAACCCTCAAACTGACACATTTGCTGGAGAGCTTGTTCTGTTAAACAACAGACTTATTGGCTAGATCAGCAGGTGAAAATATGGGAAAGAAAACCTTAAAAATGAAAACGAATTCAGCCACCACATCTAAGCTGCAGGATAATAAAATGTTTGCTTTTTGGTTTAATATCACTATAAGATAGGCAACTCAGCAGGCATTGATTGTCCAAAATCAAAGTCAAAATCTTCCAGTAAAAAGAAGATAATGTTATCAATCATTCTCTAAATCTGAGAATTAATGGCAAACAGAACTTAATCTACACCACTTAAGTGGGGTACACACTAGTAGAGGTAAAATCGTACGATTTTCGGCTAGTGTGTACACAACTTTCAGCTGCCGATGCCGAGATTTTCAACGAAAAAAAACGGAGGGACAAACTCCAAAATTTTTATCGTCCGTCCCCAGACGACCAATTTTCATTTAATCGGATAAGAAAGACTGCGCATGATCTGAAGTTGCTGACAACCCGGAAGTCTAGGAACAAATGTCCCAAAAAAAAAAAAAATCGGACGAGAAATTTCCTGAACATTTATGCACTGTCAACTAAAAACGGTTATGAACGCCGAGCAAGTGAGAGAAAAATCGGAGGATATTTCGTCAAGTGTGTACGGGCCTTTAGAATGGCACCAACAGAGCCCAGACAGATGACTTACAATGTATACCACTGGCATACAGGAGGTTTCCCCATCATAAATACTGCAACCTCAGGAAGCTAGTCTGTCCAGCTACCATTGTTTAAATACACTTTTTAATAGCTTGTATTGCAGCATGGTAGAAGAATTTTCCTCATATGGTTTGTATAATCTCTCACACGATATGTGAATACTGCATAGTTGACACTCCTGTCCTGTCTATTCTATGGATTGTGTACATATAGGCTGTCTTTTAAGACACTGAGATAGATAATCACTGCTCCTAAGAGGAGGCACAATGCAAACAAAGACATAGACTTCATTAGATTGGTATTTGATAATGCATAGCTGCAGCTATATTGCCCATGCATCAGTTTCATGTAGGGATGTACAGGCGGTCCCGGGTTACAAACAATATAGGGACTGTAGGTTTGTTCTTAAGTTGAATTTGTTTGTAAGTCAGGACAGGTACATTTTTTAAGTGTAGCTCCAGCCAAAAAAATGTTTTAAAGTTTTTTGGAAGGGTTAACACCCCTGTAACATTTTTATTGCGGTCTGTGCTCCTGTTCAGAAGATTTCACCCCACTTTCTGTCCCTATGACAATTGGATTTTGAAAAATTTTGGTTGTTGTAGAAACAAGGATTGGTGATAAAGCTTCAGTGGGGACACTTTTTTCCCCATGAGAGCTCTTACAGGGGTGAATTTCCCTTCCTAAGGGGAGATTTCTCCTCACTTCCTGTTGTCTCCCTCCGTTTGTAAGTAGGAGTAATTTGTAAGTCAGATGTTTGTAACCCGGGGACCACCTGTACCGATATATCGGACGCTGAAATGTATTGGTCGAAAATAGGGTTATCAGCGTTTTGCTAATAAAAAAAAAAAAAAATGCCGATGAGTGCCAAAATGATTCTGATAATGGCCAAAAATAAATTCATATTCATTCAAATTCATGATATTAATGCAAAAGTTGAATATAATACAATTGTCCATTTTAGTTTTGTTTTTTTGTCCAAGTGCATCCTGAATTTTTGGTCTCGACCCGGAATTTTCATTTCAGTGCACCACTAGTTTCAAGCATTGGCAAGTCAAGGGGCCCTGTACACCATACCATCTCAGCAACTTTAGGGCTCTTTTACATGGGTGGCTGGGGGCGTGATAAAAACAGGCGGCTGAGCCATGGTTTTTTCCACCTCCCAGCCACCAGCCTCAAATCTAAGATTACAACCTGACAGCTCAAATCCCAGAAGCCGACTCCTTAGTGGAAACGCGTCGGAGGGAGCTAGCCATGCTGTCATATGTCACGGGCCGCACTGCAGCCGGCCGCAAATTTTTAAAGAGCACTGTCTTCATTTGTATCTACCGGAATTGATGTGTTTGCCTTTTTACATTAATAAAGTTATAAGGGTAATGCACTATCAGTCTTCCTCTCTTTTCTGTGGGAATTTCTCTTGGGCGTCTGAACCCTGAGTATCTTCGGATCCATACATTTGAGGAGCGGGTAGATCCATTCATCCCAGTGAGAGCACACCACTCCAAGCTGACCAGCAATTGGATCCTCTGCTACAACAGTATTTTGCTCATTTCTCCCTTCATTTTGGTAAGAATCCACCTTCATCACCGGGTGTCATCTTCCCACTTCACCAGTTATTACATCACTATTGGATTTGTTTGTGGTAAGAGGCCAACCCGAGCACAGCAACTATTTAAGATTGTGAAGCACCTTTTGTCTGCATTTTTTTTCACGTCACCTTGGCATGGATTTATTCTTCACCATTGATTTGCAGTTGACGCAGACATCTTATATATTTGAGAGACTTTCCTTTTGTGTTGTTCTTATTGCTCACCATGTTTTTACCACATTGAGATATGTTTCGTTTGATAATATTTTGAAGCGCACTTTATATAATTTATAATTATTATTTATTGTATTTCCTATATCCAGTGCTGTACACATGTCGTTGCCTCAATTTGTTGCTTCGCAGCTGTGGCCTATTGGGACCCGAAGACCTGTCTATTGAGATCAGTGAGGCTGTACTACAACCGCAATCGCTGTTCGGCACTTGTTAAAAAAAAAAAAAAGGCGGAGCAATTGTGTTTGTGCAGTTGCTACATCCCAAATGACATTAATATGACTGCCTGCACAGGGATGCACGGAACACCTGTGCATCCCTCTGTAAATGTAAACATGACCTTGCAGGGGTATATGCTGTATATGCCCTGTGCGAACAAGGCCTTACAATTTTTTTTTAAATTTTTTTTATCATTCTATTTTTTAATACTTTGCACTTTATTTATGAGTTGGGGGGGCGACTTTGGTGGGATATCAGAGGTCTAAATAGACCCCTAATAACTCTTTTTTGAGACAGAGATAGGATCTGACAACAGTCACCTACTCTGCAGCCTGTGCTGCAAATTACATGAATGAATAAGGAGTCTGTATAGAGACCCCTATTCATTCATAAACTGACACATAGTAAACATGGATTACTATGCTCAGTTATCAATGGACTCAGGAGCAATTTGTGGTGATCGCTAACTTTATCCATTCGAGGAAAGAGAGACAGTTGGCAAACACGTTTACCAAGCCCCCTACCCTCAACCCTTAACCACCCCCTCAAAGGCTGCATACCGGTAATGAAGACCGGGTGAATATGGCAGCCCTGGGGAGGGATCCACCTTACAGGTAAGTCTGTCATAATGTGCTAGTAAGCCGTGCACAGAAGTACCTTATGACCTAGCCCTGCAGAGGGCCCACTTTATTTTTATTTTAGTGCCGTTTACTACCACTTTAGGAGCCCTCAGTCCTGATGCAAGCAGTGGGCTGGTTCTTGGGAGAAGTAATCCAAACATCAAAATGCCTTGATGGGTAGATGTCTGGAGGAGTGGGCATTCCTTGGCAGGCTGAATTTGCATACAGACCGCCATAGGTAACAACACCCACATCGACAGGAAAATGCACCACCCCCCTCCAGCGGGACGGAGGGCCGGCAAGCAAATACACCCCCCCCCTCAACGGGAAGGACGGACGGATGGCCGGCCGGCAAAAACAACATCCCCCCCCCAGCGGGATGGACGGCCAGTCGTCGGACAGCCAGCATTCTTACCCCTCCGGCCGTGCGTCTCCTCCCTCTTCCAATAAAATCGCTTCTCTTTTCAGCCAATCAGGAAAGGGGTATCATGACCCGCTTCCTGATTGGCTGGGAGGAGAATCAGTGTGATAATAGCCAATATTCATTTGCTATTGCCATACAACTGGGTGGGCACAGTGCTCTGCGCCCGAAGCCCACCCTTTTTTAAGCCTATTAGAGTGCTTAAAAAAAAAAACATGCATGTAGATTAGGGGGCCGGATGCATGGATGGGGGGGGGGGCGTCCCTGCGCCCCCAATGGACGTGCCGCCACTGGTACACGGTTAGCTAGTCCTACAGCACCGATGCCATTGGCTTTCAATTGTAAAGCCTGGTCCATTGACCTTTCAACAGTCGAGGAAGGCATGCTTTGTTTTTTATTCATGCTCTGTGGAAATGCTCTATACATTTTTGTGCCTCTGCGCTTTTGGAAAGGGTCAGTGACTTTTTTAAATGCAAAACTGTGATTTTATTGCTTTTTTGGTGCAAAACGAATTCAGTGGAGAAGCTGCAGAAAAGCATGTAGTGCATTTTTACAGTGATTTGCGTTTTTAAACCTGCCTACAAAAATCAAACTTTCCCAAAAGAAAAGCATAAAAAAATGTGAATCGCGGTAAAATCGCAACACAATTGCTGTAAAAAAAGTGGAAAGCACAGCAAAAAGCACTACAGAAATGCTCAAAAGCAACATTCATAGGTGTAAATCTAGCCTAAAGCCTCGTACACACGCAACGATTATTGGCCGACCGATCGTCCGACTTTTGTCCAAGTTGTGTTTTGTTGGTTGGAATGGAATGTGCCTAGACTGCACACAAATTTTCTCGGCCAACAAAATTCTACTTCAGAAGTGATGTCATGTGCTGGTTTACTTTCCGTGTGTTTTTTCTTCTCTGAGCATGCCCAGACTTGCTCATCAGATTTTTCCCTGTCGAAATCTGTACTGACTGCACGAAAATCGGCCGTTGTGTTGACGGCCAACAAAAATTTTATAGTCTGCACACCAGATTTTTTTCGGCCGAAAAGTCGGAGTTGGTTGTCGGAAGCATCATACTAACCAGCCGAAAATCGGCAGATCGGACGTTGGCCGAAAATTCCCTGCCAATTTTCGACGCGTGTGTACGGGGCTTTAGGGGGAGATGTACTAAAACTAATGCACACAGAGTCTGGTTCAGCTGTGCAAAGTAACCAATCAGCTTCTAACTTCAGCTTGTTCTATTAGGCACCTTTCACGCATGGGAGTCCGTCAGCAGACTCGGTTTTTCTCAGCGGGTGATTGATCCGCCGATCCCCTGCTGAGCAGGCGGATGGCAGCTCTGTCTCCGCGCTGTCAGGTCCCCACTGTTCTCTATGGGGGAATCGGATGAGAACGGACCGCCTGTCTGTTCTCATCTGATTCCATCCGATCCGCTGGACGGATGGAAAATAGGGTTTCCATCCGTCCATATTTGATGGACCGGATCGGATTGGATGTCATCGGAGATGTCTTCGCTCACATCCGATGCCCCATAGAGATACATGGGGCATCCGTTCAGATCCGCCTGAAAAACTGACAGGTGTATCTGAAAGGTCCGCTAGTGTGAAAGGGGCCTTAAGCTTTGGCAATAAAACCTGGACACTGATTGGTTACTATGCACAGCTGCACTAGATTCTATGTGCACCCATTTTAGTAAATTTCCCCATTAATGTGGGGAAGGTTGCCGACCCTGGGTGTGACAAACACTAAAAAACAATTCTTAAAAATAATGCTTTTTTTTGTTACATAGGCAGATACTTAATAGCATGTTCTGATTTTCTTGTCAGTGTTTTTCTGGTCTCCATGGCAACTATCTTTATCACAAGCAAAATTAATACTCTGATTTTACCCATTCATGTCAGGATTGTCTTTATGCTCTTATGTCGGGAATACAACGCCCATTATTTACCGCTGGGAGCATTCAGCACATTGCAAGAGGAGGTCTGTTAGACTAGAGAGGGTGATAAACCCAGCAGAAGAATAGCCGAAGCACCTAAAACATTTCTACTGCCACCTTACTAGTCACCTAGGATAACCCAGGCCCATTCACACCTTTCTGGTGTGATTCAGCAACACGTTAATACAGGTTACGCACGTTTGCTCATTGAGTGCCGTTCATTTTAAAGTCACATCAACCCACTAAGGCAATGCTGCACTGGCGAGCATTAGTGCATATTCTTTTTTTGACTGTTATGGTGCTTTGCCAAGCCATTCATTTTATTGTGCGTTAGCACGACGCACCATGACAACAGGCTCTGAATGGGCAAAAACATCCAATCTTTCTGTTCACACGATGGAGACTACAGTTAACTTGGTTATCCCTTTCCCAAATGTTTTGTTTATTTTGCTGTAATACTAATATTTTGAATTATTTCTTTCTGAATTCGCATAACCTACCTTTTTAGCTTTAGGGCTCTTTCACACGGGCGATCCGATCAGATCCGCCTGTCAGTTTTTTAGGCGGATCTGATCGGATCCTCCATGCAGCTCTATGGGGCAGCGGGTGTCAGCGGAGACACCTCCGCTGACACCCGCATCCGATCCTGTCAGTGAAATCTGGACGGATGGAAACCCTATTTTTCCATCCGTTCAGTAATCGGAGCGGATCGGATCTGATGAGAGCGGACAGGCGGTCCGCTCTCATACGTTCCCCCATAGAGGGCAGTGGGGGCTGAGACACCTCCCTCTCCGCTCTGCAAGTGGAGACGGAGCTGTCATCCGCCGGCTCAGCAGGGATCGCGGATCGATCCCCGCTGAGCAACACGGATCCGCCTACGGAGGCGGACCGTGTGAAAGAGCCCTTAGTGAGAAACGTTATATTTGCTTTCATTAACAGTGCGGAGGCCAGTAAGTAGTAAGTTACGCAGAGTGCAGGGGTCAGTAGTAAGTTACACAAAGTGCAAGGGTCAGTAGGAAGTTACGCAGAGTGCAGGGGTCAGTAGGAAGTTACACAAAGTGCAAGGGTCAGTAGGAAGTTACGCAGAGTGCAGGGGTCAGTAGTAAGTTACACAAAGTGCAAGGGTCAGTAGGAAGTTGCGCAGAGTGCAGGGGTCAGTAGGAAGTTACGCAGACTGCAGGGGTCAGTAGGAAGTTAAGCAGAGTGCTGAGGTCAGTAGTAAGTAAACCAGAGTGCAGTAGTCAGTGGTAAGTAAAGCAGAGCACAGGGGTCAGTAGTATGTATTGCAGAGTTCAGGTCAGTGGTAATGCTGAGTGTAGGGGTCAGTAGTATGTATTGCAGAGTTCAGTAGGATGTTACGCAGAGTGCAGGGGTCAGTAGTAGGTTACACAAAGTGCAGGGGTCAGTAGTAAGTTAGGCAGAGTGCAGGGGTCAGTAGGAAGTTACACAGAGTTCGGGGGTCAGTAGTAAGTTCCACAAAATGCAGGGATCAGTAGTAAGTAAAGGGGAGTGTTGAGGACCATAGTAAGTAAAGCAGAGTGCAGGCGTCAGTGATAGGTTACATAAAGTGCGGGGTCAGTAGGAAGTTACGCAGAATTCAGGAGTCAGTAGTAATTAAAGCAAAGTGCTGACGCAGGGGTCAGTGGTAAGTAAAGCAGAGTACAGGGGGTCAGTAGTATGTATTGCAGAGTTCAGAGGTCAGTAGTAAGTAATGCAGAGTGCAGGGTTAAGTAGTTAGTATTGCAGAGTTCAGAGGTCAGTAGTAAGTAATGCAGAGTGCAGGGGTCAGTAGTTTGTATTGCAAAGTGCTGGGGTCAGGAGTAAGTAATGCAGAGATCAGTGGTAAGTAATATAGAAGCCGAAAGCAGCATAGCTGGCTGCCCACAGTAATGCTGGCTCCAGGAACCCAAAGCCTAGTGGAGAACTAGTCCGGGTGAGGAGGGCGCTGGATCCCCAGGCAGGTAAGTTTCTGATTTATTAAAAGTCAGCAGCTACAGGATTGATTTTTCACTAGTGAACCTCCTCTTTGATATAGGTCTTGTCATAAGATAAGATGCAGGATTGAAAAAAGACTAATTCTCAAATTCTAGACACTGTGTGATGACTAAAAAAAAAAAAAAACGAAAAAAACCAACACAATAGCGTTTAGAAATCTTTAAAGTATGCCTATTATTCAGCAACGGGATCCAGGCATGAAAAGGCTCGTGAATACTCAGCCTCATTCCAAAGACAAAGAGACTTTGGAAATATTCAGGGACTGGATGTGTTATTCAGCAATCATGATTACCACTTACCTTAGGTGTCCTTCCAAGAGGTTTTATTAACTCTTACTGTGTATATTAATTCTGTCTGATTGATTCTAAGGCTTTGTAAAATATTGGTGCCTGAAAAATTGCCTTAGTCAAAATAAAACTCTCTAAATGTTTCCATTGATTAAAAAAAAAAAGACAACTAGAGTGCATTCCTTTATTTATTCAGTAGATACAACCTTCTGAAAAGTTACTCTGACAATCCTGTTATATCACAAGAATAGAAGAGAATTCTTAAATCTAGAGGGCTATCAAGCACAAAGCTCCATCCTATATTAAGTCTAGGTTCACATCTATGCCATTGCGGTTGATTTGGTTGTTTTTCAGGTACGTTTTGCGGTGTGTTTTTGCACACACTGTCTATACTGTATAGCTGGTTGCTAAGGAGCTGGCCAGGAAGCTGACCGCCGCGTCCTTAACAATCATCACGGCGGGTGGCCCCCTTTAAAGGGGGCTATATCCTATTATGTCCCCTATGGAGGGCAACCCCATTGTTTTTTTTTTTTTGCGGGGTCCGATGGGTGGTCCATTGTGGGCCCCTGGTTGGTGTTCCCTTTGCGGGATCGCAGTCGGCAGCCTCCCCTGATTATGTTTTTTGGGGTGAGCTTGGTATATAGTGACCCTACTGGGTCTGCATCCACGCACCCTGAGTGCTGAGATAGTGAGGATGATTCCTCTGCTCCTTTAGCCGCGCTTAAATAGGCGCTGGTGGATGCACTGTTTGTGTCAGTGCGTGTAACTTTAAAAATGTAGGTTGCGGCTGATGCCGCATCAGAGGCACCAGTTCCTTTTGGCACCCACAGGCCCTCCAAAGCGAAAAGGGTGTTCCTCTTTCAGCTTACCTTGACAACATTGTCACAAAACAGTGAGGTTGTCCAAAACGCAGTGGTTGCTAAGCGTTTTTTGCCTGTGGTATCCTTATAAGGATTAACTGCGTTACAGGTGGATGGTTCAATCTGTAGTAGACTCGCCGGTTTCCAGGTCAAATTGAGCTACCTTCATTCCGGTTGAGGAGTCTCCAGCCTTTACAAGTCCAGCTAATAAGAGGGCGGAAGGCTCTGGTCCGCCGGTAATTACTATTGCCCTGGTGTTGCAAACTCTCACCGAGTGGGCTAACCTTTTACGCAGGGACCTGGAGGAGAAGCAGCTCCCCCCTGCCTTGGTGGAGCTGGCGGATCAGTTGGTCCAAGGGCTACAGTTTGTCTGTGACGCCTCTTTGAATGCTGCTCCCCTGCTTTTTGGACTGTCTGTCTCAGCAGTGGATCTGCGGCGCATTATGTGGCTAAAATGCTGGTCTGCGGACCAGGCTTCTAAGAAGTCCATGTTTGATCTTCCATTTGTGGGGGATCGTCTGTTTGGAGCTTCCTTGGATGAAATCATCAAGGGCCTCACAGGGGGAAAGAGTACTCTTTTTCCTCAGGCTTCCAGGGGTCAAGAGTCCTATCACAGATGAGGACCCTCCTTTTTGGCTCACAAGTGACTTTTTCATCCCTCAGGGTCTCAAGACAAGAGATCCAAGCCCTTTCAGGCCTCCGCTGGGGGTTCCAAAAAGTCCTGGTTGGGCAAACCACGAGCAGGTGCTGCCAGACCTTTGGACAAAAATTCCTCTGATTGAAGGGGAACCCTCACCTCTGGGGTGGGGGGACGTCTTTGATGCTTTCCAGGTCTTTGGATCTCCCTGATCCAGGACAAGTGGGTCCACAAAGTAATTCGCTCTGGATACAAGATCGAGTTTTGATCATATCCTCCAGGAAGCTTCTTCCCTTCCACTCATCCCCAGATCGCTTAAAAGATCTCTATGGGGCGATACAAGACTTGTTACTTCAAGGGGTGGTTGTTCTGGCTCCAAAGTTGGAAAGTTTTCAAGGTTTTTACTTAAACCTGTTTACAGTTCCCAGGAAGGAGGGCAAGGTGTGCCCAATACTGGACCTCAAGGCGTTAAACCACTTTGTGCGGGTACAGAAGTTTCGTATGGAGTCCATGCGCACAGTGGTGGCATCCCTACATCAGGGGGATTCCCTTGCCTCCACCAAAATAAAGGATGCCTACCTTCACATCCCAATATTGGTTTGGTCTATCAGCGTTTCTTCTGCTTTGCTGTGGACGAGGAGCATTATCAATTCCTGGCATTACCCTTTGGTCTCGCTTCCATTCCTCGGGTCTTCACAAAAGTGTTGGCCCCCAATTCTAGCATTACTGCGTCAGCAGGGGATCGCGGTACTGGGTTACCTGGACGATCTGCTTTTATGAGCAGAGTCTTCGTTGGCCTTGTTGGACAACTTGGAGATTACTCTGCAAACACTGAGGGAGTTCAGTTGGATTCTGAAGCTTCAGAAGTCTGCCCTGGTTCCGTCCACAAGCCTGTTCTATCTGGGTCTTACTCTGGACTCGTCCTCAGCCAGAGTGTTTCTTCCTCGGAAGAAACTTCAAAAGTTGCAGGAGGCAATTCGGCTTTTGCTGACCAGCAGACGGTCGTCTCTTCGGACTTGCATGCACCTGTCCGGGTGGGGAGGTGTCCTCGGCAAAGATTGTGCTTAGGGGGTCTAGTCTCAGGAAGAGTCCAGACTACCGATCAATGTACTGGAGCGATCAGACTTTGTCTGGATCATTGGACAAGTCGTCTCCAGGGGTGTCAGGTGTGGATTCAGTTGGACAATGCCACGGCCGTGGCCTATCTCAATCCCCGAGGGGGCCCAAGAAGTGTCCTGGTGGATCAGAAAGTAGCCGGCATTCTAAGGTGGGCAGAAAGGTTCGCTCCAGCCCTCTATGCTGTGTACATTCCAGGAGTGAAAAATTGTCAGGCGGACTATCTCAGTTGACAGACATTAGACCAAGGAAAATGGTCATTTCATCCGAAAGTGTTCCATCAGTCGAGTCTCTGCAGGGGGACTCCTGAGGTGGATCTGTTGGCCTCTCGCCTCAACAGAAAAGTACAGAGGTTTGTGTCACGGTCTCTGGATCCTCTAGCCGACTCCAAAGATGCCTTAAAGGCTCCCTGGAGTCAGTATCGTCTGGTATACGCCTTTCCTCCTCTCAAGCTTCTGCCGAGACTCATGCGCAGGATCGAGGCGGAAGAGACTCCAATCATCCTAATGGTTCCAGACTGGCCTCGCCGGTCTTGGTACGCCGATCTGGTATGGTTGGTCGCCGATGCTCCTTGGAGACTTCCTCTCAGGGAATATCTGCTGTCTCAAGGACCGATCTTCCACTCTGCTTTACAGACGCTGGCTTTGATCGCTTGGCTGTTGAAAGCCAGGTGATGAAGGATAGAGGGTTGTCTGAATCGGTGATTCCTATGCTTTTAAAAGCTGGAAAATCTACTTCCAGGAAGATTAACCATTGTACTTGGAAGACATACATTGCATGGTGTGAATCCCTACGGGTTCATCCTCGCTCCTTTTCGGTGACTCAGATCTTGGCCTTCAGCATCTGTCCTTGAGTACCATCAAAGGCCAGATCTCGGCCTTGGCGACTTTCTCTGAACGTCCATTGGCCACACACTCCTTGGTGCGTACCTTTCTCCAGGGAGTGAGACACTTGGTTCCCCCAGTGTGGTCTCCATTGCCGTCATGGGACCTCAATTTGGTGTTGTCAGTTATCCAGAAATCTCCCTTTGAAAATATTTGGGAGATTTCCCGGCTTACATTGTCCCAGAAGGTGGCCTTTTTGGTGGCTATTACTTCTGCATGCAGGGTGCCTGAGCTGGCGGCGCTGTCTTGTCATTCACCTTACCTAGTGGTTCACAGGGATAACGTGGTTCTTCGGCCATGTCCATCGTTCCTTCCAAAGGTAGTCTATGATTTTCATCTGAATTAAGACATTGTGTTGCCCTCCCTGTGTCCCAAGCCTAGCATCTTAAGTAGCATTGCCTTCCCTTGATGTGGTTCGGGCAATTAGGATGTACCTGGCAGCTACGGAGTCGCTTCCGAAGTCAGACACTATTTGTGCTTACAGGTGGAACTCCCAAGGAGCTGGCTGCTTCTGCTGCGACCATTTTCAGATAGATCATAGTTAGTTAGTTAGTGAGGTTGAAAAAAGACACCAGCCCATCCAGTTCAACCTATGATGTGTGTGTGTTTGCTGTTACTTGTACATTGTATACCCCTTTGTATATCAGACAGACTGTGGTTCAGGTCTATTCTATTAAAGGTCAGGTTCCTCCTTTCCCTGTCAAGGAGCATTCTACTCAGGCCCTTAGTGCCTCCTGGGCCTTCAGTCATCTGGCATCAGTGATGCAGGTTTCCAGGCAGCTACCTGGTTGTCTGTACACACATTCACAACGTTTTATAAAGTCGATGTGTTGGCATCTGCGGATGCTTCTTTTGGCTGCAAGGTCTAGAGGACTTGTCCTCTTTAAAGCTATGTTTAGCCTTAGGGAAGTTTGTTTTTTCTGCTGTTCCCACCCCTCATGTTTGACACTGCTTTGGGACATCCCTACAGTCAGATGAAAAGCTGTGTCCGTCAATGAACGAAAAAGAAAATGGGATTTTTATCCTACCGTAAAATCCATTTCTCTGATGTTCATTGACGTACACAGCACCCGCCCCTCTATGAAGTTGAGTTTTTTCCTTCTGACATTGCTTGTTACAAAATTGATTACCTATAGCAGGAAGTGGGAGTATACCCCCAAGGGACTGCCCCATAGGCGTGTTCAAGCTTTTTCTCCGCCTATTGTTCTTCTCCTGTAGAGGGCAGTATTACCCTACGGTCAAGAAGTTGAAGACCTGTGTCCGTCAATGAACATCAGAGAAATGGATTTTACGGTAAGACAAAAATAAAAATATTTTACTTTCAGCTATAAAACATCCCCAATAAAAAAAAAAAAAAAAAAATGTAAAAATCGAATTTTTTCATAATTTTAGGCCAATATAAACTCTGCTACATATTTTTGGTAAAAAAAATCCCAATAGGTGTATATTGATTGGTTTGCGCAAAAGTTATCGCGTCTACAAAGATTTATGTAATTTTTATTTATTTTACTAGTAATGGCAGCGATCAGCGATTTTTAGCGAGACTGCGACATTGCGGGAGACAGATCGGACACCTGACATTTCTGACCTTTTTTAGGGGACCAGTGACATTACTACAGTTATCAGTGCTAAAAAGTAGCACTGTTACTGTACGAATGACACTAGCAGGGAAGGGGTTAATACCAGGGGCAATCAAAGGGTTAAATGTGTCCCTAGGGGTATTTCTAACTGTGTTAGGGATGGGCTTGCTGAATGAACACAGAGAACTGTGTTCCTAAATAAGAGGACCCTGTGTTCATTACTGACAGAACAGCAGTCTGCCGTGTTTACAACGGCAGACCGCGGTTCTGTCTCCATGGGGAGCGATCGCAGGTGCCCGGCAGACATTGCGGCCGCCGGACGCGCTGATTGGCTCCCCCCGTAGCCAATCGGCGCATTCGTTGCCTATAGAAAATATAGGGTATTGAAGTTTGTCTCCATTTCACGGGCGCACATAAATTTAGGGTTGGACATGTTTGGCATCGATTTACTCAGTGCAACCTCATTGTTTATATTTTACTAAAAATGTGCATAGTTTTACTGCGTTTGTTAGCTCTAAGCCCCCGTTCACACTGGGGCGACCTGTGAGGCGACCTGGTCGCCTCACAGGTCGCCGCAGGTCGCCTCCCATAGGGAAGCTGCGGACCCGTTCTGATAGGAGCGACACAAGTCGCTCCGACTCAGAAAAAGGGTCCGGAGCTTCTTTGGGGCGACCAGGAGGCGACCGCCATAGACTTCAATGTTACGAAGTCCGTGGCGGCCGCTCCGAGGTAGCGGCGCGCTGCTCGCACCGCGACCTCGGAGGTCGCGGTGCGAAGTAGCGTCGCCCCAGTGTGAATGGGGGCTTAAATTCACTTTAGTATGTTTTTTTTACTGATATTTTGCATTCCCTAGAATAAAAAGTGTGACATAGAAAATGGAACTATTTTATTCTCAATGGTTTCTGCTTTCAGGAAATATATAATGTTTGAGGATTTTGTGTAATCTTGAGGCCGAAAATTATTTTTAAACATGTGTGCAATAAAAATTTGCAAAAACAGCTCTGGCAGCGAAAGGGTTAATTTACATGCCATGTTGGGTGATCCCTACAGCATCTACACCACTCAGTGTATTGACTTCTGATGTGTCAGGCCCCAAATCTGGTAAATGGATCTCCAACAGTGTAATACAGGCTTTTATAATGTGAATATAAGAAAAGATATTCTGTCTGCAATGCTGCTTTAAGTGATTGCAATTATATATTTAATACAAGCAATAGGGGATCCATTTTAACTTTGTCAAATGTTAATTATATACTTGAAATAAATGAAGCAGAAAGTATATAATCTTACAACGTTTTTGGAAGAAAAGGATGATTGCACTTTTTACAGCACCTGAGAATGGTTCTAGAATTTTAAACAGATGGGGTGGTCCTCACTGCCTAAAAAAAGGCCCCTTCCTGACACTTCTGGTCAAGTTTCACTCGTCAGCTGATCATACTGAATGCACTACAGAGGAGCTTGTGTCAATGGGAAGCAGTAAACATGCTGGGCCTAGGCCGACTAATCTCTTATCTGGCGATGAAAGTTCCGCAGTTTAGCCTTGAACATTTGTACCTTTTTACTGTCCATCTTCTTGCATAAGAAAATATTGGTTTCAGTCAAGCAGCTCCTTGCTCTTTGTGCCTCAAACTTCAATGGATGAAGAATGTCAGAAAATGTCTACTAGCCGAAATGATTGTCATGAGATGTTTAGGTTTCTTCCCTCAGATGCCTGCTTGGACCGTACCTGCTGCTTCCTGATGATCATTTCCTTTTGGTACACAGCCTTATGGGTTAACATTACATTTCTGACATTGGATGTAACATAAAACAAGGTGGCATTTCTCCCCCCCCCCCCAACTGAATTGGAGGGTTCTTCTAGCATGCATTTAGCCACTCAGTTATTTGGGCTCTCTCTAAGCCTAGGGTAATAAACATATTATGTTCACCCCAAGGATAGTTGTTGGGCTGGTGGTTCCAAACATATGTTTTTATTATCAACAGCAAGTATAGTCCCTATCCCGTGTTTACATACTAGACATGATCTTCCCATATGGGCCTATGTACAGTCAGGTCCATAAATATTGGAACATCGACACAATTCTAATCTTTTTGGCTCTATACACCACCACAATGGATTTGAAATGAAACAAAGAAGAAGATGTGATTTAACTGCAGAATTTCAGGTTTAATTTGAGGGTATTTACATCCAAATCAGGTGAACGGTGTAGGAATTACAACAGTTTGTATATGTGCCTCCCACTTTTTAAAGGGACCAAAAGTAATGGGATAATTGGCTGCTCAGCTGTTCCATGGCTAGGTGTGTGTTATTTCCTCATTATCGCATTTACAAGGAGCAGATAAAAGATCCAGAGTTCATTTCAAGTGTGCTATTTGCATTTAGAATCTGTTGCTGTCAACTCTCAATATGAGATCCAAAGAACTGTCACGATAAGTGAAGCAAGCCATCATTAGGCTGAAAAAACAAAACTAACCCATCAGAGAGATAGCAAAAACATTAGGTGTGGCCAAATCAACTGTTTGGAACATCCTTAAAAAGAAAGAACGCACCGGTGAGCTCAGCAACACCAAAAGACCCGGAAGACCACGGAAAACAACTGTGGTGGATGACCGAAGAATTCTTTCCCTGGTGAAGAAAACACCCTTCACAACAGTTGGCCAGATCAAGAACACTCTCCAGGAGGTAGGTGTATGTGTGTCAAAGTCAACAATCAAGAGAAGACTTCACCAGAGTGAATACAAAGGATTCACCACAAGATGTAAACCATTGGTGAGCCTCAAAAACAGGAAGGTCAGATTAGAGTTTGCCAAACAACATCTAAAAAAGCCTTCACAGTTCTAGAACAACATCCTATGGACAGATGAGACCAAGATCAACTTGTACCAGAGTGATGGGAAGAGAAGAGTATGGAGAAGGAAAGGAACTGCTCATGATCCAAGCATACCACCTCATCAGTGAACCATGGTGGTGGTAGTGTCATGATGTGGGCATGTATGGCTGCCAATGGGACTGGTTATCTTGTATTTATTGATGATGTGACTGCTGACATAAGCAGCAGGATGAATTCTGAAGTGTTTTGGGCAATATTATCTGCTCATATTCAGCCAAATGCTTCAAAACTCATTGGACGGTGCTTCACAGTGCAGATGGACATTGACCCGAAGCATACTGCGATAGCAACCAAAGAGTTTTTTTAAAGGAAAGAAGTAGAATGTTATGTAATGGCCAAGTCAATCACCTGACCCGAATCCGATTGAGCATGAATTTCACTTGCTGAAGACAAAACTGAAGGGAAAATGCCCCAAGAAGAAGCAGGAACTGAAGACAGTTGCAGTAGAGGCCTGGCAGAGCATCACCAGGGATGAAACCTAGCGTCTGGTGAGGTCTATGTGTTCCAGACTTCAGGCTGTAATTGACTGCAAAGGATTTGCAACCAAGTATTAAAAAGTGAAAGTTTGATTTATGATTGTTAATCTGTCCCATTACTTTTGGTCCATTAAAAAGTAGGAAGCACATGTACAAACTGTTGTAATTCCTACTCCGTTCACCTGATTTGGATGTAAATACCCTCAAATTAAAGCTGAAAGTCTGCAGTTAAAGCACACCTTGTTTGTTTAATTTCAAATCCATTGTGGTGGTGTATAGAGGCAAAATGATTAGAATTGTGTCGATGTCCCAATATTTATGGACCTGACTGTAGATGTACTGGACTGTCATCCTCCTACCCCTCTTTTCTCTCTTCTTTGTCTCCCTCCATATTTTTTTCCCTGGACACTTAATCAAATTTTACCTTTCACACTAAAATTGTGGGACTTCATTGCATTTGTCTCTGGCCTCGCTTCCCTATTTCTCCCCTTACTAAAATGGCTCTGCTGCCCATTATTCCTTCCGGGCTAGGAGGAACCTACTCAGTTTCATTTGCAATAATTTTTATTAAGTTTTCAGGACAAGTGAAACAATCATCATCAGAAATAAATAAATCAGATACAAAGTGAAAATAACAAATCATAAATTACACAAGCAACAAAGGGTCTGTGGAACAAAGAAAGCACATGAGGCAGACATGTTAAAATGGGAGTACATTACGTTTGCCAAGCAATCAACCATAGGTATAACTGTTCCCATCACAGATTGCAACCAGAGAGTCCAGTGCGCCGGGCAGCCCCACGTGGATCATGCTTAATGAACGCCTCTCGGCCACCCTTTTGGATAGGCGCCCCCAATTTGATAGCACCTGGGAACCCTGGATCCAATATCTATTGGCTTCTTTGTAACTTGAACCTACTCAGTTTCAATGGCGGTCTGAGCATATCCTTTGCAAAATATGCTCTTTTTTTACTCAGTCAGGCATCCTGCCATTTCAAAAACTACGGTCAGGCCTAGACATTCCATTTCAGGAGCAATTTTGGTATTTGCAGATTGATACAGAGCCACTCTCCCCCTTTTCTAGCGAAAATCTAAAGCAAATATCGAACTGACTCTTTCTCCATGGGCCCTATTTGTTTAGTTTATTCTTTAATTATTGGTGCCAAAAGGACACCTATCATATCATATCATATCATATTAGATGCAATAGGAGACAGAGTTACATTTTCCGTTTGATCTTGAAGATTCACAAACTTTATGGCAAACAGTAATGAAAAGCCCCAGGAATGTGCTAATTTTGGAAAATACCTATAAGGTTCTGTATAGATGGTACTATATTCCAGCACATATAGCCCAGTTTCTTCCAAATTTCTCTTCCATTTGCTTCCAGGATTGCAGTTCAGAAGGCACTATGGCCCATATGAGGTGTACTTGTCTGGTGTTGAACAAACTTTCGATAAAGGTCTATAATTGAATATGCTCATACACACAAATATCCACAGAAATCCCTATGAAGATTTCTTGAACATCAGTGCCTGGCCTCACAAATGGGCTTCTGGAAGAATGGTCAAACATTGCCATAGAAACTCCTAAACCCTGGGACAGCCTTCCCAGGAGAGTTGAAGCTGGTATAGCTGCAAAGGGTGGGCCAACTCAATATTGAACCCTACTGACCAACACTGGAATGCCATTAAAGTTCATGTGTGTGTGTAAAGGCAGGTGTCCCAATACTTTTGGTAATATAGTGTATGTACTGTAACTGCCAGATTAACTATAGCTTGAGCCTAGAAAACCCCCACGTGAAGCTTTGATACAATCAAAAATAGACTTACGGATATTATGATTAATGAAAAACTTACCGCTATACTGGCAGATTCTCACCTCAGAGTTCCCCAGATTTGGCAGCCATGGATATCTTAATCACAGCCACAACGATTGAACCATTTTCTCTTATCCATATGACTAAGCTAGGTAATAGGGCCCCCTGGGACTCTCTAACCTTCCTACCCTTCTGATTTTTCCTTTCTTTACCCAATCTCCCTTCTGCTTTTATATCTTATATTTCCTCCTCTGCTTGACAGTCACTAATACTTCTTTATATAATCTTGTCATGTGGATCTACATTCTAGGCTACACAGGATAGTTTTACAAACCTTCATTGCTGTATTAGCTTTTATTTCTTGATTATTCTTTCCTTATGTAGAGGTTACAGGTTTTATTACCTGTCACTGTTAACCTTTTTATGCATTTTGTACAACACGTTTACATTTGACTAAATTGTCTTTTGAAAGTTGGATGTAAAATCTTTTTCTTAATCTGCTAATCTAATGAACTCTTTTTTTTAAAGAAAAGATGTTTCCTGCTTTGGAGAGGTGTCTGCTTACTTCCTGTTGTGTCTTAAGAAAAGCTCCCCAATGGGACAGCAAAAATAATTTTTTTTATAATATATACAGTATATATACACCTGCATTACAGACCTTCATTCCTGAATACACAGGGTCCTAAACCTGGCTGCCACTCTGTATAGCGTTCAGCCCCATCCAGTCAAAGCTTGCCATAGACTTTGGTAGGCTGCCTGCAGCAGGGCTGGATGCTGCACCTGTCCATTCGGGGAGTGTCCATGCACTTATAGCGGTAGTATACTCCGATTTTTAACTATTACCTACAGGTAAGCCTATAACGAGTGTAGGTAAAATTAATATCTCCTAAACCTGCATGGTTTAGGAGATATTCACCCTGCATGCAGCCTCTGACACCAGCGGCGCATGCGCTCTGAAGGTCTGGCGTATCTTGCCAGACCTTCAGAGCTCCTTGCCGGGTCCTTGCCGGAAAGTGAACTCCCATGCACATGCGCGGGAGTGACGTCATCGTGGCTCCGGCCACTCATAGCTGTTAGAAATCACGGGGCCCCATACAGCCTACCTGGCAGCCTCCCCCCCCACAATATTTTAAGACAATATTTTCAATAAAAGTACACTGAAATCATTATTAGCAGACACAAACATAACAGAAAACATGTGTGAATTGGCCCTTTTTAATTGTTTTTTTTACATTTAAAAAAAAAATTAAAAAATTATACATTTTTTTTTAAATGTTGAAAATGTTTACAATTATTTTATTTTATGTAGCAGTATTTCCAGGTCTTATGCCTGATGTGGGTCTGCCATTGTTACTGGTGACACCTCCAACACATTTGAGTTGTGACCCCAGGTGCGAGGACTAAGACAATGACCATTCCGGCATCTTTGGTTTGTTTTGTTTTATTTAGGGGATGGGAGAAGGGAATGAGTGGGATACTCCTCTGGCTCAACTAGGTTTGACTGGGACACTGTACAGAAAAAATGCCCACTGGCGCTGTCTTGACGCCAGCTGAATGCCGACCAGAGCTTCCTGACGCTTGAAGATACTGTGATACTGAAATTGTGCTGGAACCTCGACTTTAACTTGACTGTTAACTCAGAAGATCCAGGACTGTAGAATACTTGACTCTTGACACTGCTTTAGCTCAAAAGTCACTGAACAGCTCCCTCCAGCCCTTCACTGGCTGAGGTAGCTCCTTGTAAATACTTGTGCTGCTGCAACTCTTAACTTTGTACACTTCACACTATACACTGACTCTTCAGGGCCCAAACTGCAGGCGCCCCCTTTAATACTTCAGGGTCCTCTGACTAGGTACCCCCTCTAATACTTCAGGGTCCTCTGACCAGGCACCTCTTTTAACAGCTAGCTGACTCCTGGATCCCTAGAACCTTCTCCAGAGTGGTCCCCTCTGGTGCCAGGTAGACCCCCAGGGGCAGTCCACAGTACTCACGACCTTTGTAGGCTTTCCTAGAACTGGACCCCTCTCTCTCTCCGCTGGTTCTCGGCACACCGGATCCCCTCTACAGCTCAGCTCAGCACTCTCTGGATTCTCAGGCAGCCACCCGGGACACCCGCTTCCTCTGACAGGAGAAGAGACAGCCGTACTCTCCCTCCCGGGACTCTGCTTCCCGCCAAAGACGCTGCGTCATGCGTTCCTCTCAAACTTATACCCACTCCCAGAATCCTCTGCAGCAGAATCTGCCTTCTGGGGTAGCTACAAGCCTGAATGAGTCTCTGATTGGGTTTCCTCCACTGCCCAATGGGAATCCTCTCATGGAGCCCGTGGGGAAGACTCCCCTCTCAGCAGACACACCTAGGAGACATGACAGCCCAGCTGAAATTATGTCCCTGCTGTTAGGCAGCCAAGGCCCACTATACTTTTACCTAGCAACTACCCTGTAGGGTGCTACATCAGAAAAAAAAGTAAAACATTTTTCTTAGTTTCTGTTAGAAAATGTTGTGTATAAGTAATTTTTCTCCTTCACTGTTGGGCACAGATAGGCTGCACTGATGGGCACTGTTGAGGTGGCACTAATTGGCATTACTGATTGGCACTGACTGGCAACACTGATGGGCACTGTTGGGGCTGCACTGATCATCAGGGCACTCATGATCAGTTCCTGATTATCTGTGCAGGTCTCCACTGTGAGGAAATGCTGCTGATCAGCTCTCCTCTACTCACTGTCAGTGTGAGGCGCCTTGGAACGCCTGCCGGAATCGAGCAGCGTTCAGACATATCCCCTTGGCTGTTTTGGCTGTTCGAATGTGCCGATAGTGGCACTTTTAAATGGGAGTGTATCATTATTGCTTTTTATTGTTACCAATAAATATCCAAACGATATTGCGCAATCATATGTTTTTCATTTTTCTGGGAAACGGCTCAACCAATGTGACTGGGGGACAAGCTTAGAACGATCTCTTGTGAGCCCAGGGGGGCCACCCATCAAAAGTACATCATCCATCTAAGGAGGCCATTTGTTAATTATAGAGTGAGCTGGGTCCTGGAGGCCCTCTGTTCTCTGGTGAGTTACCCTCACACTAACGGGTGAAGGAAAACACAAGCACTTTATAAGCAAGAAGATTTGTTTAGCACCTTTGTCCCTATTGTGGTGGAATTTTTTGTACTGGAAGAATTTTTGCACTTTATGAATCAATGGACTTTATTTAATCTTTATATGCTATTTTTTGCACTGCAAGAATTTTTGCACTTTATGAATTAATAGACTTTAATGTGTGCATGAGGCCTAAAAGAAAGCTCTATTTGTGGGGAAAAAAAACTACATAAATTGAATTTATGTACAGCATTGCATGACCGCGCAATTGTCAGCTAAAGTAACACAGCGTGAAAAAGCAAAAAATGCTCTGGTCAGGCTGGGTTCACACTTATGCAAATTGGATGCGGGTTTCCCCACATCCAATTCTCATGACAGGAGAGTGTGACCGGCTATCAATGGGGCTGGTTCGCACAGCTCCAGGGCGGCCGCGGTCCGCACTGGAAGAGGGTCCTGTGTGCCTTTGGCTCAGTTTCAGGTCTGAATTCAGGCAAAAAATTTGGACCCGATTCACACCTGAAAAGAACAGGGGACCCCTGCTGTGAGCCCGTCCTAAATCTTCGGGAGGGCAAGTGGTTAAATGGTCAGTCCAATCCACAAACTATTCAAATATTGTATAATTGCATACAACCAGGATTGGTTATGGTTTAATTGATGGTCCCACGATGCTACCTTCTGGGCAGTGTCATGTTTTCTTCAGCTAGCTGGTTGGAAAAAAAAAAAAAAAAAAAAAAGATTGTCGTGTTTCATTTTTGTTTTATTGAATCACGTCATCCGGAAGGTGATGATTCCCATGAATAGCCACCCCTAGAATTTAACTCCGGCGTGCAGTCATCATGGCTCGGCTGTGTTTACTGGATCTCAAGTACAGTGGTGAATTATTATAAACTGGAAGACAGCTTCAAGATGAAGAGAGCAGATAGAACAAGAGTGTTTAAACAAGAGCGCACAGCAGCCATGAAGATTAACGGAGGAAACTCAAAAACCAACTCTTTTTTTTTTTCACTCTTTAGGCAAATTACATTATTCTACAAATACAGAAAAAGATAAACAAGAGACGGAGCATAGGGAAAGCGGCAGAGATGGCTGTAGGTACAGAGAATTGATTAAAGAGCCTCCGGCTAACACGCTGAACTTATCCTGATTCGGCTTGCTTGTGATGAGTTGAGGGGGGGAAGAAGAAATGACCACACACAGAAACAAAAGCTGGATACACACTGAACAACTTTTGTTAGCAGATTTCCTTAAAGGCATGTACACACGATTCGAAAATCAGAAGTAAAATTTCGTCCGACGAACACTCTGCTGATTGTCGGATTGTTAGTATAGTGCTTTCGACAGCCGATTATGAATTTTCGGACAACAAAATCTGGCTGTGCAGGCTATAAAATTTTTATCGCACGTCAACACAACGTCTGATTTTCGTTTAATTAGTACAGTTTTCGTCCGAAAAAAATCGTAAGAGCAAGACTAGGCATGCTCAGAAACGAAAGAACACATACAAAACAATTAAACACATGACACGACTTTTGAAATTGAATTCTGTCATAAGGGAATTTTTGTATGAAAGTAACCTCTTCGCTTTCCATATGAGACTAGCATGCAACAAAAATCGGAAGAAAGATCGTTTGATAATCTGATCGTGTGTACGAGGCTTTAGATTTATCTTCGACTATGTAGAGCAAGGGCCTGCCTGATTGCATACAAATTGAAAGTGTTTAGGTCTGACCTTATATTATATGGTTTTGTAAAGTCTAAGGAAAAAATCTTAAGAAAAAATTGTAAACTGTGTATCCAGCTAAAGTCTCACGTTTCAGCAGATATGCCCTGCCACTTCAATACCGGCACTTTCAGCTTTCAGAGCTGTCACACTTTAACCACCTTATCGCTGCTCACTGAGCTGCTTCTGCGGCAAAGTGGCTCGATAACATCTGGCGATGTAGACCTGTATTCAGTCACAGCGGGAGTCGGGCCAGGGGAATCGTCGGGGAATCGAGTGTGGAGATCCGCCCGCTTCTGTAAACACAAGCGGGCGGATCTCCTAAGTGATAGGCAGGATCAGATTGCAGGGTTCAGCATAGCTGAACCTGCGATCTGTCCCTGTGTCACTCAGTCACCTCCCCCCACACACGTCAGTAAGCACCAGGCATACATTAACCCCTTGATCACCAATAAGAATTAACCCCTTCCCTGCCAGTGTCATTTTTACAGTAACAGTGCATATGTATAGCACTGATTACTGTAGTAATGTCACTGGTACCCCCAAAAGTGTCAAAAATGTCAGTCAAGGGTCAGATCTGTCCGCCGCAATGTCGCAGTCCCGCAAAAATAAAAAAAAAAAATAAAGAAATCGCAGATCGCCGCCATTACTCGTTAAAAAAAAAAAAATGACAAATCTTTCCCTTAGTAAACGCAATAACTTTTGTTCAGACCAATCAAAATATGCTTACTGCAATTTCTTTACCAAAAATATGTAGCAGAAAACAAATTGGCCTAAAATGATAAAAAAATTTAGATTTTTACATTTTTTGGGGGGGAATTTCATATAACAAAATTTGAAAAATATTGTTATTTTTTCAAAATTGTCGCTATTTTTTTGTTTATAGCGCAAAAAGTAAAAATCGCACAGGTGATCAAATACCACCAAAAGAAAGCGCTGTTTGTGGGAAAAAAAGGACGTTTTTTTGTTTGGGTATGGCGTTGCATGACCGCGTAATTGTCAGTTAAAGTCGCACAGTGCCGAATCGCAAAAAGTGGCCTGGACGTAAGACAGCAAAATCCTCCGGTGGTAAAGTGGTTAAATGACAATTCTGTGGTCATGCAATGCTGTACCCAAACTACATTTTTAGCATTTTTTTTAGACAAATAGAGCTTTCTTTTGGTGGTATTTAACCACTTCAGATCTGGAAGGTTTTACCCCCCTTCCTGACCAGGCCATTTTTTGCAATACGGCACTGCGTTGCTTTAACTGACAACTGCGCAGTCGTGCGACGCTGTACCCAAATAAAATTTATGTCCTTTTTTTCCTACAAATAGAGCTTGCTTTTAGATCACCTCTGCGGTTTTTATTTTTTGCGCTATAAACAAAAAAAGACAGACAATTTTGAAGAATAGAACAAAACAATATTTTTCATCCAATACCAAGATCTTTCAAATTAGACATCTATTCCTTACAAAACCTTTGTGCACACTGTTATAATGCAATTATATAGCTCTGAGATATACCGTAGTACAGGGAACACTGAGCCCATCACATCAGTCTCTGCACCAGAGGAGCTTACACTCTAATGCCCCCCTACAGTTTTATTTACAGTACATATATATAGCTATATATATATGTGTACAGTACATTTATATAGCTCTGACATATACCGCAGTGCTGTATAGAGAACACTGAGCCAGTCACATCAGTCTCTGTACCAGAGCAGCTTACACTCTAATGCCCCCCCACAGTCACACACTATTATTATTATATAGCTCTGAAATACACCACAGTGCTGTACAGAGAACAATGAGCCAGTCACATCAGCCTTTACACCAGAGAGGTCGTGTGTGTTGCAGCTCTCCCTCTCCAGACACCAGGGGGCCAGGTGAGTTACCTGGCCCCAGTGGGGATGGGATATTTTGGGGATGACCTGGGCGATGGTCCCCCTGAGAGATCTGACCTGCAATCCCAAACCCCATCTTCAACCTGAAGACCTCGGCCATGGCCCTAAAAAAGGCAAATCGAAACTATGACTGTGAACTCTGCTGAGGGGGAAGGACAAGGGATCTTCTATTTTTGCTGAACAGTCCCCACTGGTTGCTGCAGGTATAGCAGATAATGGTGGGAAAGGAAATGACAGCTGCACTGCGAAAGGTGTTACTGAAATCCCAGGAAGAGTGACAAGGAGTAGAAGGCTTTAACCTAAGAGGAGTAAGTTGGGGGAGGAGGAGGTGAAGACAGCAGCATCTGGTGTGAGTTGGTCTGCTAGGAGCAGTAGTGCCATAGATGGGAAAATGAATGTGAATGATAAAGCTGTTTGTAAGGCTGGAAAGGGGAATGTATGTGAGTTGGTGGATGGAGTGACACCTGCTGCTGCCTCTGGTGGTGATTTGCAGAGCAGGGGTTCTGAGGCTCCTGCAACCAATTATGCTGCTCTGGTATCTGGAGTGTCTAGTCCTGCAAGTAAAACCTATGCTGGGGCTCTGGCTGTGATGAGGGGGGGGGGGGGGGGTCACATCAGGCAGGCAGCTCAAGGGGGAGGTCTGCTGTAGGTCTGACATCTGCACCGTTGTCTTTCAGGCGGAGGAATGTAGTGCTGCTTAGGTGGGAGCAGCACTACAGGTTGGTTGTGGACAAGATTTTGGCAATGGGTTTCAAGGCAGATGGCATCTTTGCTCTGCTCAGTCTGGTAGGCTTCTAGGAGTATGATCTCTCCTTTGTTCGCCCTGAGTTTCTCGATATGTTTTGGAAGAAGTATGAGCATGTGTATAAGGGTCTGCCAGAGTAGGAGGGACTCATCCCAAAACTTGTATCATGCAAATCTCTTGTGACCATCCTGGTAAGGAATGAATCCATTCCTTCTGCTGACCTGTCTGTCTGGCAGATATTTGGGGAGCTTCTGACCCCATTGAAGAAAATTGTGGGTGAGAGGGGCATATGGATCAGCATCACCATCTTCCCTCCTCAGCCTTCATTGGGAAGAATAGGATTGTTGCGTTTTACCCTGGACAGCCCTAACTCTGTAATAAGTGCAGTTCTCTGGGTAATTTCTCCTCCTTATGTCTAGAGATGAAGTGCTCTCTGTGTCAGGGCCTGGGGCATCTGGCTAAGGATTACAATAAGATCAAATGCAAGCTTTGTGATAAGTTTGGGTATGCGTGCAGCCAGTGCCCTGAGGCCTTGCATAATCCGTTTGCTTTGGTGGAAGAGTTTTTTCACCTGGACATTGAGGGGGCAGAGGAGAGGGGGGCTGTGCCATGGGTCCCTAATGTCTCTGTCGAAGCAGTGTCTGATGGTCCATCCAATGTGGTGTCATCCCCTTGTGTCGTGCCCCCCCCCCGAGTTGGTGTCCGTGGATGTTGTGTCTGATCCTCTTGTGTCAGTCTCCCCAGAGGTAGTGGGGGCTGTGGAGGGAGCTGGACTGGTGTGCAAGTTTTCACCGACCTCTACTCCCTGGCGTCTGAGGACTAGAGAGCGTAAGGTGCCGATGATGGATTGAATGATGGTGGGGGTGCTGGGGTGAAGGATGGTGGGACTGTTGTGGTGAGTGGGGTGGATGATGTAACGGTGGAAGGGGAAGGGACTTTGCAGTCAGAGCTGCTCAGATATAGTGTGGTTGGAGGCAAAAAGAAAGTCTGGGAAGAGGAAGAAGGATGTTCCTGTACCTGAACATGGGAGGGTGGAGGTATCCAATAAGTTTGAAGTGTTTTCTGAGGTGGAGGATGAGGGTTCTTCGGGGGATGAGTCTTTGTGCTTTCAATGGAAGAGGAATCACAGAGAACATTAAAGCGTGTAGGGTCCCTGAGTAGGGACAGGGGGTAAGCAGGCTAAGAAACATGTACTCCAATCATCCTGTTGTCAGTTCCCAGTCCTTTGAAAGTGGCAACCATTAATGTCGCCAGCATAAAATCAGTAAGTGCTCGTAACATGGCCTAATTTTTGCTCAGCAGGTTTGATGCTGATGTTTTCTTTTTTCAAGAGACCCGATTGTCTAGTTTGGAAGATATTCATCTGGCGAAGAGGGAGTGGAGGCGCGGGCTCTCCTTATGGTCTCTTGTGACCGAGCCTTACACTGGAGTTACCGTACTTTTTTACGGCACGGTAACCTGTTGGCGGATTATTGAGGTAAAAATGGGGAGATGCATGGTCTTAGACATCTTCATGGGGGGGGAGACAGGATCTGCGCCTGATTAACATCTATGGGCCCCAGACAAAGTGGGAAAGGAAATGCCTCTTCAAGAAGATCAAGCCTTTTCTTTTTACAGCCTAGCAAGTTGTCTTTGGTGGTGATTTCAACACCATCGCTAGGACTAATGACAGGAAAGGTACCGAATCTAGGCTGGACTGTGACGGCTTTTATTTAAATCAAATAGCTGGAGAGGCAGGTCTGGTTGATGTGCACATTCACTGTTGTCCAGACGACGCGGGATTCACTTTTCAGCGAGGTAGTAGTCAGAGTAGGATAGATAGTTTTTTTTTTTTAAAAGGGGAACTCTGCCTTCTCTGAACCAGTGTGTCAGGCGGTGTAGTTTTCCGATCACTATATTCCGTCTGTGACTCTGAATAGCACCGATACACCACCTAGGGGGAGGGGTACCTGGAAGCTGAAGTCGGCACTCTTGGACGATGAGAAGGTGAGTTCATCCTTTGAGGATCTTTTTCAGGCACAGGTATCGATCATGGACATTTTCAGCAGTAAGTCAGAGTGGTGGCAGTTTACAAAAGGAAGGATCGTTGGGTTTTTCAAGGCCAAAGGAAGAAATAAATAGCTTGATAAGTATGTCACCTACTAGCATTTGCGGAGGAAGCTTGATAGGCTTGTCTCGAGTAATGGAGATCCAGCGATGATCTCTGAGGTTAAACTTTGGTTCTGGAAAGGGATTATGGGAAATATCACTCGCCCGACCCTTACCAGAATTGCAAACAAGGTAGAGCAATTAAATCAGTTATAGCACTACACAACCCCAAACTAGAATCCTGCAAAGTACTCAATCAGTTTACCCATGTCCACTGGGGAGGGAACATTTCCACTTCCTACAACATCTACATACACCAACCTCAACTAAATGGATTCTAGCTCAACCCCCCTCCCATATTGGGTCAGCCTAATAGGGAATGTATGAAAATATATTAATGAATCTATATACTGCATATACCAACCCTAATAAATGGTAAACTGAATAAAGAAAGTGTGCACATACTCCGTTGATATGGAAAAATCAAATACCATCTTTAATCCAAAAACTAAAATCCACATCAAAAGACATTTAAAAACATGTTCCACTGCCAGACTCCCCTTTCTGGACCTGTTACTTGTATGTGCATGTATACATATATATGTCTACTAACAATAAAAGGAATATTTGCATAAACACGACAGTTAAATGTCCAATGGCTCATATATACATTTGTCTTTAAGATGAAGGTTAATAAATCTCTGAGATTTCTGTTAAATACAAGACATGCTCACAGCAGCTTTGAATAAATGCAACATGCATTAACTCTTTGTAAGGTCATATATCAGAGGGGAAATTTTTAAAAAAAAAATCAGACCGTTTCCACAGTGGCGCTTGTTGTAGATATGTTGGTAGTCCTTATAATACATGTGCTGATGTATCGCACCGTGATTACACCTTGCCCCTGTTTTGGGTGGGTGGCCTCCCCCCATTTATATGCCTGATTTATGGCATACGCCATTTGATCCCTCCCTTTCAAATGTTTTATTTTTTCCCCCCTGATATTTCTCTATTCATTTTTTTAATTGACTGACATATTTCCTTCTCCTTGGATATTTCCTGGGGTCTCTGTCTATATGGGGCCAAAGAGTCCTGAATTCCTTGTAGGTCCTGATTAATTTGTATCATTTGTTTATCATAATAGTCCATCAGGAGGACCACCATATTACGGGTGCACTGTTGTAAATTGTCCTCCCATCTTCTTTTAAAATCAGGGTCTACTTCTCTAATCTTTGGGAATATCTGGACTCTCAGCGCTTTTGGTTATATTTGTTCACCTAGAGATTTCTTAAAGAAATCTGTATTCCACCATGTCCTAGACTTCCTCTCATATATGAGGGAGGGTCTGCATTTGATTAATCTTGTCCAAGAGTTTTGGAATGTGGCGGTGTGGAGGAGACGATGGACCATTGCTTGCTTCAGTGCCCCTTCAATATAGAAGTCTATAAGTGGGTGGGTGGGGCTCTGGGTATCCCTTTCCTTTCCCGCTTGAGTTATGCGGAGTGGTCATACGGGTCTTTTGAGTCGCATCGGGATTTTGATTTTGACACACTTTTTTTAGTTAGCTTAGTAGTCCATCACTTTTACGTGGAATGAACGGTGTCAGGTTTCCATTCGGGAAAAAAGTCCTTCCTGTCGAGGTGGTGGTGCACAACATTCTGGGTGAGGTTGGGAAGATTCGGGGTCTTGAGAAGGACAGGTGACGGCCGGGAGCCTGGGCAAAGGCGTGGAGGAATGTCAGGTCCCCATAGCTGCTGTCTGTCAGTCTCTGGGTGTGTGGCTTTTCTTTCTGTCCTTTCATGTCCCCTAGATTTTTATAAGATCAGATTTTTGGAAAAAGGCTACATGCATGGGATAAATGTATAATCGTTTCTTAGCCTGATGTTGTGTTTAGGTGGAGGTTAGGGCTTTGTTGTGTATAATAATAATAACAACAACAACAACAACAACAACAACAACACGTATCCTGGTTTGTATATTTGGCTCCGTTTATGTTTTCTGGCAAAAAAGCTAGTTTGTTTTTTTTTTTTTTTATGCTGAAGTAAGCTACTTTTTGTTTGTTTATATATCATTTATTTGTTCTGTGTGTATATATATATATATATATATATATATATATATATATATATATATATAATTTATTTGTTCTGTATATATGTAAATATGTTTTTATTATGTTGTATGTTTGTAAGATTTTTAATAAACAAAAATGTACACTGTAATGTTCCCACACAGTCACACACTATTATTATTATACATTTATATAGCTCTAAAATATACTGCAGTGCTGTACAGAGAACACTGAGCCAGTCACATGAGTCTCTGTACCAGAGGAGCTTACACTCTAATGTCCCCCCACAGTCACACAATATTATTATTATACATTTATAAATCTCTGACATATACCGCAGTGCTGTACTGAGGACACTGAGCCAGTCACATCAATTTTTCCATCAGAGGAGCTTACACTCTAATGTCCTCTCACAGTCACACACTATTATTATTATACACTTATATAGCTCTGACATATACCGCAGTGCTGTACAGAGATCAATGAGCCAGTCACATCAGTCTCTGTACCAGAGGAGCTTACACTCTAATGTGCCTCCACAGTCACACACTATTATTATTATACATTTATATAGCTCTGACATATACCGCAGTGCTGTACAGAGAATCCTGAACCAGTCACATCAGTCTCTGTACCAGAGAAGCTTACACTCTAATGTGCCTCCACAGTCACACACTATTATTATTATACATTTATATAGCTCTGACATATACCGCAGTGCTGTACAGAGAACACTGAGCCAGTCACATCAGTCTCTGTACCAGAGGAGCTTACACTCTAATGTACCTCCACAGTCATACATTATTATACATTTATGTCCACTTCAGGCACACCATTATACTATTATATAGCTCTGATATATTCTGTAACACTGTACAAAGACACATTCACCCCATTCTCTGCACCAGATGAACTTACACTCTATGTCCCCACCACAGTCACATGCGATTATACATTTGTATTTATATTGCATTACACATTCACAGTCACACACTGTGGCCAAGGTGGGCAGAAGTTGATCAACCCACCACCATGTTTTTCATACACATTGCACATAAGCTCAGGGAATACCAGATTGTGGTAGGAAATGAACCCAGGACCATAGTGCTAACACACTACATAGCTAAATTCTAAGCCAGTAGATTTGTGTAAGCTTTTACCCAGCTCCTGGGATTTGTCCATTTCTGGCTTCATTGCTAAACTGCTAAAACTACACACAGGTCCTTTTTTGTGGTCAAACCCATAGTGATTTCTAAGCCGTCAGACCTTGGGAGCAAAGATCTCTGAATTATAAGTGAATGAAGGCAATCTGACAAAATACTCTGAAATTGATGACTTTGGCTGCACACAGGGGGACAGGAGAGAAGTTCTCAGTGACATTGCAGTTCCACCCCCTGTCCTTATTACACCCGCACCTGGCTTCTCTACAGGAAAATTCCTTACACTTATGCAAAGCAAGCTATGGTCTTTCGGCACGCAACACATCATCAAATCAAATGAGGTGGAAATAGTTGTTTTTTTTTTTTCTAGTGGTGGAACAAACACAATAACCCACATCCAGGTGTCATAAAACAAAGTGCAGCAACCAGATTCCACTTCATTGGAGTCACACTAGTAAAATGTGGATAGCTATAAAGACACTGCAAACTGCTTGTGAATGATATTTTGTTAACTGGTATAGAAAAACTTTTTTTTTTTTTTTTAAAGCTCTGTGCTGCAGTGAGCACACTTGAAAACTAAACACCAGGTGCATAAAAAAAGTGGTACACTCTATGCGATAAACAGCACTAGCTATACAAAATAAACAAGCAACCATCCCCAAAATCAGTATCCAAAGTGAAAGCTTGAAAAAAAAAATTATATAAATTATATATAAATTATATATTTATCCGATCCCTGTGCGAACTGATCTGGGGGTGTTGTTAACTTTGAATTGACACCCCCAGCGTATCGCATATGGCAGTGTGAACTGCCTGTTTTGCGGATGTGATGCGGGAACACGCAGTATATTCGCAGTGTTCCCACATCGCAATAGTGTGAACCGGGACTCAGTGACCCCTGAAAACCCAGTGCACTCAAAACCTAAAATAGACTCCAGAGACAACAGTCCCAATAATAATCCTCCATGAAGTCCCAAAAGAGACGACGCAATCTTCCTGCTACTACGGCCAGGTGCGTCCTTAACCTGAGTCCTCTTTCACACGGGGATCCGCCTGCTCAGTGGGAGATCTCTCTGCTGATCCCTGCTGAGCAGGTGGGTGACAGGTCCGTGTCCGCTATGCATTGACACAGCCCGCTATCCTCTATGGCAGGGGTGGGGAACCTACGGTTCGGGGGCCGTATGCGGCCCGCAAAGTCATCTGGTCCGGCCCCCTGTGCAGCTGAGTCTGTGTCTCTCAGCTGATCTGTCAGAACGGAGCCGATGCTTCCTGTATAGTTCGTGCTCCGTTATGACAGTCACAGGTGGAGTGATAGCAAATGCACTCCGCTTGTGACCAATACAGGAAACATCACTTCTTCCTCCAGCGTGGCGCTGATACACTTCTCCTAGCCAGCATTTCCCACCAGGAGCACACACAGCAGTACCAGCCAGAGCCAGCAGTACCAGCCAGAACCAGCAGTACTCACAGCAGTACCAGCCAGAACCAGCAGTACCCACAGCAGTACCAGCAAGAGTCAGCAGTACCAGCCAGAGTCAGCAGTACCCACAACAGTATCAGCCAGCAGTACCTACTGCACAGTACCAGCCAGCAGTACCAGCAGCGGTACCAGCCAGAGCCAGCAGTACCCACAACAGTAGCAGCCAGAGCCAGCAGTACCCACAGCAGTACCAGCCAGAGCCAGCAGTACCCACAGCAGAACCAGTAGTACCCACAGCAGTACCAGCCAGAGCCAGCAGTACCTACAGCAGTAGCAGCCAGAGCCAGCAGTACATACCCACAGCACAACCAGCTGTACCCATAGCAGCACCAGCCAGAGCCAGCAGTACCAGCCAGAGCCAGCAATACCCACAGCAGAACCAGCAGTACTCACAGCAGAACCAGCCAGAGTCAGCAGTACCCAGAGCAGTACCAGCCAGCAGTACCTACAGCACAGTACCAGCCAGCAGTACCAGCCTGAGCCAGCAGTACCCACAGCTGGTACCAGCCAGAGCCAGCAGTACTCACAACAGTAGCAGCCAGAGCCAGCAGTACCCACAGCAGTACCAGCCAGAGCCAGCAGTACCCACAGCAGAACCAGTAGTACCCACAGCAGTACCAGCCAGAGCCAGCAGTACCTACAGCAGTAGCAGCCAGAGCCAGCAGTACATACCCACAGCAGAACCAGCTGTACCCGTAGCAGCACCAGCCAGAGCCAGCAGTACCAGCCAGAGCCAGCAATACCCACAGCAGAACCAGCAGTACCCACAGCAGTACCAGCCAGAGCCAGCAGTACCCCCAGCAGAACCAGCAGTACCAGCCAGAGCCAGCAGTACTAGCCAGAGCCAGCAATACCCACAGCAGTACTAGCCAGAGCCAGCAATACCCACAGCAGTACCAGCCAGAGTCAGCAGTACCCAGAACAGTACAAGCCAGCAGTACCCACAGCAATACCAGCCAGCAGTACCAGCCTGAGCCAGGAGTACCAGCCTGAGCAAGCAGTACCAGCCATCAGTACCAGCCAGAGCCAGCAGTACCTACAGCACAGTACCAGCCTGAGCCAGCAGTACCAGCCTGAGCCAGCAGTACCCACAGCAGTACCAGCCAGCAATACCCACAGAAGTACTCACAGCAGTACCAGCCTGAGCCAGCAGTACCAGCCAGCAGTACCCACAGCACAGTACAAGCCAGCAGTACCAGCCTAAGCCAGCAGTACCCACAGCAGTACCAGCCAGCTATACCCACCAGCAGTTCTTTTCAAAACTTACCACCACAAAAAGTCTACTGCGCTCCAGACTGACCGATGCAAACCTAGAAAACCAGTTGCGAGTATCAACATCATCAATACCAGCTAACATCTCACACCTCACCAAAGAGAAGCAGTTGCAGCCATCACATTAGGGGTGAGTTAATTAAAATGTTTGACCAAACATAACAGGATAATTTTTAAGTTGATAATTTTGTACGGCCCCTGAATGATTTTATAAATACACAAATGGCCCTTGGCAGAAAAAAGGTTCCCCACCCCTGCTCTATGGGGTGGTTGGATGGAAACAGAACGCCTGTCTGTTTCCATCTGTTTGTCATCCAATCCGATCCCCATCCGTCTGTTTATTGGGGACCTGGATCAGCTGTCCGATGACATCCGCCACTCCATAGAGAGCTATGGATGGTCCGATCGGGTTCGCCTGAAAAACAGACAGGCCGACCAGATTAAAAGGTTCCTGTGAAAGGGGCCAAAGGACCGTTGCCCTGACCCTCCCCCAGTCCTGACTGGGACTGGGGTACTTGTGATCCACCCAGCTAAAACCAAGCAAGCCCATGCTTACCAAGTTCAACCTCTCACAAACTCTAGCAGTGTGGATGCAGTATTCGTAAACAAAGGGAGTATTTCCCTTTTCTAACCATGCAAAGCGAGTCCGATTGACCAACATGTTCCCATAGTTTGCTTCAAGGAACAACAGCTGTGAAGAGTTAACAGAAAGGAACTCATATGTTTAAGATTCTGTAACCACTTCTTCATCCTATGGCTTTACTGCTCTTGCCGTAAAGAATCCTTCCTATCCCAATGGTAAAATCATCCTTCCTCTGTAGAGTTATGGTAGATTTTCCATACACAGCTTATGTCCTGTTGTACCAACTGTTTATATTGTCCTTGGCTAGATTTCTTTTAAATATCAGCCCTATTTCAGCTTTGGCAGCACATTATTGCTCAGTACTGACTTTCTGTTGCAACAGTGGACCATGCCTGTGCAATCTGTGTCGGCAATGCCATTCGTAGATTCAACCAAAGGTGCATGTGACAGGGTGACAATGTATGAACAAAGTTGGGAGATAGCTGTCACCCTGGAAGAGCCTGAACAAGGATATTCATAGCAGTATGACACGGTATTTCTTTTTAATGTTAGCTACATATTTAAAAATATAATTTGAAACATATTTGTGTATTTTCTTCAGATATAAAGCAGCACACAATTTCTAACCTAAATCAGTGTCTGTAGCATAAGCATGTACACGTGTCTGTGGCATAAGCGTGTGCACAGGGTGTACCTTGTGCAATGCCGATTTCCCCTGCTTCCTGGCGCCCTGTCTCCGCGCTGCAATGCTGTCAGCTTCCCTCCTCTTCCACTGACTGCTGCGGAGGATGGAAACATCCTTTTCTGAACGAACACAGTGAGTGATCTATACCCATTGCTCCTGTGTTCATTTTTAACTGCATAGAGCACTTCCCATTAGTTCACTGTCCAGTGCAGCTGAGGCTGCAGAGAAAGGGACTGAGGAAGTTCAGTCCTCAATCCCTTTCTCTGTCTCAAAAGTGAAACATCAGGGACTGTTTAGACCATGGGTGCTTAACCTGTGGCCCTCCAGCTGTTGCAGAACTACAAGTACCATCATGCCTCTGCCTTTATACGTCATGCTTGTAATTGTCAGCCTTGCAATGCCTCATGGGACTTGTAGTTCTGTAATAGCTGGAGGGCCAAAGGTTGAGACCAGTGTTTCTCAACCTTTTTTTTTTTTCAGTCAAGGCACCCTTTATAATTATGGACAGTCTTGAGGCACCCCAAAAATATTCTAATAAATGTACATAATGCAGCAACATCCACAAGTCCAAGCAGGACCCCCAACGTTAGATGGTATTTATTCTTCCAAAGCAAATACATATTTGCAAACTTGTACCGACTAGTATTCCAGTGTTTCTCTTCTCTCTCAGTTTCTCTCCATCACTCAGCTAATGTGACCCCAACACTGATGGAGAGGGGCAGAGGAGGGTCAAACAAGGATGCTGTGCAGGCAACTGACATCCTCCTTATCAACTGATGATGCAAGGACGCCGGCAGCTAGAAGGTTTGAATGGTGCACAATGAAAACCTGTGACTTTGTGTAACTTAAAGGCAATCTTCATTCATATGGCAGCTTATATACAATTTTTGGGCATGTTGCCAAGGCACCCCTGAGGAAACATCAAGGCACCCTGGTTGAAAAAGGCTGGTTAAGACTTTTGATATTTCACCAAAGCCCCCCAACGGGGATGCTAAAAAAATAATATTGTTAAAAAAAAAAAAATATATATAATAATAATAATAATAATAATAATAATAAACACTACTGACACCGTCCTCTGCTCTGCTGATATACATACATGTGTTTGTGCCTGGGGGTGCACACCCTAATGCAATAGGCTGCGCATGCCAATGGTGTGTGCCTTACATTCACAAAATGCCATTTTTACAAGAATGCTGTAAAAAAACAAATTTCCTTTTTGAACAAGCCATTATAAAATGACCCCCCCCCCCAAAAAAAAAAAATAAATAAATAATAATAATCTAATGGACTGAGATTGGGAAGCACACTATTCAGCTCAGATGAATTCAGCTGCAAAAGGTAAACATGCACAACCCCAATACATGCAAAGCCAGGCAACAGATCTGAGCAGAGCTGGTGAGCAGCACAGCTTTCCAAGCAGCAGAATAACTTTGTGGCAAGCAGAGATTTCCCCGCATGAAAAAGTGAGCAAACCTTTCACCACGTGTGAATGTCATCATGGAAAAGAAAGCAGGAGATATACAAACAAACTCTACACTGCCCATTGTTTCTCTGGGAGAAAGTTTCTGCTACATTGCAAAGTGATCTTCTTATTTATGTCATTCCAGATAGGGATCTTGTTATTTAGTGGGATATAGAGATGTAAAACCTTAGACAGATCACAGTGAGCTTTATGGATGGTGCTTTCAGAATGACCCCCCCTTCCTTGTAGGCTCAGCTGTGTGATGGAGAATTAATCAGCATTGACAATCACAGAACACATGTTGCATTTTGCGGAGCCTGCACACTTCTCTATCTGCTGGAGGGAAAGGTAACTGCAAAGCTTTTCTATTATCGTAACAATTCCTCCTGTGTCTTCACTTTAGCTGTCAATCATCTGTCACACATGTCAAAATCAACTAAATAACACACCTAGTATTCCAACACACATACAGACTGCATTGTGGCTGCTGACAGAAGTCCCATTCAGTTCACACACACTGCAACAATGTATAGGATGTGAAATGTGTAAGAAAGTACATAGTAACCAGCTGCAGGACAATGCAACAATGTCTGTAAATCACAGATCTGCTATGTCCCAAGGAAAGTTCCTGCATGAGAAGTCATGGAAGAGATTCACCTGCTGTGTAGGGTGAGCTGTCAGGGTGCTGTCCTATGTCCTTCGGTGATCTCCTGCATTGTCCATGAGTGTGCCCTTGTGTTCATGCCAGGCTCCAGAGAGGGCAAGCCAGTGACCAGGTACCCAGGGAAGAGGAGCGCTGCTAGCAGAGCACACAGCAGCTGAGTGTGCTGGATGGAGAGGAGGAGGTTCCATCACTGGAGAGGGGCTGAGCCTGGATGGGAGCTGATGATTATTTCCCTGTGACAAACACACACTGCTGCCTCCCACCATCCTGACTGACAGCTGGGATTTCCAAGAGGTTCTGCAGCAGCTGCCACTGCTCCTCTGTTGTCATGGTGCAGCCTTTTAGTTTGATTTAAATAAAGAAACATGATTATTATTGCTGTTCAGGGCTGATTTTACATGCAGATAATATATCTGTGTCTTTGGAATGTAAAAACCTTTCACAATCATTCAGCAGGTCATACTGCAGGAACATTTCTTAAGAGGTTCTGCAGCAGCTCTCATGGCTCCTTGTAGACAGAAGCCAATATGCACTTTTTTTCAAGGAGATTAAAATACATGCATGGGCTACATTCCCTGTCTTTGCTTTACTGAAATAAATATGAAATGTAACAAATGACCTACCACACATAAACACTTCCACAAGTTCACATCCATTCATAGTTACAAATAGTTACATAGTTAGTGAGGTTGAAAAAAGACATTAGTCCATCCAGTTCAACCTATGATGTGTGTGTGTTTGCTGTTAACCGTACATTGTATACCCCTGTATGTTGTGGTCTTTAAGGTGCCTATCTAATATATGAAACTATCGATGCTCCCTGCTGATACAACTGTTTGCGGAAGAGAATTCCACATCCTTACCGCTCTGACAGTGAAGAACCCCCTGCGTATTTTAAGGTTAAACCGCCTTTCCTCTAGTTTTAGTGAGTGGCCTCGTGTCTTATTGTATTCCCTTTCTCTGAATAGTTTGTTCCTTATGCTAGGGTCGCCAGTACAGTATTTGTACATTGATATCATATCCCCCCTCAATCGTCTCTTCTCCAGAGAGAATAAGTTCAGTGCTTGTAGTCTTTCCTCATAGCCGATGTCCTCCATTCCCCTAATTATTTTTGTTGCCCTTCTCTGGACTTTCTCCAATTCCAGCACATCCTTATTGAGGACCGGTGCCCAGAACTGGACAGCATACTCCAGATGTGGCCGGACCAGAGTCTTGTAGAGCGGGAGAATAATCTCTTTATTTCTGGAGTGAATCCCCTTTTTTACACATCCCAGTATTCTGTTGGCTTTGCTTGCAGCGGCTTGTCATTGCATGCCACTGCCAAGCCTGTTGTCTACCAGTACCCCCAGGTCCTTTTCCATCCTAGACTCACCCAGAGGTTCCCCCCCTAGTGAGTAGCTTGCTTTCTGGTTTCTGGCACCCAAGTGCATTACTTTACATTTTTCAACATTAAACCTCATCTGCCATGTAGTTGCCCACCCCATTATTTTGTTCAGGTTCGCTTGTAAGGTTTCCACATCCTGCATAGAAGATATTGGCATGCTTAGTTTAGTATCATCCGCAAATACCGAGATTGTGCTAGATATCCCCTCCTCTAGATCATTTATGAATAAATTAAACAGGATTCATTTTACAAAGTCCCTGTTAATATTCTAATGCAATGTTTCTCAAACTTTTTTCAGTCAAGGCACCTTTGATGGACAATCTCAAGGCACCCTTTAAAAATGATGGACAATCTCAAGGCACCCTTTAAAAATTATGGATAATCTCGAGGCACCCTTTAAAAATGATTGTCACCCACAGCAGACCTTCACCTGTCCTTTGTGATTTTAACTGTTTGCGACTCTCTTGCCGCCTCTTACATCCATTTGAAAATCAAATCACTCTATCGATATGCCCCTGAAGAAAGGTATCTTTACCTGAAATGCGTTGGGTCTGGAGGATTTCCACATGCTTGTACACTTTTGGTGATCAACACCATATACCAGTTACCATCATTTGTGGTTTTATTTTCGATTTTAGGTTTCATACCTATTTATCTTTATGTATGTTTTGTATTACATTTGGTGGTTCGTAATCATTTGTACATTATGATCCATCGATCTTCTTTTAAAATGTAATTAATAAATCCATATTTTTATACTTTTGGAAGTGTGGTTGCCTACATAGTCCCAACCCCAGGGGGAATTTCTTGATCTTTTTAAAAGTGATGGACAATTTCGAGGCACCCTTTAAAAATGATGGACAATCTCGAGGCCCCCCATTCTAAAATGTAAAAACCATTCTAGTAATAGTTTTAGGCTGGGATTGTGGAGTGGCTCACAGCAGGAGGTCCGGTGCGTCCCGTTTGCTGTTTCAGGTCCGAATTCAGTCAGAATTTTTGGACCTGAAATGGACCAGAAGATGCGCACAAATTTCCTGCAAACCGCTCCTTAGCTGTCCTGGAGATGTGTGAACCGACTCCATTGAGAGCTGGTCACAGGCTTCTGATATGCAAATTGGATGCGAAGAAACCCACATCCAATTTGCACCAGTGTGAACCCAGCCTTACATAATGCAGCAACATCCACACAAGCAGGACACCCAACGTTGGAGGTGATTTATTCTTCCAAAGCAAATATACTTTTGCAAACTGGTACTGACTAGTATTCCTTTGTTTCTCTTCTCCCTCAGTTTTTCTCCATCACTCAGTTAATATTACCCCAATGCTGATGGAGAGAGGCAGGGGAGGGTCAAACAAGGATGCTATGCAGGAGATTGACATCCTACATATTAACTGATGATGGCATTGGTCGTTACGATGCCGGTAGCTAAAAAGTTGTAATGGTGCACAATAAAAACCTGTGGCTTTGGGTAACTAAAAGGCAGCCTTCATCCACACACCGGCTTGTTTACAATTTTTGGGAAATTTTTAGGCATTTTGCCAAGGCACCCCTGAAGAAACCTCAAGGCACCCCAGGATGGCTGGGCACCCTTGTTGAAAAAAGCTGTTCTAGTAAGTACATGGAAAATAAATATAAGGTTCAGTTAAAAAACATTGATAAACTCATACATCAAAAAGTGCAAGAACATTCATACTACCAATCATCCCCCACTGAAGGGATGGAAATTGTTTAACAAGGTAGTCTTGAGATTAGGTGAGAGTGGACGACGCTTTTCACGGGAAAAGCTGCTTCCTCAGGACCTCCTATCTCATATACAGATATACAGTAGTAGAAAGAAGTTCTAGAAGTAAAAATACATATAAGTCACATAATATCTACATGTATAATTCACATAATTATTAATCAATATAGAAGTAATTGATGGCTATCCCCCAGGGAGAAGGGGAGGGAAATAGGAAAAGAAGGGGGGGGGGGGGTGCGGAGTCTAAGAAAAAGGAAGTAAAAAAAAAAGGAAGTATAACATTTTTTAATATACCTTGCTGCAGCAAAATCCTATTAATGTATAATTGGGTCACCAGTATAGATAGGATGATTTTATAAAGTCTCGCCATACATACCTGGTGGTCACACGCTGGCACTCTTGGACCGACACATCTCTAATCTACATTTGCTACAATAACTCCTTGCCTCTTCATCGTTTGGAGGTAGGGATCCTCTTTTGGGAGACAATTTTTCGATGGGTGGACGCAACTTTTATTGTCACGCATGTATAGTAAACAAATTATGTGAATAAAACAATGTTTGTGTGATATTGTTTTCATTTATTTCTGTTTATTTTGGCAGTAGTGTCACAACACATTTTCCTAAAGAAGCCTGAATGGGCGAAACATGTTACATGCGTGATGAATGACATTATATGACTGTACAGTATGCTTTTTTTTTTTTTTCCTTCAAATATTTTTATTGAAAATTTACAATTTACAAGCCTCAAACAGGAAGGAGTAGATTTACAAAGCGTGTATCTAACCCACTACCAATGTTTCCTTTTACTGCATTGATATTATGTTTTTGTACCTAATAGCATGCATTTTTTTTTTTTTTTACCACTGCTAGTATTAAAATGATTTATTTATTACAGATACTCATATATTGCCAACAATTTACGCAGCGTTTTACATATATATTGTACATTCACACATCATGCAGTTTTAATCACATTAACATACATATAAATAGGTAACTATTACCAAATTATTTATTTATAATGGAAGCATGTATGAGTAACTTGGATTTCACAGTTAATATAAACAATTAATCTGTATAGAAGATCTTTTTTTTTTTTTTCATAGATTTTTTATTGATTTTTCAATATTATACAAAAAATAAAAAGGGGGGAAAAGAAAAAGCAATACAACGTAAAACAATTCAGACTTAAAACAACACAAAAAAAAGATCTACAATGAAATATAGAAAAAGAAAAAGAACAAAGAAAGAAAACAAAGAAAAATCCTTTATATTAGTATGCATTTAATCTACATTTTTTGTAATTAAATAAAATTGTATAACTATTTTTTTTACAAACCATTTCTCTGTGTATTTATGTGTCAATGCACCTGAAAAGTCCCATATTCCCCCTATTTGCCCCAAATTCTAATATATAACATGACTGTAGAAGAAGTAGATTGTACCTCCTAGCACAGTCTTTTTCAACTAGGGTGCCTTCAGGTTTCTTCAGGGGTGCCTTGGCAAAATGCTTACAATTTGCCCAAAAATTGTATAGAAGCCAGCGGGTGAATCAAGGCTGCCTTTTAGTTCCACAAAGCCACAGGTTTTAAATGTGCACCAACCTTCTAGTCACCGGCATCCTAACAAGAAATGACATCATCGGTTGATAAGGAGGATGTTGGGCACCTGCACAGCATCCTTGTTTGCCCCTCTCCATCAGCACTGGGGTCCCAATATCTGAATGAGGGATAGAAACATTGCAATACTAGTCAGTACCAGTGTAGTGCAAAAGGTGTATTTGCTTTGGAAGAATAAATTACCTCTAACGTTGGGTGCCCTTGATGTATAGATGTTGCTGCGTTATAAAAAAAAAAACATAGTTACATAGTTTGTGAGATTGAAAAAAGACATCAGTCCATCCAGTTCAACCTATGACGATTAGTTTAATTTCAGAATGGGGGGTCTCGATATTGTGCAGAATGTTAAAGGGTGTCTTGACTAAAATAAGATTGAGAAACACTATCCTACCACACCATCCCTAACAATCCACTGTCTCCAGCAGCCGCTGACTGACAGATGGGCTTACCACAGTGCATGATGATGAGGCATCAAGTTTAAATCAATACAGCCAATCACTCAGAAGAACTTTACCTTTATGAAATGCCATTTGGAGGCTTGGCTGCATTTATAGAAAACACGTTGACTGGCCACATTTGCCACCAATGAGCCTCTGCCAGTTGCCCTACATCTGGATTTCTAATTCTTCAATATGATATTTAGGTCTCAACAATAATTCTGTGTTTATATTATAGCCAGTTTTAGGTTCACTGTTCCTTGGGCCTCTTAAAACAGTTGCCATTTTCAATTTGACAAATCATTGACATGACCCAGCATGCTAGAGCTTGCCTGCTTGTTGCTGCACGCATTCTCTGCAACTTCAATGATGATTTCGAGTTTTCTAAACCTAAAAGAAAAAGAAAAATGTATTGCAGCTCACCAGTCCTCAGACTAGGGTTGCCATCTCATCCTCAACCCGAACACATATGAATTTCACATGTTTTGAGGCTATTTTATTGCAGATAAGGCAAGTGAGTTTAATTACCACCTTAACCACTTGCCGACTGCTAGCAGTACATATACTGCGCTTGGTCGGCTCTGTCCCACGAAACGACGTAACTCTACGTTGCTTCAAGTGCCCATTTGCCGCAGGGGAAGCTGATCTGTAGGTCTGGTGGCCGCGATTGCCGCCAGGCATCCGCGATCTCTCCCCGTGGAGAAAGAACTGCGGTCTGCCGATGTAAACACGGCAGACAGCTGTTCTGTCAGCAATGAACACAGGGCTCCTGTGTTCCTCCTATTTGGGAACACAGGGACCCGTGTTCATTCCATAAGTCCATCCCCCACACAGTTAGAAAGCACCACCTAGGGACATATTTAACCCTTTGATCGCCCCTGGTGTTAACCCCTTCCCTGCCAGTGTAATTAGTACAGTAACAGTTCATATTATTAGCACTGATTACTGTAGTAATGTCACTGGTCCCCCCAAAAGTGTCAAAAATGTCAGTTTGGTCTCCGATCTGTCCGCCGCAATGCTGCAGTCCCGCTAAAAATCGAGGATCCCCGCCAGTACTAGTAAAAATAAATAAATAAGCATGACATAACTCTTTCCCCTAGTTTGTAGATGTGATAATTTTTGCGCAAACCAATCAATATACTCTTATTGCGATTTTTCACCAAAAATATGTAACATAATACAAATTGGCCTAAAATGATGAAAAAGAATTGTCGCAAAAAAAAACACACAGGTGATCAAATACCACCAAAAGAAAGCTCTATTTGTGGGAAAAAATGGACATCAATTTTATTTGGGTACGACTGTGCAATTGTCCGTTAAAGTAACGCAGTGCCGAATCGCAAAAAATGGCCTGGTCATTAAGGGGGTAAAAACTTCTGGTCCAGAAGTGGTTAAGCAGATACAGAAAAATTGTCTTCCCTTTTTACACTAAAGTTTTAACTGAATATATAAAAGCTGACCATTATAAGCACCCCTGTCTATAGGAAATGGTTTGTCTCAACCCTCTACCTGCCGCTTTCATTTGACAGCTTGCTCTGGTAAAAGAAATAAAAAAATACCACGTTTACTGGCAGGATCAATGGAAATAAAATGGGTAAAGGAGGAATTTATGAAAACAAAGACTGCTGTAACAATGCAGCTCATGTACATGGATGTGTATGGCCATAAACTGTAAAATACGGCAATATTTCAACACCTGGAAGCCAGGGGCGTTGCATTCAGCCCCACTGTACAAATGTATTACCGGGTGGTGTTGTACATGCACTGGTGCTGGTGTAAGCATGCAGAAAATTACAGATGTATCCCCCTGAGGTTGATTTACTAAAATTGCAGAGTGCAAAATCTGGTGCAGCTGTGCATGGCAGCCAATCGGCTTCTAACTTCAGCTTGTTCAATGACGTTTTGGCAAAAAAAACAAAAAACCTGGAAACTGATTGGTTTCTATGCAGAGCTGCAACACATTTTGCATTCTCCAGTTTTAGTAAATCAATCCCATGAGATGTTCAGGGGCGTTTAATTATTCGTTCAAACATGTTTACATTAGGACCAGCATATATCCATGTACAGCAGCATGAAACCATATCCTGTGATCCGCAGGTGGCTGTATGCAACCCCTTGTGACTTCTGGGCGCCAAAATATAGACATTTTTTATTTCGCTCATATTCCCACCTTTAATTTTTGATGTGACATTCACATTTTACATGCTTGCTATTTTACCATTAACACCCAGCAAATGAAGATTTAAACCCAACACTGCTCATTTTTTAGTACGCTGGCAGCTTACCCTGCAATGTGTTATCATTTTCTATCTGCTTCAAATAGTGGGAGGGTAAATCCAATCCCTGTCCAAAGCTCAACCTCCGTAATATCTCCAAAATTCACCCCTTCCTAACCAATGACACCACAAAGCTTCTAATGCACTCCCTGGTTATCTCTCACTGCGACTACTTTAACTCTATCCTCATTGGTTTAACTTATGGCCCCTTTTACACCAGCAAGCCAATTGGGTCTGCCTATCAGTTTTTTAGGCCGACCTGATTGGACCACCTATTGATCTATATGGGGTGGCAGATGTCAGCTGACACTCGCCGGTCATCTGATCCGATAAAATACGGTAAAAATAGAAGTATGGCAATACATTCGCCATCTGTCCAGTGGATCAAGTCAGATGACAATAGGATGAAAAGGACATGCAGTCTGTTTCCATTCGATGGCCATATAGAGGAGAGCAGACTGTGTGTGTGTCTGCTTTGCACAGTAAAGCCCCGTACACACGTAGCGATTGTCGGCCGTAAATATTCGGCCGCCGAACGATCGGTCGATTGTCGGCTTGTTAGTATGATGCTTCCGACAACCGACAGCGACTTTTCGGCCGAACAGAATTGGGTGTGCAGGCATTAAAATATTTGTTGGCCAACACCAGAACGGCCGATTGTTCGCCAGTCAGTACAGAATTCGGCCGACAAACAGCCGATTAGCAAGACTGGGCATGCTCAGAAAAGAAAAAACACACGCAAAGTTAACCATCACATGACCTCACTACTGCAGTCGGCTTTTGTTGGCCGACAAAATTCATGTGCAGTCTTTTGCAGTTTTCAGCCGACAGGACAGCACCGGACAAAAGACGGCCGATCGTTCGGCCGACATTCGGTACGTGTGTACGGGGCTTAAGCGGAGACGGACCTGTCATCCGCCTGCTCAACGGGGATCAGCGGAAAAATCCCCCCGCTGAGAAGGTGGATTCCGCTTGGACGGACCTGCTCCATCTGAAAGGGGCCTTACATAGACTATCCCCCCTTCATTCCATCATCAATGCTGCTGCCAGATTCATCCTACCAACTGTTCAGTGTCTGCCACCCATCTTCCATTCCCTCCATTGGCTGTGTCTCACCCAACAAATTCAATTTAATATACTAACAACAATTTACACAGCCACCCATAACTCGGCCCCCAGCTACATCACTAACCTGGTCTCAAAATACCAACCAAATCGTTCTCTTCACTCCTCCCAAGACCTTCTGCTCTCTAGCTCCCTTGTCACCTCCTCCTACGCTCACTTTCAGGACTTCTCCCTAGCCTATCCCATCCTCTGGAACTCCCTATCCCAATCTGTTTGACTATCTCCCACTCTGTCCACTTTGAGGCGATCCCTAAAAAACCCTTCTGGTCAGAGAAGCCTATCCCACCTCCGCCTAAAAATGGTACTGTTATCTTCTCCATCAGCCCATCCCCAGAGTTAATCCCTTTTGACCCTCCCTTTTATATTGTAAGCTCTAACGAGAAGGGCCCTCTGATTCCTCTTGTATTGAATTGTAAGGGTCCTTTCACGCGGGGTTTCCAGTCATGTCCGTCTGTCAATTTTTCAGGCAGAACTGATGGGACTTTGCATTCTCCTCTATGGAGCGGTGGATGTCAATGGACACATGTCTGATGACACTCGCCGCCATCCGATCCTGCCCGCAAAATCCAGATGGATAGCGGTCCTATTTTCCATCCGTCTGGCGGTCCGTTTACCCCCGATTTCCCCATAGACTGTGTCCGTGTCCGCTCTGCACAGCCGAGTGGACAAGACCTGTCATCTGCCTTCCCAGCAGGGATCAGTGGAGCGATCCCCCGCTGAGGAAGCGGAATCCGCAAGATGGAGGCACCCATGTGAAAGGGGCCATACTGTACTGTCTGCCCTCATGTTGTAGAGTGCCGCAATATAAATCCTGTATAATAATAAAAATAATAATAACAGACCTAGTGCTTATCGCCCAAAACAGGAGAGAACAATATAATAAAGATGTAAGCTCTAACGAGCAGGGCCCTCTGATTCCTCCTGTTTTGAATTGTACTGTAACTGTATTGTCTTCCCCCACACTGTAAAGTGCTGCGCAAACTGTTGGCGCTATATAAATCCTGTATAATAATAATAATAAAACATGGTCATATTGGGACATGTTTGTATATTCAGAAGAGGGGAAGTCCCTCCTGGAGAGCTGCTCTGGGGATCAAGGTCCTCCTGTCCTTCTTGTCAATGCACGCACGCACGCACGCATCCTATCACCCTGGCTCTCCCCCCCCCACCCTTTTTTTTTTCTTTATGTTTTGGCGCCCATAGGTGTCCTTTATTTTCTCTGTTCTTGTTTCTTTTCCTCTAAAAACCTGAAGTGTCCGCCCGATCAAACTCTGACATATTATCCACAGATACCTGCTCGCTTTTGGAAGTGAGAAATTATTGTGGGTTTTAGTGATGTCAGAATATCTTGCATTTCTGTATCTTGCTTTATATTACCATGCTACTTTGAATCACTATTGTATTATGAGAGATTTTGTACCTATTCTCTTGTACATTGCTTTGATAGATGCTTTATTCTTTTCTATAAATAAAGAATCTGAAAAAAAATATATATATTAACAGCTTCCCGGGCCGCCCGCCATACATTTACTGCGGCAGGCTGGTCCTCCTCCGCCAACCGACGTAGCCCTACGTCAGTCGCGCGCTTGGTGCTGGTGGGCGAGCACGCTTCTGCCCCCACTAGGCAGCGGGGATGCTGATGCACGGGGCCGATTGCCGCGAGGCATCCCCCGCGATCGGTCCCCGCTGAGGGAGAAGGACAGTCAGGTGTTGTAAACACAGCCGAGTCGACCGTTCTTCTCTCTGAAATGATCACAGAGCACCTGTGATCCTTCTATATAGGATCACAGGTCTCTATGGTCATTTCACAAGTCCATCCCCCTCACAGTTAGTAAACACGCCCCTAGGCTCACATTTACCCCTTTGATCACCCACTAGGTTATTCCTTTCCCCACCAATGTCTTTATTATAGTAACAGTGCAATATTTTAGCACTGATTACTGTAGTAATGTCACTGGTTTCCCCCAAAAGGGATCCAATCTGTCCCCTGCAATGTCGCAGTCCCGCTAAAAATTTGCAGATCGCCGTCATTACTAGTAAAAAATAAATAAATCTTTCCCCTAGTTTGTAGACGCAATAACTTTTGCGCAAACCAATCAAAATACGCTTATTGCATTTTTGTTTTACCAAAAATATGTCGCAGAATACAAATTGGCCTAAAAGGATGAAAAATTGTAATTTTTACATTTTTTTGGGGGGGGGGGGGGGGGAGGGGGGGAGATGTAATATAGCAAAATGTGGATGTAGCACACTCCTAGGTAGGTGCTAGGAAGAAGCATATAGGTTGCCCTGTCTGTATATCGGTGGGGGGGGGGGGGGGGCTGATCATTTAGTTAGGCTGTGACATGTTTCCAGGTGTGAACTGTTGAGCCTAGGGAGTCTCCCCACTGTGTCCAATGAGGGCTCTCATTGGACAGTGGAGGAAACCTAGCCAATAGCACACCAGGGCTTGTGGCTATCTCAGTGGGCGGAGTTTACCGCAATGCACCTTGGGATGGGTTATAAGTCTGAGGGAAGCATGTGATGGGGCATCTTTGGCGGGAAGCAGAGTCCCAGGAGGAGGGTGACGGCTGTCTCTCCTCCTGTCAGCGCGAGGGCGGGTGTCCTGGGCAGTCGGCCTAGAGGACGAAGGTTGATCTGTGCTGCAGAGAGAGGGATCCAGAGTGCTGTGGACCGAGTGGAGCTGCTGGGCAGAAGTTTTGGGGAAAAACAGTGTCGTGAGTACTCAAAGCCGCCTTGGGGTCTGCCTAGGAGAGGGGACTACTCCAGAAGGTCAGAGGGATCCGGGAGGCAGTTAACCTGTGGAGAAAGTTTAGAGAAACGGGATGCCAGTGTCTAAGCCCTGAAGATAAGTGAGTGAAAGAGGGCGCCGATTTGTGGGCCCTGAAGTGTTAGCAGCGCAGCAGCAGCACAAGTAGCTACCTCAGCAAGGAGTGCTTAAGGGAGCTCAAAGAGGACTTCTTTCAGTGAGAAAGCAGTCCAAGGTCAATTTGGAGTTAACAGGCAGAGAGCCAGCATTAACCAGCGTCAACCGGCGTCGACTGGCATCTAGCCAGCGCCAAGTCAGTGACGAATGGCATTTTCAGTTGTCCCTAGCAAATTGTGCATAGTTGAGTCATAGTAGTATCCCACTCATTCCCTTCTCCCATCCAAGTTCTCAATAAATACAAAAAACCCAAAGATACTGCTGGACTGGTCATTGTCTCAGCGCTCACACTTGGAGGAACATGCACAGGGGTACTTTTGTTGCACCCGGTGACCCAGGGGGACCCATATCCAGTAAAATGGCTGGGAATCTTACTACATGAAAAATATTGTTTTTTTTTTTCAGAATTGTCGCTCTTTGTTTTTTGTTTCAAGTGCAAAAAAAGAAAAATCACACAGGTGATCAAATACCACCAAAAGAAAGCTTTATTTGTGGGAAAAAAGCACATCAATTTTTTTTGGGAACAGTGTCGCACGACCACACAATTTTTGGTTAAAATAACTTAGTGCCGAATCACAAAAAATGGCCTGGTCATTAAGGGGGCAAAACCTTCCGGTCCAGAACTGGTTAATAACAACGTGTCTGCATGTCACCTTTTTATATCTATATATCCCTTGGTGTTGTGTAACTTGATGGTTTTGATTACTGTGCAGTGAATATTTCTAGGATAATTAAGGGCTCATTTACATTTATATGCCCCAGTAACTGACGGTAAATCTCACCTTATAATGCCCCTTTCACACGGGCGATCCGATCTGATCTGCCTGTCGGTTTTTCAGGTGGACCTGATCGGATGCTCCGCTGACACCCGCTGCTATCCGATTACGATCCTGTCCATGATATCCGGACAAGTGGAAACCCTCTTTTCCATCTGTCAGGAGGATCGGATCGGATGAGAACAGAAAGGCGGTCCGTACTCACCCGATCTCCCCGTAGAGGAGAGCGGGGATCTGACAGCTCCGTCTCTGCACACAGAGTGGAGACGGAGCTTTCATCCGCCTGCTCAGCGGGGATCGGCAGATCGATCCCCCGCTGAGCAGAACGGACTCCGTCGCTGTGTGAAAGGGGCCTTTTTCTTTTACTACAGTAACAGTCAGTACAGCTGCACTTCAATGCAACGCGGTAAACATGTCATATGTCTATATGCGCTGCATTGAGAAAAAAGAATGAGTGGGTTGCCCTAACTCAACGAACTTAATGCACAGCAACGCATTGAGTTCTAATGATACTTGCCGAACCTTTCACTGTGCAGAATGATTAGTAGCCGCTTTCTCTAAGAGGCAGCAGAAGTATTTACTGCTCTGCATGAGATAATTTACATTTTTTTTTTTTATTTATAATCATACAGCTGTAGGCTTTGTATACAAACCATTCAGGGATTAAGTATCCCAAACTGGAATAAATAGCATCATGGATCTTTGCCACCACCCCCCCAGCCCTAAAGGTCTAATAAACTGCAGACAGCACAATAATGTAATAAACTGATTCAATTTATTCATTATAAGGATCAACAGTTGGGGTGGCGAACCGTTTTGTCCCAGTTTTAAATTATTTGCATCAAACATGTAAAGAGCGTGGTATTGGAGTGTGAGATCTTACTGCGAAAAAAATGATTTAGCTTCCAGATACATATAAATTGCCCATTTTACCTCTCTGGATTCATTTTATAGGTATCTGTGCGATACATCAGTGATGATAATGGTGCTTTGCTGTATCTGAAATGAATAAGGATTTTTCATTCCACAGATGCACAAGGACAAGATCGCTGGTTCTGTAAATCCGAATGTGATTTTCCTGTGTCCACGAAGACACCTGAGACATTCTTATGAACTGTAATATTTAGTGGAGAGTTTGCTCTACTGGCTTTCAGGTTTTCTTTCTATTTTTCTTTTGTTGTTCCTCTCAATCGTTCATCTTTTTTTTGTGTTTGTCCAGCTACCCCCACTCATTGCACCCCTTTGAATGCTTCCTATGGCCTTGTATACATGGGCTTTCAGGCCGACGGAGGCCAAAGCAACCCTCCGTGACATCATAATGGTATCGTGTACATATGTAAAGGCAATCATTTAGGTTGTGCTCATTATTCTTTTGTAGAATTTTCTTTTTTTTTTTTTTTTATCAAGGTCATTGTAATTTTTCTTTAGAAATAAATAGTGAAAGCTCTACAAAGGAATGTGAAATGTGTGTAGTACATTTACAAAGTATTTCAAAGGTTGACCTTTTGTTTTTTGTTTTTTCTTTGATTTCGTTCATTTGTATTTCGTGTACAATAAAGTTACCCTAAAGGCACACGATAAGAAAATCTGTAGGGAAAATTTGTCAGACGACCGATCTGCCGATTTTCGGATTGTTAGTATGGTGCTTTCCACACCTGACTCCGACTTTTCGGCTGAAAAAATCCTGATGTGCAGGCTATAAAATTTTTATCAACACAACGTCCGATTTTCGTCTCACTAGTACAGTTTTCGAAGGAAAAAAATCTTAAAGAGGTGGTATACCGCTTTTTTTGACTTTTAACTACAGGTAAGCCTATAATAAGGCTTACCTGTAGGTACAATTAATATCTCCTAAACCTGCACGGTTTAGGAGATATTACCACTGCATGCAGCCGCTGACGAGTGCGGATGTATGCGCTCTGAAGGTCCGGAGCCGGAAAATTACTCCCGCGCGCATGCGCGGGAGTGACGTCATTGCGGCTCCGGCCAATCACAGCGCCGGAGCCGCCGAACCCGGAAGAGACGCCGAGGGATCATGTCCACTCCCACAGCGGTGTCCGGGGGTCCATGCCGGGGCTTCGTTCTAAGGTAAGTTTTTCATAATGAGCTAGTATGCGATGCATACTAGCTCATTATGCCTTTGTCTTGCAGGTTTTTTTTTTTTTCCATTAGAGTATGCTCCCGCTTTAAGAGCAAGACTAGGCATGCTCAGAGACAAAAGAACACATACAAAACAATCCAACACATGATATCACTTCTGAAGTAGAATTCTGTCGTACGGGAAAATTTGCATGAAAATAACCTCTTCACTTTCCACATCAGACTAGCATGCCACAAAAAACGGACGACAGGTCGTTCGATAATCTGATCGTGTGTACGGGGCTTAAAAAGAGGTTGACTTTTAAATGGTGTAGCCTAGGCAAGCTGTATTTATAAAATTCCTAGTGCAATTTCAAAGAGGTAAATGTATTTCAGTATTATTAACAACAGTTTGTTTTAGGGGTAGTTGAATCATATATGATTTTTACATTTTCATGAACCCATGGTGTTTTCTTTCCTGATGGCACCCTGGTACCTTGCCAAGGCCTGCCCAGGTGATGTGACTGGACACACGATTCCTATGCAAGACGTAAACACTCTGCTACCATGTAAGAATGGATATAAAGGATACTCTACACTACAGTACACTAAGGGGACAGTTCGCAAAAGGATATATGACACATTTAACCCCTATATCTCATGCAATTTAAAAAATGCCAATTCGCTACAGGTTTATAGGGTAATTACTGCAAAAACTAAGAAACACTCAGTAAATACTGCATAAACCTGTCTAAAAGTCAATTCACATAATTTAATAAACAAAGACAAAAGTTGGTGTTCCAATACTTCAGACCCTGAAATGGCCCCACAGGGACCTGTGTATATGAACAGGATACACCCAACGTGGGACTTTAAAGGCGGGGTTCACTTGGCATAAATAGATAAATAATAAGGAGCAATTGAATAAAATATAATAATTTTATTAATACATATATACACATAAAAGGTAATAAACAACAAAGATGCATAAGCATCAATACAGACATAAGATTACGTGCAATATAAAAGATTGAGAACCAGATCCTAGAGTAATGGGGTCACACAGGTCCAACATGTTTCGCCACCTTTATGGGCTTCTTCAGGGACCATGAGTGGTGGTGACCTCCGAATAGGTTCACTATCATAAAATCTGGGGCACAATTAGTAAGTCAATGACCAATAGCATGGTCTGCAAGTCCCTCCAGGGAGCACTCACACTCTTGGACCGAGGTCCAGATATATGCGTCCTCTTAGTGCGGTGGAAACTGGACCGGGCAATACCAGACAACGGTGATTTGTACAGCGGTCAGCAATAAAAAAGGTAGAATCGCTGCCACCAGAAGTATCAGCACGTCCAGACACGTGTGTCAGATTTTATGATAGTGAACCTATTCGGAGGTCACCACCACTTATGGTCCCTGAAGAAGCCCATAAAGGTGGCGAAACATGTTGGACCTGTGTGACCCCATTACTCTAGGATATGGTTCTCAATCTTTTATATTGCACGTAATCTTATGTCTGTATTGATGCTTATGCATCTTTGTTGTTTATTACCTTTTATGTGTATACGTGTATTAATAAAATTATTATATTTTATTCAATTGCTCCTTATTATTTATCTATTTATGCCAAGTGAACCCCGCCTTTAAAGTCCCACGTTGGGTGTATCCTGTTCATATACACAGGTCCCCGTGGGGCCATTTCAGGGTCTGACGTATTGGAACACCAACTTTTGTCTTTGTTTCTATATACGATTAGGGATGTGGCGTGAGCTCTCTTGGCTTATTGACATTTAGAGTCTGGCACAAATAATGTCTTCACTCACATAATTGAATGTATACTAGCTGGTTGTTAAGGAGCCAACACCTGCTACGTCCTTAACAACCATAACTCATCTGCTGTCAGCAAAATGTAAACAAAAAAAGCAGACTGTAACATTTTTTCTTTTAAAACGATATGCAGCCTACCCCCTCAGTCCAGTCCACACCAGGTCCTACCATGTTGATGAGGATAAGGGCCTCTTCCCCACAACCCTGGCCCAGTGGTTGTGGGGGTGTGGGGGGTATCTTATCAGAATCTGGAAACCCCTTTAACAAAGAGGCCCCCCCCCATGTATATAGGGATGGGTAGTAACCCTATTTGTTCACAAAAAAAAAAGGCTATTGTATATAAAAGCAGCAGACAGTTTTTGACAATTTCATTATTAACAAAGAAATTGCAAAATTTCCCCCAATCACGATGAACGCAGCCCAACACAAGCACTAAAAAAAAAAAACAATGCTCCCAATGCTGACTGACATGCCGCTTCCCCCCCACTGAAGCTTAATTCTAGGGGGCAGAGTCAATGTTGTCACAAGGGGACATAGACACGGGAGTGACATGACTGGAAAAAGGTTGAGAAACACTGGCTTAGAACATACAACCATGATACTGTTAAGTTGGCAGAAGTGACACCTAGACTATTCTTTGATCAGACCTGACATACATGAAGTGTGTAGGTTTGAGCAATGAAGTAAATGACTTAATATGTGGTATGCAACATTGATCCAAAAGTGACAGGGTCTTACTGTTCAAAGTGCCTAAAGAATATGATTAGCCAACCTATACTCCGTATACATTGTATATAAGGCTGTTGTTTTCTTATGATAAGGACCAGTCTATTACCAGAATGCGGATTTTCTTATTGAAGATATTATACATATTTTGTGGATAGCCCTTCTACATATTACTATATTGATATACAGTTATTTATTCCACAGAGGGACTCCAACCAGAATGCTGTCTCTTCATCTATGATTCAAGACTTGATTTTCCTGCCTTCAGCCCTCCAGTCATTCTTCAGTCATCCTGTGTGAATTTTACATTTCTTTTCTAGTGAGTATACCCTTCTTCTTTTCTGCTTTTCCTTCTTAAAACAATTCTTTCTCTTCTGTTCTTCACTTGGTCCCCTGCAAGGAGGTTTGAGTTTTGCTACATGACACTCCCAGGTTGCTGTGTTAGGGTGAGGTTAGTTACTGAATTGAAGTACTGAATCAACAGGCATGCTAAGGTCAGGGTAAGTAGTACAGTGAGGGAAAATATAACAGCAAAATCCAGGAGACAGGCCAGGGTTGTAATCAGAATGACAAAAGTAGGTACAGAACTGCATTCTAACATGTCAGGGAAGACTGGTGCAATCCTTTCTCTTTAGGCAGCGTTTCCATGCACTAAGCCAGACTTACGCTTGATTTTCAGTATATTTTCAGCATATTGTATACTGACCAGTAGATGGCATGTGTATGTGTGTGATTACTTTCTTTTCTAGCTTTATTTCACTCAATTTCCTTCCTTACTGTACTTATTTGTCACTATTTTTTTATCCGCATTTCCTCCATACCCTTTCTCATTCGCCTGCTCTTTTATTCCTCCTATTATTAGGTTCTTTCTTTCTTTCTTTCTTTCTTTCTTTCTTTCTTTCTTTCTTTCTTTCTTTCTTTCCCTCTCTTTCTCTCTGTTCTCTTTCTCTTCCCTTTCTCTCTCTAGCTTCCCTTTCTCCCTCTCTCTCTCGCCTTTCTTCTCTCTCTCTTTTCTTCTCTCTTTCTTCCCTTTCTCTCTCTCTTCTTCAATTTCTCGCTCTCTTCCCTCTCTCTCTTTTCCCTCTCTCTCTTTGTTTCTCTCTTCCCTTTTTCACTCTCACTCTCTCTTCCCCTTCTCTCTCGCTCTCTTTGCTTCTCTCTATCATTTTTCCCTTCTATCTCTCTCTTATCTTCTCTCCTCCCTTCTCTCTCTTTCTTTTACTCTCCTCCCTTTTTTTCTCTCTTCTTCCTTTTCTCTCTCTCTCTGTCTTTCTGTCTCCCTCTCTCGCTTCCCCCCCCCTCTCTCTCTTCTCTCCCCTCTTTCTCTTTCCCTCTCTCTCTTCCCTTTTCTTTTCCTTCTCTCTCTTTTTTCTTCTCTCTCTTTTACCTCCTCTCTCTCTTTCCTCCTGTCCCTCTTTCCTTTTCTCTTTCTTTCCTTCTCTATTTCCTCCTTCTCTCTCTTCCCATTCACTTTCTCTTCTCTCTCTCTTCCTTTTCGCTCTCTCTTCTCTTTTGCTCTCCCTTCTCTCTCTCTTCCCTTTCACTCTCTCTTGTTTTTCTCTCTCTCTTTACTTTCCTCCCTCCTCCCTTCTCTCTCGTTTTCCTTCTCTCTCTTTTACCTTCCCTCTCTCTCTTTTTCCTTCTATCTCTCTTTCCTTCCCTCTCTTCTTCCTTCTCTCCCTCCTCTCTTCTCTCTCCTCCCTTCTCTCTCTCTTTGCTTCTCTCTCTCCTCCCTTCTCTCTTTCTTTCCTTCCTTCCGTCTCTCTCTTTCCTTCTCTCTCTCTCTCCCTTTCCATCTTCTCTCACTTTCTCACTCACTCTCCTCTCTGTCTCTCTATATTTTGTCTTTGTTTCTCACACTTCCCCCTTCTATCTCTTTTTCAGACTCCCCTCTCTTTCTTTGACACTCTTCTTGTTTCCCTTTCTTTATTACTATACTCTGTATCACTTTCTCACTCTCCTCTCCCTGTCCTTGTCACTCTCTTTCTCTCTTTTTCCACCCCCGCCTTCTCTTCTCTCTCATTCCTCTTTTCTCTTCTTTCTCTTTCAGTAGTTCTGATGGGTTTCTATAATTTATTTCATTTCTTCTCACTTTTACTTACGAAAATGTTGAAAGCCCTACTCAGAGACTCTAATGAAACTTTGGTAACTTAACCTAATTGCTCGCTATTGATTCCTGCACTTTTTACAGTCTTCAGACTATCCTACTAAAGGAGCCCAATAAGTAATTAAGAAAGTAGAACACAAATTAACAAGCATCTATGTTGCCATATGCTGCTCACATTCAAGTCACTTTCAGAACTCTTCATAATAACCTCCTCATTATTATTCTGTGTCTTTACTTCCCACTAATAGTGATATCATATTCCAGAACTTGCTCCATGTAGGTGGAAGATATCTCGCTCTGGCGTTGCGCTCTTGTCAAATACAATTGCAGCAATTTATGGTGAACACAAACTTCTGGGAAGAGTTGAAAGTTATGCTGTAAGGAGTTGGCACGGAAAAAACTACTGCAGGTGCTGTGGCTGTATAAGTCAGTTGAATGTTTGCCATATATATGACTTCTTTTTTCAATACATAATGACATGTGGCATTACCTCATATGTAATATATTATCTGGGTAGAGTGGACTGCTCATTGTTAGAAGCCTCACAGATATACTTTCTACTAATGTAGTCATGGAGTGCAGAGAGAATTTACAAGAAGCAAAGTGGCCACAGAAAAGTCTCTTTAGAGTAAAAATATCCTGGGAAACAATAAAACAGAAATAAAAAACACACACACGCACACACATATATATATATAATATATATATACAGGGCTTTTTTTCTCAGAGAATAGGTGCAGGAACTCCCCCTTCTAAGTTACTTTGTGTCTCCGCCCCCTACCCACCTCCGAGCACTAACCACCCCTTCCAACCTCCGAGCACTGACCCTTGGTTCCACCCCCTACCCAGCTTCCAGTAGAGCCCCTTTTAGAGAATATAGAGCCACGTATAATTTTGTATTGGAATGTATAGAATTAGGTTATGATAACAAGAAAAGCAAAAAAATAGATCCTCCACAGCCATCAGCAATAGATTCCCCCCCAGCAGCAGCAAAAGATCCCCCAGCAGCCAGCATCAATAGACTCTCTAGCAGCCAGGAACAGTGAACCCCTCCCTAAACAGTAGATCCCTTCAAGCAACAATTAACCCTCAGTATCAAAAGATCCTCCACCAGCATATATATATATCAATCAGCCATGACAGAAAGGTAAACTAAATTCTTATTAAGGAATACCTCTGTTAAGCACTGTACTGCATGCATCTACAGATTCTAAAGTCAGATCTAAGACATAACTGTAATGCAAAATCCCACAAAGATTATCAGCAGTCCCTCCGTATATATCATTATACCCCTGATGGGCTTTCATCCAAAAATGACCCTAGAGTGTGCCTGTTTGGCTGTGGTGAGATATTAGCTCCTGTGGTGCTGAGATTAATGTGAATGATTCAGTGCTCTCTTTACAGCACTGTGGTATATATCAGAGATATAAACAGCTATAATAATCACAGTGTTCAAATGTGGAGGTGGCATTAGAGTGTAAGCTCCTCTGGTAACGAGACTGATGTGACTACTGACTGGCTCAGTGTACTCTGTACAGCACTGCGGTATATGTCAGAGCTATATAAATGTATAATAATAGTGTGTGACTCTGGGGGGACATTAGAGTGTAAGCTCCTATGGTACAGAGACTGATGTGACTGGCTCAGTGTTCTCTGTACAGCACTGCGGTATATGTCAGAGCTATATAAATGTATAATAATAATAGTGTGTGACTGTGGTGAGGACATTAGAGTGTAAGCTCCTCTGGTACAGAGACTGATGTGACTGGCTCAGTGTACTCTGTACAGCACTGCGGTATATGTCAGAGCTATATAAATGTATAATAATAATATTAGTGCATGACTGTGGGGGAACATTAGAGTGTAAGCTCCTCTGGTACCGAGACTGATGTGACTGGCTCAGTATTCTCTGTACAGCACTGCGGTATATGTCAGAGCTATATAAATGTATAATAATAATATTAGTGCATGACTGTGGGGGAACATTAGAGTGTAAGCTCCTCTGGTACCGAGACTGATGTGACTGGCTCAGTATTCTCTGTACAGCACTGCGGTATATGTCAGAGCTATATACATGTATAATAATAATAGTGTGTAAGTATGGGGGGCCATTAGAGTGTAAGTTCCTCTGGGGCAAAGACTAATGTGACTCACTTGGTGTTCCCTGTACAGGACTGCGGTATATGTCAGAACTATATAAATGAGTAAGATACTAGTTTGCCTCATAAGTTGTTCTCCCTCAGCAAAGAATGTAGATCAATGTGTGTTCAGGTTCCTAAATTTTGTGATTTCAGCTACTGAGAATTCGGCTCTTTCATAAAGAACAGCTCTGGTAATATGTTATTCTGCAAAACTCTTTTACTTTCTTAGTAGCGCACTGGCCAATAAATATATTGCTCTGAGACTATTCAATACCAAGTCTGTATTATAAGTCCTTGGCATTTTATTATTTTTAATAAGTCTTTCAAATGATGTATTACATTTTCCAACAGAAGTACAAAAAAAAAGGAGAGGGCATTCTGTAAAATTTACAGCATTTCAATGTATTCTTAGAGGATTGAGAACATTATAGGGGTATTTATAAATCCTGGTTTCTGGCAAACAGATGCAGATCTGACGTATGTTGCATTTGAGTGAGCATTAAATATTGCATTACTGCTGTGGACTGTCAGAAGCTGTGGATTTGCTGTTTCCCCTCCTGCCATCTATTTTGCCCAGCAAAAATCTGTGCCAGACCTTCACACCATCTTATTTTTAAAGGTTAAATGTACTTTTGAGAAACTTACAGGCTTAGGAATGAGTAAATTATTATAAAATCCATTTGAAATGGGCCTGTCTTTACTAGTGACCATAGGGAATTTTACTTATAGGGCTTCTGAATATTTCTCCAATCACTTGCAAGATGAGCAAGTGACCTCTGAATTGTTCTGGCATGCAGCTAAAAGTGCCATCCCAATGCAACGTTACAGCTGAAGATTGGATACAAGCGTAGGCGTGCGCAGGGAGTGTGCCAGGTGTGCCTGGGCACACCCTTATCATTCTGTACGGTGCCGAATCCCCCCTACTGCCCGGGCTTTCCCCCCTGTTGCGCCCCACCACAGTGCTGCTGGCTTCCCTCCTTTCCTCTCCTCTCCCCCTGGATGCTGCTGGGGATTTTTCAGGATGGAGAGTGGGGGAAGGGGCTAATTAATATGTCATTTACCGGCCCCTTTCTTTTCTAAATGAACACAGTGAACAAATTCACTCACTGTGTTAAATCATAACTGAATCATAGTAAATTGTGTTTACTATGATTCAGTTTGTGAAGGAACAGGAAGCCTCTCAGCACAGAGCACTTTCCATTCATTCCCTTTCCCGTGCAGCTGAGGCTGAAGAGAAAGGCATGTGTGTTTGAGCCTTGGAGTTCACACCATAATGCAATGGGCTGTGCACACCTATGGATACAAGGATGGATCTTCAATGACTATGCCATACAAAACAGCGCACTGAATCCTATGCAGAGTGGCCTGTTCTTAACCTCTTAGTGATGGAGGGTAAAGCAAATGCCTGGACGCAATTTTGCAACTTTGATGTGCGTTAGTAAAACTGTACATATCATTGCAACTACTTTGTATATCCAGGTGGATTATACCTTGTTTTTTTTTTCAGGACAAATTGCGTTTTCTTTTGGTGGTAAATGTTAATGGATGTCTTCTGATTTTTTTTTTATTATCAAAGGAAAACTGGCCCAAAAAATATAAAACAAATATTTTTTTATAAATTAAATTTAGCTATTAGTATATAGTATATATTCTTGCTATTACCATAGCTTGCCACCAAAAACCAACCCCAAAATAAATTCTCCAGCATAAATTCTCTTAGCCTTAGAAAAAACGAGCTGCAGAGCCACTGCTAACGCCAGGAAAAAGCAGCTGTAAAAAACGTGCTTTTGGTAGATTTTTCCATTGGCACGTTTGGCCACGTTGGCTTTTAGCAGCGTTTTTCTGCATCTGTTCAAAATCAATGGTTGCCTATAAGCCGTCTTTCAGCCCATTGATTTGAATGGAAGGCGCATCACAAGTCGGATCAGGATGACCCTTATCCGAGCATGCAGCCCAGCAGGTCAGGAAAGGGGAGGGGACGAGTGAACGGCCCCACCCCCTCTTGGACCATACCAGGCTACACGCCCCCAACATGGGGGGGGTGGGTACTTTGGAGCAGTGGGGGCTCTGCACCCCCCCACCCCAAAGCACCTTGTCCCCATGTTGATGAGGACAAGGGCCTCTTCCCAACAACCCTGGGTGGTGGTTGTGGGGGTCTGCGGGCAGGGGACTTATCGGAATCTGGGCGCCCCCTGTAACAAGGGGGCCCCCCACATCCCGGACTCCCTCCCTATGTGAATGAGTATGGGGTACATTGTACCCCTACCCATTCACCCCAAAAAAGGCAGTGTAGTGTAAATAATGACAAGAGACGGTTTTGAGAAGTCCTTTATTAAAAATCTTCCTCCGGTCTTCTCCCTCTGGTCTTCTTCCTCCAGTCTTCTCCCTCTGGTCTTCTTCCTCCGGTCTTCCCCCTCTGATCTTCTTCCTCCAGTCTTCTTCCTCTGGTCCCCCTCCGACGATGTCTCCCGTGATTATGCCGGCTCCGCTCTTTGCAGCTTCTTATATAGCCATGGGGGTGTGGCCTCTCGGTTACGTCATGCATTGTTAAATTATGACATAAGAGGGCGGGGTCTCTGGGTGACGATTATTCAGAGACAGAGCTCATTTTCGGCCCCCACCCCCTTTCTCTCCTGATTGGCTGATTGACTTTGATTGACAGCCATGGAAGCCAATGGCACCGGTTCTCTGTCTCAGCCAATCAGGAGGGCCGAGGGACTCATGCACATCTCTGGAAAGAGATCGAGTTTGGGTAGTAGGGGGTGCTGGGGAGGCTGCTACACACAGAAGGTTTTTTATCTTAATGCATAGAATGCATAAGGCTAAAAAACCTTCCAGAATTTACAACTCCTTTAACCACTTCTGGATCGAAAGGATTTCCCCCTTTATGACCCATTTTCTGCGATTCGGCACTGCGTTACTTTAACTGACAATTGCACGATTGTGCGACGCTGTACCCAAATAAAATTGATGGCTCCCCCCCCCCCCCCACAAATAGAGCTTTCTTTTGGTGGTATTTGATCACCTGTGCGATTTTTATTTTTTGCGCTTTAAACAAAAAAAGAGCGACAAAAACAATATTTCTTACTTTCTGCTATATAACATTCCCAATAAAAAGAAAATTTTAAATTACATTTTTTCATAATTTTAGGCCAATTTGTATTCTGCTGTTTACTTTTGGTAAAAAAAACCCAATAAGTGTATTTTTATTGGTTTTTGCACAAAAGTTATCACGTCCACAAACTAGGCGAAAGATTTATGTCATTTTTGTTAGTTTTTTTTACTGGTAATGGCGGCGATCTGCGATTTTTAGCGGGACTGCGACATTGCGGCGGACAGATCGGACCCCTAACTGACATTTTTGACACTTTTGGGGGGACCAGTGACATAACTACAGTAATCAGTGCTAAAAATATGCACTGTTACTGTAATAATGACACTGGCAGGGAAGGGGTTAACATCAGGGGCGATCAAAGCGTTAAATGTGTCCCTGGGGGGTGCTTTCTAACTGTGTGGGGGATGGGCTTGCTGCATGAACACAGAGACCTGTGTTCCTAAATAAGAGGAACACAAGATCCCTGTGTTCATAACAGACAGAACAGCAGTCTGTCGTGTTTACATCGGCAGACCGCCGTTCTGTCTCCAAGGGGAGCGATCGCAGGTGTCCAGCGGCAATCGGTGCAGCCGAACCCGCAAATTGGCTTCCCTTGTGGCAAATAGGCGCGTTTGCCCCCACTAGCAGTCCCACAAAGCAACGTACAGGTACGTCCTATCGCAGGACAGAGCCAGCTTGCAGTATATGTACTGCTGCCTGTCGGCAAGTGGTTAAAGCGGAGTTCCACCTAAAAAAAAAAAAATTACATAAAAATACCCCCGGGACAGTCAGGGCTAGTGCATTCCACAATGGATAGCCTCTGAACTGTCCCGGGTTGCACTTACCTGCAAGAAGAAATACTTACCTTGAAAATGTATTGTCCTGCGCTGCCATCTCAGGTGTGGGCAGCTTGAAGCCAGCGCGATCCTCTTCTGTGTCCTCTTCCGTCTTCTTCGGTCCCACAATGCACTGCACCGGCCCCGCCGTCACTTCCGGGGCTGCAGCGTCATCCCTGCACAGCTTCTGGGCATGCCCAGAAGCTGTTTAGCAAGGTATGACGGTGCCTGCACCGGAACTGATGTCGGGGGCCGGTGCAGGCGCATTGATTCCTGGGAGCGATGACGTTCAGCTCCCAGGAATCATTGCAAGCCAGGAAGTGACGATGGGCCGTGGCCGCCGAGGGGAGGAAGAGGAAGTAAGATAAGTATATTTTCTTCTATTCCAAGGTAAGTAAAAATAAAAAAAATATGCGATTATCCATTTCTTTTTAAGGTGACCCGGAGCGAGAAGATGGACAGAAGTGTAATTTTAGGGTGGAACTCCACTTTAAGATAAAAACCTTCTGTGTGCAGCAATCAGCTGCTACACTTGCAAGGCTCTAAAGAGGAAAGTGGCAGGGTCTGCATCCTTTTAGATGTGATTTCCTATTGGGAGTATCTCACCAAAAATGACATTTTTGTTGCAGGGGATGCCAGAAATCTGACTTGTATCTTGGTGCAGACTTCAATTGGTGAGCCAATCACACAAGCAGGAAATTATGTTTATGGGGGTGTGGTCAGTATACATTCTGTGTACAGAAAGCCTCCAGGTAGCCATATTACATTTTACAGAAAAATCACATAGCTGCAGATTGTAAAGAAAAGGTCTTTTTGTATTTTTTTTTTTTCTTTGCTATTTTGTTTCCCACTAAACCCTCATAATGATCTCATAGGAAAACATGCTCATTAGCACACCTCTACAGTGCCTGCCTATAGCAAGTTGTGCAGAAACCAGGCACATTGCTTGCTTTTGTTGGCCAGCATATAGGCAGCCTTACACTCCGGAGAACATAAATGAAACGTGATACAGATATGATTGTTGGGAAGGTGACACATACTAATTTCATGTTGGGAAAATTAATTCACATGGAGAATTATGCTTGGCTGCATGATAGTCACCAGTTGCTTAGTAACTTGGGGCACATGTTAATGCCAGTGACGCGCATTATGTTTATACAAAATTAAGCCCTTCTGCTCACGTTAAAAGGAAAATAGGTGTATTTTCAATGAAGACATATCTTCAGGTACCCTAACATTTAACTTAAAGGCTGTCACATCCCTTATATGCTGACACCAGATTCATTAATGACATGGAAAGTCTATTTTCAGTCAATCTGATAAAACTGATAGACTTGCAGATGTATAGGAATAACGTAGACACAGGGCTGTCTTTAACACAGGGCAAAAGGGGCAGCTGCCCCGGGTCCAGTCATTGTTGTGGGGTCCAAAGCAGCTGCCCCCTGAGCCCACACTGCTCGCAAATAGTTGATGAGTGGGTTCAAGAGAGCCCAAGAAAATGTTTGCCCAATTAAAGACGGCCCTGCGTAGATATTGGATGAGTAAAAAAGCTCAACCACTATGCAGCAATAACTGCAATTCACACCAAGATTTGTAGATTTCCATACAACCAATTTATTTGTCCTGGGACTTTAACTACTTCAGCCCCCCGGAAGATTTACCCCCCTTCATGACCAGGCCATTTCTTGCGATACGGCACTGCGTTACTTTGACAATTTCGCAGTTGTGCAACGCTGTGCCCAAAAAAAAAATTTTACTTTTTTCCCCACAAATAGAGCTTTCTTTTGGTGGTATTTGATCACCTTTGCGGTTTTTCTTTTTTACACTTTAAACAAAAAAAGACAATTTTGGAAAGAAAAAAAAAACAATATTTTTTACTTTTTGCTATAAAACATATCCAATAAAAAAAAAAAATGTAAAAAATCAAATGTCTTCATCAATTTAGGCCAATATGTATTCTGCATAAAAATCCCAATAAGTGTATATTGATCACGTCCACAAACTAGGGGAATAGATTTATGTCATTTTTGTTTGTTTTTTTTACTGGTAATGGCGGTGATCTGCGATTTTTAGCGGGACTGCGACATTGCGGCGGACAGATTTGTGCAAAAGTTATCGCGTGTACAAACTATGGGATGTTTTTATGGAATTTTTTTTTTTTTTTTACTAGTAATGGCAGCGATCAGTGATTTTTAGCAGGACTGCGACTTTGCGGCGGACAAACCAGACACCTAACTGACACTCTTGGCACTTTTTTTGGGGACCAGTGACACTAATACATTGATCAGTGCTAAAAAAAAAAAAAAGCACTGTCACTGTATTAATGACACTGGCAGGGAAGGGGTTAACATCAGGGGCGATCAAAGGGTTAAATTAGCTCCTAGGAGGGAGGGCATTCTAAAGGCCCGTACCCACAATACGAAAATCGGAAGGAAAATTTCGTCCGACGAACGATCTGCCGATTTTCGGATTGTTAGTATAGTGCTTTTGACAGCCGATTACGAATTTTCGGACGACAAAAACTGGATGTGCAGGCTATAAAATTTTTATCGTACGTCAACACAACGTCCGATTTTCATTTAATTAGTACAGTGTTCGTCCGAAAAAAATCATAAGAGCAAGACTAGGCATGCCCGGAAAGGAAAGAACACATACAAAACAATTCAACACATGACATCACTTCTGAAGTAGAATTCTGTCGTACGAGAATTTTCGTATGAAGGTAACCTCTTCACTTTCCATATGAAACTAGCATGCAACAACAAACGGACGACAGATCGTTTGATAACCTGATCGTGTGTACGAGGCTTAACTGTGTGTTTGTGTGGGGAGGGGGGGGGGGGGGGTTGTGGTGGTGGCTTAACTGAGGGAGGACAAGGATCCATGTTGCTTTGCAGAAACATGAGATCTCCATCTTCCTCTCTGGCAGAATGGCTGTCTGCCTTGTTTACATAGGCAGACCACCATTCTGCCTCTCCTGTGGACGATCACTGTGTCCCGGCTGACATCGCGTCTACTCAACCCGCTGATTAGCTCCCGCTGTGTCCGATCTGTGGGGGCACGCGCCCCAGTATCACGTACCTGGTGCTAGAGGCCAATGGAGAGAGAGGGCTTCCCTTGCGGCTAAGTTCCAGACCCCCCTGAGGATGAGAACAGGAGAGGTCAGGCCCAAAGTAGCACGGGTCGCCTGCTGGATTGTGTGCAGGAGGATCCAGAGTACAGCTGGAGTGCTGGAGTGGAATCAGCAGACAGGTGGCGCCCGTGAGGTGTTTGCAGGACTTGGATAATGCTGAGACTGGAACGTGGTCGGGTGGATAGCCAAGATCAGGAGCCAGGTGGATATCAGAGCAAGCGTGGTCAGGTGGATAGCCGAGATCAGGAGCCAGGTGGATATCAGAGCAAGCGTGGTCAGGTGGATAGCCGAGGTCAAACACAGGAAGCAATCAGGAGACAGGTCAAGGACAAGCCGGGTTGGTAACAGGAGACAGGAACTGGAATATCACAGGGATAACACACTGGAGGAGCTGAAGATCAACCAGCAACTAAAATCACTGGCAGGTTTCCTTAAATAGGCCCAGGTAAATTGCTGGTAGTGCTGCTGGGTCCTAAAGTCCTTCTCCTGCCAAAGTGCTGATAGCGCTGCTGGGTCCTAGAGCCCTTCTTCTGGTGTTTGTGCCCTGACAGTGCCCCCCCCTGACGGGCAGCCTCCGGATGCCTATTTGAGAAATTTTCTCTGGGTATTTGTCCTTAAACTCTTGGAGGAGTCTGGGGGCATGTACATTGGCTTCGGGTTCCCATGAGCTTTCTTCGGGTGGATACCCTTTCCATTTAATTAAGAATTGGGTTTGTCTCCCTCTCTTCCTGCAGTCCAGGATTGCTTCCACCTCGAATTCTGTGTCCTCACCAATCGTCACTGGCGGTGGAGGTGGCTCCACTCTCCCCGGAAATGGATCTGGAACAGTTGGTTTAAGCAAGGAGGTGTGAAAAACCGGATGGATCCTATATGAGTCAGGCAAAGATAGTTCGTAAGCCACTGGGTTAATTTCCCGTTTGATCTGAAAAGGCCCAATATACCTTGGCCCTAGCTTCCGTGAAGGGCAGGCCAATTTCAGGTTGGCAGTAGACAGCCACACTTTGTCCCCAACCTTGAAGGAAGGATTTCCCCTCCGTTTCCGATCAAAGTGTTTTTTGTAATCCACTTGGGCTTTCTGTATGGACTCCCGGAGGACCTGATAATTGTTTTGAATGAAAACAAGCCTGTCCTGCAAGGTGGGTACAGAAGTTTCAGGCATAATTTCAGGCAGGGCAGCAGGGTGGAATCCATAATTAGCCCAGAATGGGGACTGATTTGTAGCTGAATGGACAGAGTTATTATAGGCAAATTCCGCCAGCGGAAGCAGGGATGCCCAGTCATCTTGGGAAAAAGCTGAAAAGCAGCGGAGGTATTGCTCGAGGGTTTGGTTAGTACGCTCCGTTTGCCCATTACTTTGGGGATGGTAGGCAGATGATAAGCAGAGTTCCACTTCCAAGGCTTTACAAAGGGCTCTCCAAAACCTAGAGGTGAATTGCACCCCCCGATCCGAAACAATGTTCTTTGGTAGTCCATGAAGTCTTATGATCTCCTTGATAAACATGTGAGCGGTTTCCGCTGCAGAGGGAGTACCAATCATTGGTATGAAGTGGGCCATTTTTGATAATCGGTCTACCACAACAAGGATGGTCGTGAATCTTTCAGAGGGAGGAAGATCAACAATAAAATCCATAGAAATCATTTCCCAGGGGCGATTAGGGATAGGCAAGGGTCTTAATAACCCCCAGGCTTTGACTTTGTCACTTTTGCTACGTAGACATATGGTGCATGACTTGACGTAGGATCTACAGTCCCGACTGAGGTTAGGCCACCAAAAGGACCGCTGAATGAGCTCGTTAGTTTTACGGGCCCCAAAGTGCCCTGCAAGTCGGTGGTCGTGGAATGCCCTGAGAACCAGAGACCTAGCTTCTTGAGGTACAAAGATTTTGTCCTGGTGCCAAAGTAATCCACCCTGCCTCCTTAACGAGTCATGTTCGGATTCGGGGCACGATACAGAAGCTTGCTCAATGGATGCCTTTAGGTTAGGTTGAATCAGCAAAAAATTTTGGGCAGATAAGAGAGTGCTTGGAGGAGCACATTCAGCAGATTCGGGGAACATCCTGGACAGGGCATCGGCTTTCCCATTTTTGGAACCTGGGCGGTATGTCAAGTGGAAATTAAATCTCGAAAAGAATAAGGCCCACCTGGCTTGTCGAGGTCTTAGGCGTTTTGCAGATCTTAAATATTCCAAATTTTTGTGATCTGTGAAGATCATAATTGGATGGTTAGCGCCCTCCAGGAGGTACCTCCATTCTTCGAGAGCGACTTTAATTGCCAGGAGTTCTCTGTCACCCACGTCATAGTTTCTTTCGGCCTGATTCAGCTTCCTGGAGCAATAGGCTACTGGGTGGAGCAGGGCCTTTGGGCCCTGACGCTGCGAGAGCACGGCTCCCGTAGCTACTTCGGATGCGTCCACCTCAAGGACAAAGGGAAGAGCTGGGTCAGGGTGTTGCAACACTGGAGCAGAGGTGAAGAGAGCCTTCAGTTTTTCGAAAGCCGCTTGAGAATCTTGGTTCCAGGAGAAGCGTGAGTGCAGGCGAGTGAGCTGGGTGATCGGGGCAATAATAGTTGAGAAATTCCGAATAAATTTCCTATAAAAATTAGCGAAGCCCACAAACCTCTGGACCCCTTTCTTGTCAGAAGGTGCAGGCCACTCCAAGATTGCTGATACCTTCTGAGGATCCATGGAAATCCCTTTCGTGGAGATTATGAGTCCTAAGAACTGGATAGATTGTTTCTCGAACTCACACTTTTCTGCTTTAGCATATAAGCCATGGGTTCTTAAGGTCTTTAACACTTTTCTGACGTGCTCTCGATGGAGTTCAAGCGAGGCTGAGAAAATTAGTATGTCGTCCAGATAGACGATTAAGAACAGGTCAAGGTATTCTCTGAAAATATCATTCACAAAATGTTGGAATGTAGCGGGGGCATTACATAGCCCGAAGGGCATCACAAGGTACTCAAAGTGACCAAAGCGTGTTCGGAAGGCGGTCTTCCACTCATCACCTTCCCTAATACGAACCAGGTTATAGGCCCCCCGCAAGTCCAACTTCGTGAAAACCTGGGCTGTTCGGAATCTTTGGAATAACTCAGGGACGAGAGGGAGTGGGTATCTGTTCTTGATAGTAATTTTATTAAGGTCCCTATAGTCAATGCATGGTCTGAGAGAACGATCCTTCTTCTCGACGAAGAAAATGCCAGCTCCAGCAGGTGACGATGAAGGGCGGATGAATCCTTTGGCAAGGTTTTCATCTATATATTGTCGGAGGGCCTCCAGCTCCACTTCGGATAACGGAAAGATGCGCCCAAAGGGGACTTCTGCTCCAGGTAGCAACTCAATTGGGCAGTCGTAGGACCGATGTGGGGGCAAGGCATCGGCACCTTTTTTGTCAAACACATCAAGGAAGTCAAGGTAGGCTGAAGGAACAGCATGACAGGGATCCGGTGTAGGTTGAACAGAGAGACACACTGAAGAGTTGACAGGCGTGGGGACGCCACAGTGTTGCTGACAATAGGAAGATGAGAAGATGATTTCTCCCTTGGGCCAGTCAATTTGCGGGTTGTGGGCCCGTAGCCAGGGTATCCCTAGGATGGCTGGGAAAATAGGAGACCTGATGACATCAAAGCGGAGGAATTCCCGATGGCCTGCTTCTGTTGTGGCAGGGACAGGGATAGTCTCCTGAGTGACTGGTCCAGAGCTAGGAGCAGTGCCATCTGCTAAATGTACCTCAAGTCTTTGTTCCTTCAGTTTCAGGGGTATGCGCAAGTTCTTGGCTAGGTTGATATCCAGGAAGCAACTACAGGCTCCAGAGTCAATGATCGCCTGCAGCTTTACTTCCTTTCCATCCACCTGCAGAGAGATGGGGAGAATTAAATGAGTGGATATAGTCCCAGACAACTGAAGGTAAGAGGGGCGTGGAAGGCTGGACTTCCTTGGACGAACAGGACAACTGCGAAGGAAGTGGCCCGAAGTCCCACAGTAGAGACACAAGTTATCCTGTCGTCTGTGTGCTCTCTCTTCAGGGGTTAAAGCAGGGCGGAGTAGGCCAGTTTGCATGGGTTCCCCATCGGACATATTCATGGACTGGGGAATAGAGGCTGGGAGTGTTGGTCCTGGGACCTTTGGCATTATCCATGTGGGTCGAAGGGTCTGAGTGCGTTCGGACCTTCGCTCCCGCAGCCGTCGGCCTAGTTGGATAGAGACTTGGATGAGACTTTCTAGTGAGGCGGGAGCCTCAATCCTAGCCAACTCGTCCTTGAGAGACTCAGATAAGCCTTGCCGGAACTGGTATTTTAGGGCGGCATCATTCCACCCAGTATCAGCTGACCACTTGCGAAATTTCACAATGTAATCCTCCACAGGTCGTCTGCCTTGTACAAGAGCATGAAGGGCCGACTCTGCGGTGGCCGTCCGTTGTGGATCATCATATAAGGTAGCCATAGCTTCAAAGAAGGTGAAAACTGAATCCAGGACTGAGTTCTTTTGCTCAATGAGATTATGAGCCCAGGACTGTGGCTCATCAGATAAGAGTGAAATGATGAAACCCACCTTGACAGTCTCAAGAGAAAAAGTCCTTGGTTGCAGGGCAAAGTAAAGGTCACAAGCATTTTTGAAAGCTCTGAATTTCCGTCGGTCACCTGAAAAGCGATCGGGAGTGGGAACTCTGGGCTCCGGAGGGGGTAAACCCATAGCAGGTGCGGCTGTAGCAGAACAACTGAGAGGGTGAAGGCGTCCTTCCAGCTGAAAGTAGCCATCTTGTAAGCTCTGGACTGCTTGTGTAAGAACTGTAATCTGCTGACATAGGGCCTCTAATGCGGAAGCACCTCTCTCGGCCTCAGACATCTTGGCTGGTTGATACTATCACGTACCTGGTGCTAGAGGCCAATGGAGAGAGAGGGCTTCCCTTGCGGCTAAGTTCCAGACCCCCCTGAGGATGAGAACAGGAGAGGTCAGGCCCAAAGTAGCACGGGTCGCCTGCTGGATTGTGTGCAGGAGGATCCAGAGTACAGCTGGAGTGCTGGAGTGGAATCAGCAGACAGGTGGCGCCCGTGAGGTGTTTGCAGGACTTGGATAATGCTGAGACTGGAACGTGGTCGGGTGGATAGCCAAGATCAGGAGCCAGGTGGATATCAGAGCAAGCGTGGTCAGGTGGATAGCCGAGATCAGGAGCCAGGTGGATATCAGAGCAAGCGTGGTCAGGTGGATAGCCGAGGTCAAACACAGGAAGCAATCAGGAGACAGGTCAAGGACAAGCCGGGTTGGTAACAGGAGACAGGAACTGGAATATCACAGGGATAACACACTGGAGGAGCTGAAGATCAACCAGCAACTAAAATCACTGGCAGGTTTCCTTAAATAGGCCCAGGTAAATTGCTGGTAGTGCTGCTGGGTCCTAAAGTCCTTCTCCTGCCAAAGTGCTGATAGCGCTGCTGGGTCCTAGAGCCCTTCTTCTGGTGTTTGTGCCCTGACACCCAGACCTTATGCACAAAATCATGTACAGGTTCGTGATTTTGCGCAGGAGGACCACCCCGCCGCAGTATATCTGCGTGGGCTGCTCCATAAGTGGTTAAATGAGGCACAGCACATACCACCAATAAATAACTAGTTTCCAACATTGTTGTTTAATAAATCAATAAATATTGCATACAAAAAGAGGACAAAATGGTAACTAGTTGATTTGTAATGAATCCATATTATTGCATTTCATACATAACCAAATATGACGTTGACCATATACAATCCAACTGAACATACATCAACAAACAAAAATTGCATCCATAAACACGACACGTTTCGTCACTCGTTCTTCTTCAGGAATTGATGAATGTATAGTATCTGTAAGATAAAACATCAGCCATGTGGCATACCTAATGGTATCTCATATTACAAAGAGTAATTCCAACCTCAAAAACTGCCTGAGGGGCTCTGATACTTCCAAAAGGGCCGAGAATAGATATGACAATATTTCCAGATTTGTAGATTCTCCCTCTTCTATCTCCCTGTGTATTTGGGAATGAAATTGGCATCCTTGCTGGACAGCTGCTGAGTTAACCACTTGACCTCTGGAAGCTTTTACTACCTTCATGACCATTCCATTTTCTGAAATTCAGCACTGCACTACTTTAATTGGCAAATGCTCGGTCGTGCAACACTGTACCCAAAATTACATTTGTCTTTTTTTTTCCACACAAATAGAACTTTCTTTTGGTGGTATTTGATCACCAATTGGTTATTTATTTTTTTATTATATAAACGAAAAAAGACAAAAAATGTTAAAAAAAAATATTTTCTACTTTCTGTTTTAAAAAATATCCAATAAAATCAAATATCTTCATACATTTAGGCCAAAATGTATTTTCCTCAATGTCTTTGGTAAAAAAAAAAAAAAAGACCCAATAAGTGTTTAATAATTGGTTTATGTGAAAGGTATAGGATCTGCAAATTATGAGGTATATACTGGAATTTATGCAGCTATAGATGCTCTACTGTAATGGCGGTGATCAGCGACTTATAGTGGGACTGTTATAGTGTGGCGGGTAATCTGGCACTAACAGACACTGGCTGGAAGGGTCACTAACTGACCCTTACGTGACATCGCTAGTGACACTAATACAGTGATCAGTGATAATACTTTAAACTGACACTGTACTAATGACACTGGCTGGGAAGGGGTTCATATCTAGGGGCAATCAAGGATTTAACTGTGTGCCTAACAAGCTATAGTGTGTGTAATGTGTGCTATTTTTATTTTACGACCTGGCTGTTTTTTCTTCCTGCTTTTCTTGGACACAGCGGGAGCCAATCAGTGGGTCCGGCGGACGCAATGTCCACCGGGACCGGCCAATCGTTCTCAGGAGAGGCAGAACAGCGGTCTGCCTATGTAAGCAGACCGCCGTTCTGTGAGAGGGGAAGACAGAGATCTTGTATTTCTGCTAAGCAGGAACACGGATCTCTGTCTTCCTTCAGTCAAAGCACCTCCCCCACACAGTTAGAAAGCAGTCTCTAGAAGCACACTTAAAAGAGATGTATGGCTTTAAATTTTTTTCCAGTATTCTAATTACCTAGGTGGATGCAGCATCGATCCGATGCTGCATCTGTCCCCCCGGTGCTTCTACACTGAGAACCGAGTGATTGAACACCGCTGATTGCTCGGTTCCGACAGCTCTCTGGTTTTCCCCCTTCTTGCTCATTGGAGCGCTGAGCTTTGGGGGGGGGGGGGGGGGGCAGGGAGCGGCTGTATCAGGCTCTCAGCAACTGGCTGAGAGGCTGAGCATAGCGGATCCCAATTTCTATCGTCATGATGACGTAGTGCAGACTTCATCCCACTCTGCTGAAAACGGTTCACAGGAGTGCAGAACGAACTGCACTCCTGTGATCCATAGGAGATGTACAGCCAAACCAGCTTGAGGAGGAAAGAGGGACAGAGGGACAATGTCTAAAATCAGGGACAGTTGGGAGCTATGTATATGTAAACCAGCACTTAGACAGTTCTCATTGACTAACATGGGATTTCACATGTCACCTGACTTGAGGTCTCACAATTCAGATCCCAAGTTGCGGCAGTGTGAACCGAGCCTAACTTGAAAAATAATTCTGTTGTTTTTAGCCAGTCTAGCCAGACTGATAGGCTTGCTTGTGAAGAGAGAGACGTGGTGAAGCACAACCATTTCACAGGCAAGAAGAAAACAGTCAGACTGATAAAACTTTCTTTTCATGTGGAAACGTGTTTACTGCCACTTAAATTGCTACCCCCCTCCAAAAAATAGATAACTCTAGCATATACATGCCCAGCAGGCCTTTGTTTTTGAACAGCGTTTTCATGTGGCTTCAATTTGACTCCTTCACAGAAAACAAGAAACCTGCCTGCAGACTAAGAGGAAAATTGAACAAAACATCGTCATTTGAGCCAAACGGGCAAAGCATGAAAATTGTCTCTTCCCAGGCTCAATGCAAACCTTGTTCGCAGCTTTCAGCATCAACAAGAACCAGCAACATAACCAAGACTGACGGGGAGCAAATGCACTGACTGAGAATGGATAGAAACACTGTAACTTATAACAACATCGAAAGAGTATGAAGCTCAGTAACACCAATTTTATAGGAGGATTGCTTGTAAAGCAAAAAGTCTGCTCCATGCTGAGTGAAAATATATATTTCCTTGGTCTTGTCTTTTTGTGTCCATGATGACTTCATTCAGCAGTTACACACAATGCAGCTTGATTCACGTGGAAACCTCACGTCTCAGTTTCCTCTTCCATTAACTGCTTTAATAGGGAAAAAAGTATGATTCCAAATGTAGACTTTTGGTTTGGTTGCCTCAAAATAATATAAACTGGAAAAAAAAAATGTGTATAGAACAGAGATCCTATATAATCCATAGTTCAAAATGCATAGTTATGCTTTTTCTAATATGCATGGCTGTGCCGTTACATTGAGAAACATGACTGTATAAACTTTGAGAGACTCTGAAATTATTTGGAAATCAAGGGGACATTTCTCAGGTGCCAAAGCTCATGTGTTTCCGTTCAGATTTTCAGATTGACTGAAGTAGCCCAGGAACCAGCACCAGTAGGAATTTTATTGGTGACCTTTGGAAAGGGGAGGACTGGGCCAGGGGGGCAATTGCCCCCCCCCTGGGCTGCTCTGATGCCCCGTAAAAAGGCTGCACCGCTTCTGCCGCAGACATGTCTAAAGGATTCCAAGTTAAAAGTCGCCACCGCTGACCTACTGAATGCGGGATGAAGACAAGGGCAAAGCGCAGGCCTCCCCCCCCAGCATGAATGGTGTAAACTGTGTCTGAGCAGAGGCCTGTTCCATGCGCCACCAGAGACTCTCCTCCCCTAGCCCCTAGCTAGCCCAGACTGAGCTGTCCCAGCTCCCCCCAACTGCCCCCTGCTGGCCAGGTCGGGAATTGGCCGGTGAGTAGAGAGTACCTGGAGCGGAGCTTCAGCCTGGAATGGGGGTCAGGAGGAGGCCAGGAAGAGGGGGAGTGGGAGGGGGGCCGAGTCGCTGCACCATGGGCCTCTGGTTTGTACTTGCCTCCTGGGTTGAAAAAGTTGCCAGTCAGCCCCTTGATTTGGATACCTGATTTAATGATTGGCCAGCCCTATTCTGTTGTCAGAACCACCTTCCAGCTAAACAGACTATGCTGTAGGACAGGCATGTCCAAAGTCCGGCCCGCGGGCCAATTGCGGCCCCCGGGCTGCTTTAATACGACAGGTAATTTGAAAAAATACATTGGCATCATTCATGACTTTTTTTGCTGCCATCATTAATCTTCATCGGTGGGTTCATATAGCGCTTATATGTGGTTAACCCTTGTGTGACAGATTAGGGAACACGCATGCTCCAGATTGAGATGAATACATTGTAAAATCTCAGTTAATGTCAGTTGGTCTAAATCAGTTATCAATATATTTGGACACAACATGTATACTTTATGTTCCTGTTCATATTTTTTTAACTTAAAATTTGACAGACAACCTTTATTACCAATAATATGTAATGTACTTTACAATGTTCCTGACATATATTTCAGCTTCCTGGATTTTTTTTTCATCTGGCCTTCAGATATCAAAGGCAGAGTGATTTAACACCTGTTTAGATTTGTCATCCATGTGATGAAATGAAAAGTATGCAGTTTGCAATAAACTTTGCATAAAATAGTTTATTTGCATTTAATTTTAATGGTCCAAAGAATGTCAGGCAAAATGGTCGGCCCTCACGCACGTTCTCTTCATTAACCTTCCTAGTGGTATTCCCGAGTGTGACTCGGGGTAAGATTTTAGTGCCAAAAGCGGTAACCCCGAGTCACACTCGGGGTAGCGCTAGGAAGATCGCTGGATGCTGGAGGAGGTTTTACTTACCTTTTCTCCGGGATCCAGCGAAGACTGCGAGCGGTGTGCGGCGGCGGAGCTCTCTCCCGATCGTCTGCGAGCCCCGGCTTCCGTCTCCGGCGACGTGACGTCCGCCGGGGGGGTGGAACCGGCGGCAAATTCGAATGTAAAATGCACCAAACACACTGATATCGTTCAAAATAAAATAAAATCACATTATATTGCCCCCCAGTGCCCTTTCCTGCAGTTTTACTGTACTTTTTATGTAAATATATGTATATATATATATATATACATATATATACAGTATATATATATATATACGTATATATATACACATTTTATATATATATATATATATATATATATATGTATATATATATATATATATATATATGTATATATATATATATATATATACACGTATATATATATATATATATACACGTAATTCTTGTGAATGAGCAGCCCAAACCAACTGTATACATTATATATATATATATATATAGATATATATAATATATATATATAATATATGTATACATACATATATGTATACATACATATATATATATATATATATATAATATGTATAATAAATGTATACAGTTGGTTTGGGCTGCTCATTCACAAGAATTACATGCTTTCAGCACCTAAAATAATGGTACCGCTTTCAGCACCTAAAATGCAAAAGAATCATACCGCCAGGGAGGTTAAATCTGGCCCTCTTTGAAAAAAGTTTGGACACCCCTGCTGTAGGAGAACAGATGTGATGACTGCAGGATCATATCAACAGTAGCCACAAAAAGGCCAAGCCAACCCAAACTACAGCCAGAGAAGGTGGATGCAGGAGGATCTTCCGAACTGTAAGTGTTTCTTTATAGCTTGTTCGAAAAAATGATTTAGCTAAGTTGATAAACCCTAAAAGGGCAAAGTGTCTGAATAAAGCTGCCCTCCAGCCATTTTATACTGAACCTTTGAAGATCTCCCTTGTCGCTCCTTCCATCGCCACAACCATAACAAAATAAAGCTGGTCATACATTATACAATTTTCTTATGTAAATTTCTTTAGATTTACCTTTAAAGCGTAACTCCACTTTTGTTGAGAGAAAACCATTGCCCTCTGGGTGATGTCTGTACATTACAAGGTTTTTAGAGAACTATGTTGCAGATTCCTAGCTTTTGTTATTCTGAAGAAATCATTGTTTGTTTCTCTGTGCCCCTGTGCTCAGTGGGTCAAATGGGGGGTTTAATTATCTATCAGCTGTGGCAGCTGCAGGGCTCTAATGAGGAAATCTGCTGGGCCTGCACCCCTTTAGACGTGTTCCTATTGGGAGTATCTCACCAAAAATTACATTTTTGTTGCAGGTGATGCCAGAAATCTGACTTGTATCTTATGCAGACTTCTGGGACAATTGGTGAGCCAATCATACAAGCAGGAAATGATGTTTCTAGGGGTGCGGTCAGTATACATTCTGTGTACAGAACAGCTCCAGGCGGCCGTATTGCATTTTCAGAAAATTACAACAGCTGCAGACTGAAAAGGAAAGGGAATTTTTGTTACCATTGAATTACAATAGGATTTGTGTCGCAATTGTATATGCTATATTGTTTTTTCTTTATTTGCTATTTTTTCCCCACTTAAGTGGAGTTACCCTTTAAAGATGTAATACAAGGACCTGCCTGATTGCATACAAATTTAAAGTGTTTAGGTTAGACCTCGTATCGACAGCAGAGTTTGCTCTTGGATACGGAATTGGCTTAAAGGGCGTGTCCAAAGGGTGGTAATAAACAGCGCATACTCAGACTGGTCTGAGGTTGTAAGCGGGGTGCCCCAGGGCTCAGTCCTGGGACCAACCTTGTTCAATTTATTCATAAACAGCATTGAGGACGGGATCAGTAGTGCGTTATCAGTTTTTGCAGATGACACAAAATTGGGCAGGGCAATAACTGCACAGCATGAAGCAGATATCCTACAGAATGACCTGGACAAAATTACAGAGTGGGCAACGACATGGCAAATGAGGTTTAACGTGGAGAAGTGTAAGGTTTTGCACTTGGGGACTAAAAACATAAAAACACAATACACGTTAGGAGGGGAACCCTTGGGGGAATCAAAAATGGAGAAGGATCTGGGAGTCTTGGTTGATGATAGATTAGGCAACAGCATGCAATGTCAAGCGGCAGCTGCCAAAGCCAGCAGAATATTAGCATGCATAAAGAAAGGGATGTATTCCAGAGATAAGACTATAATCCTTCCACTTTATAAAACTCTGGTCCGACCGCATCTGGAGTATTCTGTCCAGTTCTGGTCGCCAGTCCTCAGGAGGGATGTGTTGGAGCTGGAGAGAGTCCAGAGAAGGGCAACTAAACTAATTAGGGGGTTGGAGGACCTTGACTATGAAGAGCGTCTACAATCGCTCGATTTATTCTCCCTGGAGAAGAGACGTCTGAGGGGGGACATGATAGCAATTTATAAATATCTTAATGGGGATCCCAGCTTAGAAAAAAAGCTGTTCATTCGAAGGGATTGCATGAGGACTCAAGGGCATACAATGCGATTAGAGGAGAAGTGTTTTAACCTCAGGCAACGTGGGGGGTTCTTTACTGTTAGGGCAACAAGATTGTGGAATTGTCTACCACAAGTGGTGGTTTCTGCGGGTAGTATGGTGGCTTTCAAAAGACTCTTAGACTTACATCTCAAGGATCAGAACATTCAGGGGTTTGTGAGATGATTACAGCCACACACACCTACACAGGTTGAACTGGATGGACTGTTGTCTTTATTCAACCTCACCTACTATGTAACTATGTAACTATATTACAGTAAAACCTTGGTTTGCGAGCATAATTCGTTCTGGAAACATGCTTGTAATCGAAAGCACTCTTGTATCAAAGCGAATTTCCCCATAGGAAATAATGGAACAACCATTTATTCATAAGTCCTTCAGTTTATAGTATATAAAAAAAAGATTATAGCATTGTGATAGGTTGTGTAACCATAAAAAGACCATCCACAAATGGCGCCTCCACAAGAGGATTAGAAGCAAAATAAAGCAGGAGCTACAGAGTATAAAAGAGAAGAGAGGGTGCCTCTAAGTGTAGCAATATGGTTCGATTTAATGAAGGTTCAACATTTAGGAACTCACATGGTTGATGATTAAAAGTGGTACATCTAAGTATTCAGGCATCCGGGGGAAAGCTGTCCACATAGACCATCTTCAGGACCGCCGGCTCTCACCTCTGTCAGTCTGCAATCGTGCAATCGTGAAAGCGAGGCTTGAATCGCTCATGGAGCGCAGTGTGGAAGGGATGCCGTTGATGGCGGTGAGGAGGATGGTCAATGTGGACAGCTTTACCCCGGATGCCTGCATACTTAGATGTGCCTGTTTTAATCATCAACCAGTGAGTTGCAAAATGTTGTACCTTCATTAAAGTGATTATAAAAAATAAATAAATAAAATAACAAACATTATACTTCCCTCCTTTGTGCAGTTGGTTTTGCACAGGGCAGCCCGGATCCCCCTATTCTCGGGTCTCTTGCTCCTGCTCCTGGCTTCTTCCTCCTATTGAGTGCCCCCACAGCAAGCAGCTTGCTATGGGGGCAACCGAGCCGAGCTGCAGCTCCTTGTGTCCATTCAGACACGGAGCTGCGGTTCGACTCCACCCCCCTCTCACTCCTGAGTGCCTCACTGAATTTGACAGCCACGGGAGCCAATGGCGCCGCGACTGTGTCTCAGCCAATCAGGAGGGAGAGTCCCAGGATGGCCGACATCGCTGAACAGTGAGGGGGCACAGGTAAGTATTAGGGGTGCTGGGGGGGCTGCTACACACAGAGACCTTTCATCCTAATGCATAGAATGCATTAAGATAAAAAACCTTCCTTGCTTTACAATTACTTTAAATGTAACCATATTGCTATACTTGGAGGCACCTCTCTTTTTCTCTTTCTTTTTTATACTCAGTTGTGACATGACGCTACTCTTATATCAAGACATTGCTTGTTTATTAAGTCAAATTTATAAAAAAATTTGCTTGTCTCTCAGACCAAGTTTCTTTCAATCTAAGGTTTTACTGTATATGGCTTTGGTAAATCTAAAGGAAAATTGTATAAAAAAAAACTGTATAATGTATGGCCAGCTCAACTGTGGTCAGCTGATGTCAGAGCCTAGAGGGAGCATCGACCTCTGTCATGTGACAGCGCTTGGACCTAGTGATTGTACCCTGGGATGTTTGTGCAGGAGGGGGTATTGGCAGCAATCTGTGCTGGGAAGTGTAATGGGAATTTGAGGGGATATTTGCTAGAAGGAGGAATAAGGGGGGATATGTGCTAGTAGGAGAGTTTGGAGGATATGAGCCAGGAGGGGGGATTGAGGGGAATGTTTGTGCTGAGGGGCATTTGGATAGGGAGGAAGAATTTGAGCTGGGAAAGTTAACTGGCAGGGGGTTGTGGATTTGTGGAGGGATTGGGGGGGATTTGTGCTGATGCTGTTTGAGGGGGATTTGGGCTAGGAAGGGGAAATGGGGTGGGGTTTGTGCTGGGAGGTGGGATTGGGGGGTGATTTGTGCTGGGAGTGGGGATTGGGGGGTGATTTCTGCTGTGAGTGGGGATTGAGGGGGATTTGTGCTGGGAGGAGGGATTGGGGGGATTTGTGCTGGTAGTGGGAATTGGGGGGTGATTTGTGCTGGGAGTGGGGATTGAGGGGGGCTTGTGCTGAGAGATGGGATTGAAAGGGAGTTGTGCTGGAAGTGGGGATTGGTAGGTGATTTGTGCTGACAATGGGGATTGAGGTGGATTTGTGCTGGGAGTTAGGAATGAGGGGATTTGTGCTGGGAGTGGAGACTGAGGGGGATTTCTGCTGGGAGTGGGGATTGGGGGGATTTGTGCTGGGAGTGGGGATTGGGGGGGATTTGTGCTTGGAGTGGGGATTGGGGGGGATTTGTGCTGGGAGTGGGGATTTAGGAAAATTTGTCCTGGGAGTGGGAATGGGAGGGGGGGGGGGGGGCTGTGCTGGGAGGGGGGGATATGGGGAAATTTGTGCTAGGAGGAGGGATTGGGGGAATTTGTGCTTGGAGGGGGGATTGAGGGGGACTTGTGCTGAGAGAGGGGATTGAAAGGGAATTGTGCTGGAAGTTGGGATTGGTAGGTGATTTGTGCTGACAATGGGGATTGAGGTGGATTTGTGCTGAGAGTTAGGAATGAGGGGATTTGTGCTGGGAGTGGGGACTGAAGGGGATTTGTGCTGGGAGTGGGGATTGGGGGGATTTGTGCTGGGAGTGGGGATTGGGGGGGGATTTGTGCTGACAATGGGGATTGAGGTGGATTTGTGCTGGGAGTTATGCCCCATACACACGTGCAGATTATCTGCAGACTTTTGTCTGCAGACTTACCAAAACCATATAATATGAGGTCAAACCTAAACACTTTCAATTTGTATGCAATCCGGCAGGCCCTTGCACTACATAGAAAAGGTAAGTCTGCAGACAAAAGTCTGCAGATAATCTGCACGTGTGTATGGGGCATTAGGAATGAGGGGATTTGTGCTGGGATTGGGGACTGAGGGGGATTTGTGCTGGGAGTGGGGATTGGGGGGATTTGTGCTGGGAGTGGGGATTGGGGGGGGATTTGTGCTGGGAGTGGGGATTTAGGAAAATTTGTCGTGGGAATGGGGGGGGGGGGGGGGGGGGCTGTGCTGGGAGGGGGGGGATATGGGGAAATTTGTGCTGGGAGGAGGGATTGGGGGAATTTGTGCTTGGAGGGGGGATTTGGGGAAAAGATTTGTACTAGGATAAAGAATTTGAGAAGAGGATACATGGTGGGCAAGTGATTTTTTGGGGTGAGGAAGATTTCTGATAGGAGGGGGGGATTCGGGAGGGATTTGAGCTAAAAGGCAGAGTTGGGGGGGGGGGGGGGCGTGCAAAGATTTGTGTTTGGGAGGGGAAATATTTGCATTTTTGTTTGGGGAGAATTTTGGCTTTCAGACAGAATTTATGCTTAGGGGGTGAATGTGCTGATTATTGCAGTTTTTTTTTTTTTGTTGAGGGGGAGGGATTTATGATGACTGGGAGTAATAACAATTAAAATTAGGCACTGAATCACCTCTGTAAAGGTCACAGAGCCCATATCAATGAGCCCCAAGAACTCAAGCAGTAATTTACACACAGAGAGCTTTATTTATTATCCCAGTACACTTTTATCTTTTAGATTTAGCAGGAATTTTGTAAGTGATGTTATGTTTGTGTCCGCTAATAATGATTTTCATGTATTTTTATATTTTTAGTGATAATATTGATTTGAATTTTTTTTTGGGGGGGGGGCTTGTCAGGGAGTCTGTATGGGGCCCTGGGATTTCTAGTGGCAGCCCTACCTACATTATTTAAATACACTTCCGTAATGTAAAACATAATGCCACACAGACATGAACGTTAACTTTTGTTGCTGTATAAAGAGGTAGGGTAACAATCCTGACTGTTCCCCATCTTTCCAGGGAATCAGAATGGATGATAGTTGGATGGAAACGGACAGGTGGTCCGTTTTTATCCGACAACCCATAGAGGAAAGCTGTGTCCTTGCCTGCTCTGCATTAGCAGAGTGGACACAGACCTGTCATCCGTCTGCTCAGCGGGGATCAGTGAAGAGATACCCTGCTGAGCAGGCGGATCCGCTGACGGACTCCACCAGTGTAAAAAGGGGCTTTCAAGCAGTGCTTCTGCTGCAGCACATCATAACTGTATTTACAGATTGTTTTTCATTTACATTGACACGTCCATGCAATCCTTAGATGTCAAACCTTTTGGCAGTTGTGCATTTATGATAAAAAACAGAAAAATAACTTAATTGAGATTTTGGATTCCTTCAGATAGTGCCGGGGCAAGGTCATCCAGCTCCCAGGGCAAAGATCCCAATCTGCGCCCCACCCCCCTGTTCATGATGTGCAAGCTTAGCGAATCCTGCAGTCACTCACTTGTTCTGTTGTCTCTACTCCTATCAGCCTTGTAACAGAATGAAGGCGCCTAAAGAATTATGCCCAGGGCAGCTTTCCCTCCTGCCCACCCCTTGTCTCAGCCCCGCCTCCAGGGATACCAGAAAATGTGAGGTGGTTTCCAGCACCTATGAGGGGAGCAGACCTTTTACTGTTGTTGCTACCTAAAGCGGAGTTTCAGTCCCCCAATTTTTTTTTTTTTAAAAAAACAGTCCTCTGTACTTGTCCTAACATATACAGCAACATTTAGAACATGTCATATGTTTGGTCCTTGTAGTTTATGTCAAAATATTTGAATACTAACCAGATCTCAGAAGCAGGCAGGTTCCATGTTAGCTGTGGGCAGCTGAAGCCCTCTTCTCTTCATTTCCAGGATTTCGGTGCAGCTGGCTACCCAGCATGCACCTCCTGATCTTGTGCCTGCGCTGTAATGCCACTGCGCGGCGCTCTCTCTGGAAATAACACGAGATTTCGTCACTAGGCGATTTGCATGGACTCCTGGGATACATGACGCTACTATGTCAAGAATCCTTGCAAATCGCCCAGTGACGACATCGCCTAGGTGGCCACAGCCAGAAGTGTTGCTTAGAATACAAGCAAAAAGGTATTTACTATTGGTAAGAGCCAGAGGTGTAACTAGAACCTTCAGGGCCCCGGTGCAAGAAACCATGAAGGGCCCCCCGGACCCCTGGCCGGGGCCCTTCCCTTCAAGCCTGGGGCTCTTCCCACTGATCCTAAGGCCCTTTACTCTTGTAATGGGGCCCTTTATTACGGTCCCGCAGCGGGACCCTTTCACAAGTTCTGCAGTGGGCCCCCTTTCTGCCATCTTGGGGCTTCCCCACGGTGGTGGAATGCCAGGGCCCAGTCGCAAGTGTGACCTTTGCGATCCTGGAAGTTCACCCACTGGTGTCAGTAGTTTTTATTTTTTGGTATTTTAATTGAATCATTTTTTATCATTTTATTTTATTTTTTTTTACACTGACTATGTCACTGACTATGACTCTGTCCATTCAGAAAATGAAGGAGCTGGTAAATTACATATTTACCGACCCCTTCCTGGTGGGGGGCAGTAGTGGGGGGCAGCACAGTCGGGGGGGGGGGGGACCAGAGGAGCACACAGGGGCCCAGAGACAGCGGAACACAAGTGAACTGGATAGGAGGAGTGGCGGGGGCAGCATACAGAGGAACCAATCTCCTCCATTTTTCTCCTGCAGCTACAGGAGGAAAAAGGATGGTGATTTCTCTACATGCTGCCCCCACCACCCCTCCTATCCAGGTGTACAGGGGAGCTGCATGGGCCCCCTGGAGCATGGGGCCCGGTTGCAATTGCAACCCCTGTAGTTACGCCCCTGGTAAGAGCATTTGCAATGGCCATAAGACACATTGCACATGTACAAAATGGGTGGAACTCAGTGCTTTAAGTGGCCCAAAAGAGGTGCCGGTACTCTATTATAGCCTATACATTTTTTTTTATATCAGGGCCCCCACAGAGCGCCCCCCACCTCACATCAGGGTCCCCACAGAGCCCCCCCCCCACATCAGGGTCCTCACAGAGCCCCCCCACATCAGGGTCCCACTGGAACTCCGCTTTAAGAATGTATGAGCTTTGCCTTGGAATAGACGAGCCCTGACACCCGTGAATATAACAGGCAGAATGAATGTCTGCTGCATAACTTTCACACTTTTGTAGAACTTCTTTAGCAATCTGCAGGAACTGGTAAAATATTCCAGCTTGCTTATTACCCAGGAGGTGTGATCGTACCGGAGCCGTTATGTCTCATACTTTAGTAGATCGTTAGAGTTTACAAACAAAGGCGCAACAGCCTGTTTTATTGGACCATAAAACCAGACGTATCCAACAGTGCCCCTGTAAATGCCGTTTACATTGGGTACATGTGGCTTAATATACCCGTAACGCTGTAATCATGCAATATGCATGAGGAAGATGATGATATTCATGTAAGCTTATATTGTGGTATGTCGATTTTTATATTGGTAGCTGCGGTTTAATGGGACATTGGAAGTCTAGAGGATTCCGTGCACTGCATTCTGGGAACGATGCCAGCAATTTTTTTTAACTATCCATTTGATAAAACTGTAAAAATGAGGAACTTGCCATTCAGATCGAATAGCCCATTTGCATTACGGCCATTCTGTTTTCCATCTCCATTTTAGCGTATCTTTGAAAGTGCCAATTTAGTAAAATAAAAAGAAATTGATTAAAATCTTGCTTTCGGTAGCATTTTTTTGTTTGTTTTCTGCCCTCAGGGTGATGCAGTAAATAGCCAACAGCAGAGTTCAAACTTAAGTTAGAAAAATGAGACACATTATTAAGTTTGCTTACATTTTTTTTTATGATTTAACCAATTCAATACCGGTCACTTTCACCCCCTTTCGAGCCCAGGCCAATTTTCAGCTTTCAGTGCTGTTGCAATTTGATAACAATTGCGCGGTCATGCAGCGCTGTACCCATATTAAAGCTTTTATCATTTTTTCCCCACAAATAGAGCTTTCTTTTGGTGGTATTTGATCACCATTGGGTTTTTAATTTTTTTGCTAAACAATTAAAAAAAGACAGAAATTTTTGAAAAAAAAAGGTTTTCTTCGCTTCTGTTATAACATTTTGTAAGTAGGTAGGTTTTTTTCCTCCACTGATGGGCAATGATGAGGTGGCACTGATGGGCACTGATAATGAGGCACTAATATGCAGCATTGATAGGTGGCACTGATATGCAGCACTAATTGGTGGCACTGATAGGCGGCACTGATATGCAGCACTTATGGGCACTGTAAGGCGGCACTGATGGGCACTGATAGGCAGCACTGATGGGCACTGATAGGCAGCACTGGTGGGCAATGATGGGCAGAGTTGATGGGCATTAATAGATGGCACTGATAAGCAGGACCGATAAGGAGGCACTGACAGGCATTACTGATGGGCACTGATTGGCAACCCCGATAGGCATTGATTGGCATCTCTGGTTGGCACGCGTTGGCATCCCTGGTGGGCATCCTTGATGGGTCTGCACTGATAAACAATACGCAAATTATCAGCGCAGACCTCCCCTGTCAGAAAAGCAGCTGGGAGGATTGATTGGGGGGATTTGTGCTGGTAGTGGGGATTGAGGGGGACTTGTGCTGAGAGAGGGGATTGAGGGGGAGTTGTGCTGGAAGTGGGGATTGGTAGGTGATTTGTGCTGACAATGGGGATTGAGGTGGATTTGTGCTGGGAGTTAGGAATGAGGGGGATTTGTGCTGGGAGTGTGGACTGAGGGGGATTTGTGCTGGGAGTGGGGATTGGGGGGATTTGTGCTGGGAGTGGGAATTGGGGGGGGGGGGATATGGGGAATTTGTGCTAGGAGGAGGGATTGGGGGAATTTGTGCTTGGAGGAGGGATTTGGGGGAGAAGATTTGTACTAGGATAAAGAATTTGAGAAGAGGATACATGGTAGGCAAGTGATTTTTTGGGGTGAGGAAGATTTCTGATAGGAGTGGGAATTCGGGAGGGATTTGAGCTGAAAGGCAGAGTTGGGGGGGGGGGGGGGCAAAGATTTTTGTTGGGAGGGGGAATATTTGCATTTTTGTTTGGGGAGAATTTTGGCTTTCAGACAGAATTTATGCTTTGGGGGTGAATGTGCTGATTGTTGCAGTTTTTTGCAGATTACCCGTGCCTTGTCAGCGTGAATAGAGGAAGAGCCGATAAACAGCACTTCCTGGTTACGATATGACATCTTTGATTGGACACAGCTGATCACATGGTAAAAAACCTACATCATAGGCTCTTTACCGAGATCAGAGATGCGGTGTGTCAGAATGACACACCTCACCACTGATCGCAGCTCAGGTTATCCTGCTGGACGTCAGAAGGTCATTACTAAGCATCCCTGACAACACCTCCTGTCATTTTACAAGCACCAAAATGACCAGTTAAAAGCTCTTCTTCATCTAAACACCCTTGTTGGGGGTGTGATCCCTCTGCAAAACCTGTTAACAGCAGTAGAAAGTGAAGTAAAAGCTACTTTGTCAATTTATAACCAGCAAAGTGGGTATAAGTGGGACAGGCAAGTCACTGCACAATACCAGTTCCCCAGTGCGAACCAGAGAAGGGAAACAACGTGATGCCTGTTTGTATTGTAATGAGTGTTTGAAACGAAAAATTGGGGAGGAGGGGGTTTAGTTGCATTCATTTGGAAGGATATGTATTAGCAGCATACCTTGGCAAGGTGCCTATGCAGATATGAGTCCTGCTATAATGTTTGGCAGGACCAGCACTGTCACATATTTAGAAATGCCTAAACTGAGAGTAGAGTTCTTCCTAAATATACAGGGATGCAAGAAGACCCCAGAATTGACCATGGGGTCTGAAGACCAGTTGTGTTCAGTTTCCTCCATCCTTGCCATCTTGCCAGTTTTCAGGTCCCAGTTGTTGGGGGATGGGCACTGATCTTTTGGAACATTGTCAGGGAGCTTTATTATTGCTTACAAGGGGGCTCTTTGGAAATAAGACCCTTCTGGTTACTAAGAAGTAACTACTTTTGTAAGTAACCGTACGCTCTTTTTAAATGAAGATGTTTTGTGGAAAGGAATTCTGTTTTTGGCCATCATTAGGCCCCTTTCACACGGAGCGGACCGTTTTGCGATCCGCTCCGGCACTTTTTTTTTTTTTCACGGACACGGATGACATTTGTGTCATCCGGTCCGTATGTCTGCATATCATCCCATCCGTTTGCGGATGATATACGGACATAATGCATGTCTATGGGATTGCGGATGTCAACGGATGACACAGCTGACATCCGATTTTGCGTCCGATTTTGCGTCATTAAGAAAAAATAGGGTTCTGTTCCGTTCCAAAAAACAGAAGAGAACTGAAAGGACGCAAATCGGATGTCAGTGGATGGTCATCCGCTGACATCCGCAATCCCATTGACATTCATTATGTCCGTATATCACCCGCAAACGGATGGGGTGATATACAGACATACGGAGCAGCCGTGTGAAAGGGGCCTTATGGTGGGAAATTATGATTGTGCTTAAGAGTTTTTTGGTAATAAGATAAATATTATACCCTAGTGAGCAATGTTTCTCAACCTTTTTCCAGTCAAGATACCATTTAAAATTATAGACAATCTCATGGCACCCTTTAAAATTATAGACAATCTCATGGCACCCCATTCTAAAATGTAAAAAACTATTCTAATAATTTTACATAATGCAGCAACATCCACACCTAGGACACCCAACGTTATAAGTGATTTTTTTTTCTTCCAAAGCAAATACACTTTTGCACACTGGTACTGACTAGTATTCCAATGTTTCTCTTCTCCCTCAATTTCTCTCCACCATTCAGCTAATGTGACCCCAGTGCTGAGGGAGAGGGGCAGAGGAGGGACAAGCAAGGATGCTGTGGAGGAAACAGACCTTCTCCTTATTAACTGATGACATCATTGGTTGTTAGGAAGCCAGTATCTTGAAAATAGTAATGGTGCATAATGAAAACCTGTGGCTTAGTGTAACTAAAAGGCAGGCTTCATTCACTTTCTGGCTTGTATACAATTTTTGATAAATTTTTAGACATTTTGCCAAGGTACCCCTGAAGAAACCTCAAGGCACCCTGGTTGAAAAAGGCTGCCCTAGAAATGCAAACATTTACCAGAACCATGAAGCTACGTGCTCTTGATTTTACTGTTGGAATGTGAAATTCCCTGTAAGATCTTATCTAGTGTTAGATGAAGATGATTAAACAAATCCATTGCCAGTGGATTGTCTTGAGCCCCAGTCCGGGTCCCGCTGACAATGAATTGTCTTCCTTCAGGAACATTTGACTTCTTGCCTATTTCACATCATTCTCCGACGTCCTTGATCTATGGAATTGGTATCGATTTGTAGCTTTTGTTTGAAGAGGGAGAGAAAAAAAACCCCTAGAAAGTCATTAAAGGACGTCATTTGGCTAATCTACGTTTAATTTAAGGTAAACAAAGAGTTCAGATGGCCTTTAATGTGGTAATCCTACCTATAGGTTTGCCTTTGAGATAAAGTCATTGCTCTAAACGAGGAGAAATTATTGCAAACGCCGCCATTGATTTTTTTTTTTTTTTTTTGTTCTTTTTTTTTTTTTTTTTACTTGAAGAACCTCAGAGATGAGAAAGACAGTTTAATCCTATCTTCATTTTCTCTTTTCTCTGGAGAAATGTTCTTTTTATGTACTTAGAATCTAAATGGTAGATAAAATGCTCAGGGGTGAATTTGTCAAGGAATCCCGTCTATACTTGTTCTCTGTAAAGGAAACTTGCTCATTCGCTTTTTCCCATCAATGCATCGGAATTCTATTACTTACAGAATGGGGATGTATGAGATAATAAAAATGCAACAAGTGCTTATTGTGTTTTAGGTTCTGAGAAACCTTAGAAAAGGTACTGCAAGGAACAGTGATACTGCATGAAGGTCAGTATCCTATTGTAGCATGTCAGGGTTCAGTATACTGGTGTCAGTTTAGTGAATGATGATTAGGCCAGTGTAGCAGGTTTTCCAGGCATTGGGACTGATATGGGTCTGTCATTGTTACCGGTGACACCTTCAGCCCATTTAAGCTTAATACCCAAGTGTGAGATTTGAGACAATGACGGCATCTTTGGTTTGTTTTGTATATTTGATATTGGGGATGGGAGAAGGGAATGAGTGGGATACTCCTCTGGCTCAACTAGGTATAACTGGGACACTCTGTGGAAAAATGCCTGTTAGCGCTGTCTTGGCGCCATCTGGATGCCGACCAACGCTTACTGGCACTTGAAAAATGCTGTATTGCTGAACTGTGCTGTAACTTGACTTTTAACACTCTGGTTAACTCAAAAGATCCTGGACTGTAGTGAGACTTGACTCTTGACACTCTGTTTAGCTCAAAAGTCCTGTGAACAACTCCCTCCAGCCCTTCACTGACTGAGGTAGCTCCTTGTAACTGCTTGTGCTGCTGCAACTCTCAACACTGCACGCTTTACACTTTAACTCTTCAGGGCCCAACCGCTGGCACCCTCTTTACACTTCAGGGTCCTCTCACTAGGCACCCCCTCTACACTTCAGGGTCCTAGGCACCCCCTCTGATACTTCAGGGTCCTATCACTAGGCACCCCCTCTGACACTTCAGGGTCCTCTCACTAGGCACCCCCTGTGACACTGCAGGGTCACACTGGCACCCCCTTTACCGCTAGCTAGCTCCTGGATCCCTTGGACCTTCACCGGAGCGGTCCCCTCTCAGCTAGGCAGAACCCCAGGGGCAGTTTGCAGTACTCACGAACTTGGAATGCTTTCCTGAAACTGGACCCCCTCTACTCCGCTGGTCCGCGGCACACCGGATCCTCTCTGCAGCTCAGCTCTCTGTCCCCTCAGGCAAGCCGTCTGGGACACCCGATCCATCTGACAGGAGGCGAGACAGCCGTACTCTCCCTCCTGGGACTCTGCTTCCCGCCAAAGACGCTGCGTCATGCGCTCCCCTCAAACTTATACCCATTCCCAGAATCCTGTGCGGCAGAATCTGCCTTTCTGGGGAAGATACAAGCCTGAATGTGCCACTGATTGGGTTTCCTCCACTGCCCAATGAGAATCCTCCCATGGAGCCAGTGGGGAGACTCCCCAGTCTCAATAGCAACACCTGGGAGACATGACAGTCCAGCTAAAAATCATGGCCCTGCTGTTAGGCAGCCAAGGCCCACTATACTTTGCCTAGCACCTTCCCTGTAGGGTGCTACACCAGGAATATAAAACTACAAATATTTTGTCACATAGAGGAGTACACTACACTGTGTGCACAAATATTAGGCAAGTGAGTATTTTGACCAAATCATCATTTTTATGCATGTTGTCCAACTCCAAGCTGTATAAACTTGAATGCTTTTGGATTCAAGCATATCAGGTGATGTGTATTTATGTAATAAAGGAGGGTATGGCCTAAGGAGATCAACATTCTATATCAAGGTGTGCATAATTATTGGGCAGCTTCTTGCCCTCAGATAAAATGGGCCAAAAAAGAGATTTAATTGACTCTGATAAGTCAACATTGTAAAAAGTCTTTCAGAGGGATGCAGCACTTTTGAAATTGCTAAGATACAGGGTCGTGATCACAGAATCATCAAACGTTTTGTTGCAAATAGTCAACAGGGTCGCAAGAAACGTGTTGAGAAAATAAGATGCAAACTAACTGCCAAAGATTTGAGAAGAATCAAACGTGAAGCTACCAGGAACCCATTATCCTCCAGTGCTGTCATATCCCAGAACTACAACCTTTAAAATATTAGAGCAGCACTGACGGATAAGGAAGTAAAAATTCCAGTGGTGATAGAACAAAGGATTGTCCATGCAATGCCCGTGCTGTAAGGTGACACACACTTTCTAGTTGAGGAGACAAGTGCTCTTTGTGCTTAACATCCACCACCAAGAGAAATGGCCTTTCACCTTAAACCTGCTTGTAATGAGCATGTAACTCGAGCAATCATGGAACGCTCCTCCCCTCTAGGCAAAAGACTGAATGGGATCTGTCTCACTCTTGCACTTCCCAACATCAAAGCCAAACACTGATCCTGGGCAGGCTCGGACCGTCACATCCCCTCATAGCCATAAAAAAGGGAATACAAAACCGGGCAAGCCCATAGTGTGATATTGCAACAAACTTTAATGTAAAAACGTGCATAAAGACAGCCTCTTACTTGTTGTTTCAGGTAAAACAGCAAAAAATGATCCAGCAATACCGGCGGGTCTTGCAGGTACCTCGCCGGGTTCCAGACAACAGCGGGCGACGTCAGATGGCTCCGCCTTCCCCCCGAACGCGTGTCGTCCCCCAATGGGTGGAGACTTCTTCAGCGGTGTATCACTGACCTCAACCCAATAGAACACCTTTGGGATGAATTAGAGCGGAGAACGCGAGCCAGGCCTTCTTGTATAACATCAGTGTCTGACCTCACAAATGTGGTTCAGCAAGAGTGGTCAAGCATTCCCATAGACACACTCCTAAACCTTATGGACAGCCTTCCCAGAAGAGTTGAAGCTGTTATAGCTGCAAAGGGTGGAGCCAACTCAATATTGAACCCTACGGACTAAGACTGGGATGCCATTAAAATGTACCTGCGTATAAAGGCAGGCGTCTCAATACTTTTGGTAATATAGTGTACATCTGAACCTATCTCTGTTCCCAGTCCCCCCTCCCCTGCTGACCGTGTACTATGGGTGACAGAGAAATTTCTAATTTAACAAATTCATTTTTTTTTTTTTTTTTTTTTTTACAAATCCCTTCTATCCCCACGAGTGTGAGCAAAATTGTACCAGCCCCTTGAGCTCTCAGCATATTTTCTGTAGGCAGCCAGTGAAAATGCTGGAAGCAAAGATTGCCTATAATTTGCACAGATGAATTTAATGAAACTGTATGCAACAGAAACTCCATTATGCTATTCCCCTACTCCTATATAATTTATTTCACAGCCATCCACATTTACTCTGCAACCCAGAAAAGGATTGCTGATGCCTTCACTACAGTTGGTTTACCTCCTCCAACAATTCATATGTGTGTGTCTGTAAAGAGGTGAAGGCATGCAATGCTGGTGCACAGATATCTCCAGCCTTGATTGCTGCCCCCTCTAATCATGCCACTCTATGGTGCCTTTATTGTAAATAAAGCCCTGATCCAACGGTGTACAATTATGATCAGTGCTTACTGGATGGTAAAATAATATGTTTAATGCAATGAATACAATCTCTACATTTTATTATTATTCCAAAAACCTTTCAAACAATGATTGCGAATTTACTTTGACAAAAATGCTGCTAATGTATTTTGCTATTTTTATTTATGTACATTAACCACTTAAGCCCCGGAAGATTTTACCCCCTTCCTGACCAGGGGGTATTTTGCGATTGGGCACTGCGTGACTTTAACGGACAATTGCGCGGTCGTGCGACGCTGTACCTAAACAAATTTGACGTCCTTTCTTTTGGTGGTATTTGATCACCTGTGCGATTTTTTGATCATGCGCTATAAACAAAAAAAGAGCGTCAATTTTGCAAAAATAACAATATTTTTCACATTTTTTATATGAAATTCCCCCCCCAAAAAAATGTAAAAATCAACATTTTTTAACATTTTCGGCCAATTTGTTTTATGCTACATATGTTTGGTAAAAAAAATCGCAAAAAGCATATTTTGATTGGTTTGCGCAAAAGTTATCGCGTTTACTAACAAAGGGAAAGATAGATTTTTGTCATTTTTGTTTTTTTTTTTTTAAATGCGTAATGGCGGCGATCTGCGATTTTTTTTGCGGTACTGCGACATTGCGGCGGACAGATCGGACCCTTGACTGACATTTTTGACACTTTTGGGGTTACCAGTGACATTTCTACAGTAATCAGTGCTATACATATGCAATGTTACTGTAAAATTACACAGGAAAGTGAATGGGTTAACTTTATTTGAGAGGGAGGGGTGGTGTGTGTCCCTAGGGGCGTGATTCTAACTGTGATTGGCTGTGGCTTGAGCTGTATGAACAGTGATCAACGGTCCTACATAGTAGAACCGTATGATCACTGTTTCTACACAGGGGAGAATGACAGGCGGCTTGTTTACATCAGCCGCCTGCCTTTCTCCCTCTGCATCGACAATCGCCGAGTGACCGGCGGACATCGGGTCCACCAGTCACACGCGCGGAGTGGTCCGTGACCTCGCGGCAGCGGGAGCGCGCCTCCGGCGGCGCACGCTCGCTCCCCAGAGCCTCACAGGCTAGTGACGTATATATACGTCACTTTGCCTGTGAGGAGCTGACCGCCGCAGTATATGTACTTGCGGCGGTTGGCAAGTGGTTAAAGTGGTTGTAAACCTCAGAAATGAAAAATGAACAAAGCATATCTTTCTATAGTGTGCACTCACTTCTATCCAAAGCACCTGTGATTTCTGTCACACTCTGCTATCTCACATTTCTCTGCTATCTGCAGAAGTCACTTCAGACAGTCTATTCGGACACCAGCCAATCCTGGGGCATGGCCCCGCTCCCTCCAGCACACAGCAGGTGATTGACCACCTCAGCTGTGCATGTTTTCTATGAGGCTGTGTAAAGGGGGTAGAGTCTATCCCTTCAACTCAGGTCTCAGATTACACTCAGCTTCCTAATCTATGTTTGTAGTGTGTGACATTAGACACCTTCCTTCTGGGGTTACGGAATGCTGTGTAAAATATGTGCTTTATGAGGCCTTAGAGAAAAGATGGCTGCAAATAAACAGGTACAACTTCTGTAGGAAGATTTGTTTCATCTCTGTGTGCCATGTGAGGCTAGTCACTTTAGTGGGTATACATAAGGGTTTATAACTACTTTAGCACTTCACAGGACATATGGAGTACATGAAAGTGTACAAAAAACCATATCTGTCCCTACCACCAGAGGAACTCACAGTCTAATAGTGGGGAAAATAATTATTTGATCCCCTGCATATTTTGTAAGTTTGCCCACTTACAAAGAAATTAAGGGTCTATCATTTTTATCATAGGGGTATTTTAAACGATAGAGGCAGAATATCAACCACAAATATAGAAAAAGCATATAATACATATGTGTTAAATTCAGTTGCAGTTCAGTGAGTAAAATAAGTATTTGATCCCCTACCAACCAACAATAATTCTGGCTCCCGCAGACTGGCTACAGTAGGTGCTCATGTGGTACACAGATTAATCCTGTCAATGTAAGAAGGTGCTCCTAACGACAACTCCTTATGTGTATAAAAGGCACCTGTCCACAGAATCTCCTTCTTCCATTCAAACCTCACCATCATGGGCAAGACCAAAGAACCATCAAAGAACGTCAGGGGCAAGATTGTAGACCTGCACAAGGCTGGAATGGGCTACAAGACGATTAGCAAGAAGCATTGTGAGAAGGAGAAACTGTTAGAGCGATTATTTACAAATAGAAGAAATAAAAAAAAAAAACCATTGGTAACACAGTACGCCGCCATGGGTTGAAATCCTGCAGGGCACGCAAGGTCCCCTCCCTCAAGAAGGCACATGTACGGGCCCATCTGAAGTCTGCCAATGAACATCTTAATGATTCATAGAAGGATTGGGAGAAAGTGCTGTGGTCAGGAGAGACCAAGATTAAGTTCTTTGGCATTAACTCGACTCGCCGTGTTTGGAGGAAGGAAAATGCTGACTATGACCCTAAGAACACCATCCCTACAGTTAAGCATGGCGGTGGAAACATAATGTTTTGGGGCTTTTTCTCTGGTAAAGGTACAATCCAGCTTTGCCGCATTGAGGGGCCAATGGATGGGGCCATGTATTGTAAAATCTTGGATGAGAACCTTCTTCCCTCAGCCGGAACACTGATGGGTCATGGAGGGGTCTTCCAACATGACAATGACCCAAAACATACCTCCAAAGTAACAAATGAGTGTCTCAAGAAGAAGCACATAAGGACATGGAGTGGCCTAGCCAGTCTCAAGACCTTAATCCTACAGAAAATTTATGGAGGGAGCTGAAATTTCGAGTTGCCAAGCGACAGCCAAGAACCCTTAAGGATTTTGCGAAGATCTGTAAAGAAGAGTGGACCAAAATCCCTCCTGAGATGTGTACAAACCTGGTCACCAACTACAAGAAACGTCTGACCTCTGTGCTTGCCAACAAGAGTTGCTCCACCAAGTACTAAGTCATGTTTTGCTTGGGGATCAAATACTTATTTTACTCACTGAACTGCAACTCAATATACAGTATACCATTTGTACCATGTGTTTTTTGGGTTGATATGCTGTCTCTATCATTTAAAATACACCTATGATAAAAAATATAGACCCTTCATTTCTTTGTATGTGCGAAAACTTACAGAAATCTGCAGGGGATAAAATAATTATTTTCTCCACTGTAAGCCTGCACACACTCTGGAGTCAGTTGGGTCAGACAACGGTGAACCCACCAGTGCTTTTTAGATTATTGGAGGAAACTAGTTTGAAGAAAACCCACTCAAACAATGGGAAAATACGTGATCTCCATGCAGATAGTGGTATTGATGGGAAATTACTGCAGAACTCCAGCTCTCCAAGGCAAACTCGCTATGCATTTAGATACAGCACTGCTCGGGTACTGCTAGCAGAATACGTACCACTAGCTGAAACTTTCTGCTATGCATCTTATATATTATAGTGCCCAAAGCTACTATGTAAAGTAACATTTGAGATTAAAGTTCTTTTTGCATAATGTCATCAAATATTTGCCTGGAGTGTAGGAAATTGTGAATGCAGGTCTGTTTATCTCCTGGCAGGTTATTTTCTTTAGCGGCCTGTTTATTTCCGCAGAGCATTGCAGCCACGTAAACGCCGTGTTTTGCTCAGTGGGGCCTGAAATACTGCTCTTAGCTTGTCGGGCTCGGTGCTTTCATTATGACTTTCATGGTTGGGCTCCCAGATTTTCTCTCCTATGTTATGCCGCTACAGATAAGGGCCGAACATTTGTTTAAGTTACTGTTGGTGGCAGATCCTTAAAGGATGAATTAAGGGCAGCAGTGCTCGGGGCCAGGTGACACAGACGCCAGAAAACGATAATGCAGACGTGTTAACAGATTCTATGTGATCACACATCATAATGCCTTAGTCAGTTTAACCTTGACGGTGCTAGTGGATGGCGGCCTTACGGCTTCAGAAATTTCTGACTCTGTGTCACGTCTAGTGGAAGTTACACGTTTGGGAGGTCTAAAAATGTTTCTAAGATGTGCACAAGGCATCTAGGATTACTGCAAAGAAAAGGATTCTTAAAAAAATCCATCATAAATCCACATAATAAGGGGTGAACCAGTATAAAGTACACTAGAGCAGGCATGTCCAAACTGCGGCCCGGAACCGCAGGCAATGCGGCCCACTGCCCCCTGACAATTTTTTTTTTTTGCTGGGGAGGAAGGAAGTTGAGTCAGGGGCACGGTCACGGCGGCTTCCAACTAAGTGTAGGCAGAGGCTGCCTCGGAGGGGATCATCCACTAGTTGTGTTAAATTAGTGCTTGGGGGGGGGGGGGCGCAGCAGCTCGGGAAGGGCGCAGCACCGTTTTATTACTTATATACCTTAACTATAGTATATATTTTTTTTATGCGGCCCGAGAAAATTTCTCTACACTCAATGTGGCCCAGAGAAGCCAAAAGGTTGGCCACCCATGCACTAGAGCCTTCTTAGAAAAGAAGTTATCTACATGTCTCGCTTCCATCCCAAATCCAAATAATAAGGGGTTATTCCTCACTTTAGCATAGTTGGCGGTTGAGCCATGCAATCTGCAATGGAACCCATTGGCCAACTGTTATTATTGCTTTATAATATCAGGCTGTATCTGTATTACAGGCGGTCCCCGGGTTACAAACAAACAGCTCCTACTTACAAACAAAGGAAGACAACAGGAAGTGAGGAGAAATCTCCCCCTAGGAAGGGAAATTCACTCCTGTACGAGTTCTCATGGGAAAAAGGTGTCTCCACTGAATATTTATCACCAATCCTTGTTTCCACAAAAAATTTTCAAAATCCATTCGTCATAGGGACATAAAGTGAGGTGAAATCTTCTGAACAGGGGTACGGACAGCAAAGCAAATGGTACAGGGATGTTAATCCTTCCCTATGCTATCTAAAAAACTTAAAAAATTATTATTTTGGCTGGGGCTACACTTAAAAATTGTACCTGTTTTGACTTACAAACAAATTCGACTTAAGAACAAACCTACAGTCCCTATATTGTTTGTAACCTGGGGACCGCCTGTATTAAAGTAGAATTAAAGTGAAATTCCAGGCTGGAAATAGCTAAGCTTAAAACTTAGGATGCACAGATATCGGTATTGGTTCCTATACCAAGCATTTGCAAATGCTCCCGATACCGAAACCGATACTTTGCAGTGGGTCATTACAAACTGATTATTTGAGAAAGTCACGCGTGGAGTGACGCAACGCGTTGGGAGGAGCCAGATGACGTCACTTCTGGTTTACGGCCATAACCGGAAGTCGGATTGTACACCGCATCGGCGGGCAGCGTTTGATTCTTTGCTTTACTGTAAGTTCTTTTTAACCATTAAAATCGTTGTTATGATATACTGCACCATGATGGCCTTCATTTAATTACCCCACATATGAGATACATTTGAGAAGCACACCGATGATCGGTTACTATCAGCATAGCAGTTTGGATTGATTCTCACGGAGGGGAGAGAAGCGCATCATTTTCACATCCCACCATCCATCCTATCCCACAAGAGGTCCATATAACACCTAAGGAGTTTCCTAACAGGCTCATATGAGTGTGCATTAAGGTAAGCGGCCATTGCACACATTCATCTTTATTCACTGGAGTGAAACAGTTTTTCTTTTGGCAAAATAGTCTGGAATCACAGTTATCACTTGGTTTATTTATGGAACCATCACTGTAAACCACTTCTTGTTAGCACACTGCTTGTGCACTACTTCATCATCTATTGGACATATTTTTCTTTGCACTCATCATCATTATTTGTGCATTGTCATATATCACCACTTTATTTGATATTAATCATTTGTTCATACATTGCCAGCTTTTTTGCATATGGGAAATTTCTCATCACTTTATGAATTAGCGCCAATTTCTTTCATTGTTTCTTCATATTTACCACACGGTGGGGACACCGAATAGAATTGGCTGCTTTTTCTACCTTATTCTATTCTTTTTCAGTTTTTTACACTTTACCTACAAGTTATTTGGCACATATTGTTTGTCCTGCTCATTCTATCTTACCCCTCAGGTAACGCATTGGCTCTCTCACATTTCTTTCACAAAATGAATAGGCGCAAATCGCACTGCAAAGAATCGCATGCGATTTGAACAGGAATGCAGTGCGATTCTTGCCCGAGTTGCATGCGATTTCCCAAAACGCTCCTGTGTGTATAGAAAGGGCAAAGCACCATCTAGTAGGCAATTTATTAAAAACATGAGAAGTCACATTAAAGTGATACTAAAGTCTAATTTTTTTTTTCTTTAAAAATAATAAACGTGTTTCACCCTCCTAGGTGGGTGCTAGTGTAGATGTACATAGTTTTTGGTTTCTCTGCTTAACAGGTGGACAGCCAGGTAAATATAGGAGCTGCCTGCTTAACAGAGAGCTGTGATTGTTGGATAGAACCTGCCCAGTGTGCTCTGATACTGCTTATCCTGGCTTGATGTTTCACACTGATCCAATAGTGATAGAGTGTATTGGACAGTGGGAGGAACCCATGCAGATGAGAGCAGGGGATATCTGTACAGCTATGGTCAATAGCCATGGGAGGTGCCCCAGTGCATGCTGGTTGACTTTACTTATATCTGAGGGGCACATGGGGCTCCTGGTCTTCGACTGAAGAGCGGGGTCCAGTTGGACAAGGGGCTGCTGCCTCTCCCCAGCAAAGGCTGCCATGCAGCCTCAGGTGATCGACCTGAGGGCCAGAAACAGAGAAGCTGAAACAATGGTTCTTTTGAGAGCTGACCGAAGGAGGATGTCCATGGATCCTGTCTGGTATCACGGAGAAAGGTGACCTTGGACCAGGGCCTTGTGATACAGACCCCCCTCAAGGGATCCTAAAAACTGTCGCTGTTAAAATTCCCACTCTTGGTGCTAGAAAGTCAGTGTGCTGGGTGTAAGGTAAAGGGGATATGTTATAGTGTTCTGAAGATACAGAGTCCACTAAGTCTGCTGCTAACACAGGCAAAGGACGTCCTCTTTCCATACGAGTGCTGTATGGTTTAGCAGAAGATCTGCTATTCAGTTCCACTAAGTGAGGCCAAGTGAGAGTTGTCCTCACCTGTACAAAGTTGAATTTGGAGTATCCCATTAATCCCTTCTTCTATCCAAGTTCTCCAATTAAAACACCAAAAACAAATCCCCTAGACTGGTCATTGGAGACAGTGAGCTGAAGAGTGTGTGTGCATCTAGCTGTGTGTGAAAATCAGAGGGAGACCCAAGATAGATCTATACTCAGCGACCCCTACAAGGCCATCGCTATACTTATCTGTTCTATGCAGTGGTTTTGCACAGAGCAGCCCAGATCCTCCTCTTCTCGAGTCCCTTGCCAGCACTCCTGGCCCCTTCCTCCTGCTGAGTGCCCCCACAGCAAGCAGCTTGCTATGGGGGCATCCGAGCCAAGCCCCTGCTCGGTGTGTTCATCCAGATATGGAGCTGCGGCTCGACCCCTTTTTCTCCTCATTGCCTCACTGACTTTAATTGACAGCAACGGGAGTCAATGGCGCCTGCTGCTGTGTCTCAGCCAATCAAAAGGGAGAGTTCACATTGGTTCACATTGGTTGAGCCAGATGGACTTGTGTCTTTTTTCAACCTGACTAACTATGTAAGTATGTTCCGAACTGCCGAGTCTCTCGTGCAACATCACTGGAGTGAGATGGGGCTCAGGTAAGTATTAGGGGTCGATGGAGGGGACATAGAATGCATTAAGATAACAAAAACCTTCTACCTTTGGAACCACTTTAAGTACAGTTCAAATGCAAAATCTTCATAGGTGTCCCGGTCCCTCTGATCATTAAAAATCACAGCCACTGGAGGTGCTCAAAGGGTTGGAGGAGATCTATAGGTGATCCGCTCCCAAACTGACATCACTTCTGCCCTATGACCACAGGGGTCTTGGAACTTCTCCTCCAGCCCTGTGAGCACCTCCAACGGCCATGATTTTCTATCATTGGCAGGACTGGGACATTATGCAGATTTTGCATTTGACCAGATAATGTGAGTTATAACATTTTTCCTAAACTGCCCACTAGATGGCGCTTCCCTTTCTAAACACACAGTGGTGGTGGAGTCACATGCAATTCAGAGAGGAATTCATTGCAGTGCAATTTGTGCATTTATTTAGTATAGACCCAAATCGCACCGCAAAGTATTGGTACTCGGTATGGGCGAGTACTTGGCTGAAAGTATCGGTACTTGTATGCACTGATTAAAAAAACCTACTTAAAACTGCTCCCACCCTCCTGCTAACGCCTATCCTAACTACCCTGTAGAAGGAAGATGCATATACTTGTAGGTGGGAATAAGGCCAGGCAGTAGGCGCCCAAGATGGAAGCAATGACTCACGGAAGTCTGAGTTTCAAAAAGTGTCAAGAATGTTCCAAACACACTACAATAGTGTTTATGTAGAGGTTTCAACAAGGCAGTAACACTCACAGATGATTATGCAGTATTTCGAGGAGCGATGATCGAGGGCCGACAACAGGGCCGCCACCAGGGGGAGACAGCCCATACACATGTAGGGGGCCCTGGCGTCCCAAGGGGCCCAGGCTGCCAACCAACGAGACCAAGTTGCTGCTGCTGTAGTTACTAGCAATTGCTAAAGCAGGGCGGCCATGGAGTGAGCCGATGCAGCTCACTTCGTTCCGGCTGCAGGGGGAAGGCGAAGTGGGTGCACTAAAGTGGGATGGCCAGTGGGAGAGCCCTGGGGAATGTTGGTGGTCAGACCTGGGTAGGGCCCAGACCTAAAGCTGTGTAAGGGGCCCCAAAATTTGTGATGGCTGCCCTGGCCGACAACACCTGATACTGGAGATGGCTGATAGGCAGTAGGCAATGAGACACTAAATTGGAGAGGTTCCACACATCAATGATGACAACAGTCTCTATACTGTCTCCTCCTTTGAAATTCTTCTCTACACTAGGTTCTTGCTCCCTAACCAGCGGGTTCCTGTTCCTGTCCTTTGCCACATGCAAAATGTGCGCCCCAGTAGTAAGCCAATGCTTTTTATAAGCACTGCCCTCACTAAAGATAGCCACAGAGGTCATCCAGAGCAGCCGCATCCAATCTAAAAGCTGACCACCCGATGACATGTATGGAGGCCTAAGAAGAAAGTGCGTTCCTCAACTCCCCCTGCATGGTGGCTCCTGACAGCACCACCTGTGTAGGGAGGTCATCCTATACCCGCCTACATATCTATTCTCAGGGTGCTCCAGTCCGTTCGCATGATTAACTCCCAGTGGCTTACTTCAGGGAAGAGGAGGGAAAGCTGACAACAGATGCCCCATAGTAAGCCTATGGGTAAAGACACCGTTTATTCCGTTTATTCGTTGTTGGCGCTCTGTCCTCTTCCCTGTAGCCAGTTGCTAAGGAGATCATGTAAGTAGAACAGAGAATAGGTATGCATCTTCCTTTTTCAGGGTAGTTAGTATAGGTGGTAAAAAAGGGTTTGGAGCAGTTTTAAGCTCAGTTCTAGCCTTGAATTCCCTCTAAAGCCTGAAGGCTATAGTTTGGAGACCCCTGTTCTAAAGCATCTTGGAAGGAGGTAGGGGGGGACGTCTTTATTGCAGAAGAGACATAGTAAGTCTCTTCTGCCAAAAAATCCTTCCTGCTTGCAAGTTTTTTTTTTTTTAAACCAGAGCTACGTTAGGCATTAACAAGCTATTTAGGATGTACAGTTGGTCGAGGGGCACAAAGGAACAACTTCATGGCTCCATCAACTATCCTCAAGTGAGGAGTAACTTCATTATTTGGATATGTGATAGAAGTGAGAATATCTTCAAAGAAGGCTCTACTGTGCTTCATACTGGTTCAGTGGTGAGCTTCTTGCTTTATTTTGATCCACCTTACCATAACCTCTCTGCCCCTCTTTCATCTAATCTATAATGCCATGGCAGATTCAGCCAACATGCAGTCTCTGGGGTCACTGCTTGCTGGCAGGTTATGCTGAGACTTGTAGCTTATCATATCTGGATAGCTTTGATTCATGGTACCCTACAAGCAAACCGCTAGACACAGCAAATACTTCACCAGCCTGTAGTACCAGAAGAGAACACTGTAGATATTTTGACTATTTATGAACCTCAATATTTCACAGCCACTCTTTTACTGTCTGTATTCCTTGTGTAAGACCATTCCAACTTTGCAGCAGCCCATTGCCAAACAAGTCAAGACCACAAAACATTCACATTATGGTGTCCCAGAGCTTTCCCTGCTCTGTATAAGCAGTAGGGATGGGCTCAGGCATGTTCGGATCCTAGTCCAAACCCACCTGAGCCATTTGCCAGATTGGCAGTGCGCAGTGACGGCTTCCTGGCGGGATTGCTCAGGTCAGTTGGGACTAGGATCTAAACACGCCTGAACCCATCCCTATTAGGCAGTTCTGTCAATCAGAGCAGATGCCACAGACACAAATCTTTTATATGAGCTGTGCATCCACTGCAAAAAACGAACGTGGAAGTTATTTTTAGTGCAACATACTCAGTGTTTCCGCAGCTGCTCATTGTTACAGAAATATCCAGTAGAGCAGAGTTTTCCTTTAATCCTTTCTGCCTTTCTGCTGCCATCCTCCTGCATCCAATTGATCCTGTTGGGGAATTTCACTGTGAATTATTAGCAGGCGTTGAAACAGCCTGTGCTGTGCTGGGAGATCACCTTAACACCCTATGTGTCACTTCTGGAGATGGAACTTCTCCTCTGGGGTTACGTGGAATTTCTCTGAACGTGCTAATGATGGTGGAAAATCCCCCCTCCCCATGATAGAGGCAATGATTAGTGTACAGCAAACCGTTTAGAGAGATTAATGACACCATTACAGGAGTCTAGGGCTGGATTAACACATTTCACTCTTATTATTCAGCTCTGTCCCTTTTTTTCTTTTTTTTGCAAGGAAGATGTCCCTATTTTCAAGACATCAAACATTGCAGAATGCCGGGAGTGACCATTGATGGTTCAACTGTTGCATGCAGTGGGTCTGGACTAGGAATGGCTTGCTTGTCTCTTGTGTGTGTAAGGCAAAGGTCTCAAACTGGTGGCCCTACAGCTGTTGCAGAACTACAATTCCATGAGGCATTGCAAGGCTGACAGTTCCCCACAAACACTTGATTTATAAATTAAGGGCGACAGGCATCGACCACAAGGTTTGCTCTTGGATACGGAACTGGTTAAAGGGGCGTGTCCAAAGAGTGGTTATAAACAACGCATACTCGGACTGGTCTGGGGTGGTAAGTGGGGTCCCCCAAGGCTCAGTTCTGGGACCAATTTTGTTCAATATATTCATAAATAGCATTGAGGACGGGATCAGTAGCTCGATCTCAGTTTTTGCAGGTGACACAAAATTAAGCATGGCAATAACTTCACATCGTGAGGCAGAAATCTTACAAAGACCTAAACAAAATAACAGAGTGGGCAGCTACATGGCAAATGAGGTTTAATGTGGATAAGTGCAAGGTATTGCACTTAGGGACCAATAACATAAAAGCAATATACAAGCTAGGGGGGGAACCTCTGGGGGTTTTAAAAATGGAGAAAGATCTAAGGGTCTTGGTGGAAGATAGATTTGACAATAGCATGCAACATCAAGCTGCAGTTGCCAAAGCCGACAGAATTTTGGCATGCATAAGGAAGGCGATGTATTCCAGAGATAAAACTATAATCCTACCACTTTATAAAACTCTGGTCCGACCAAATCTGGAGTATTCTGTCCAGTTCTGGTCGCCAGTCCTAAGAAGGGATGTATTGGAGCTTGAGAGAGTCCAGAGAAGGGCAACAAAACTAATTAGGGGATTGGAGGACCTTAATTACGAAGAGCATTTAGAAGCACTTGATTTATTCTCCCTGGAGAAGAGACGCGTGAGAGGGGACAGGATAGCGATTTACAAATACCTCAACGGTGATCAGAGCATAGAAAAAAAACTATTCAGTCGCAAGGATTGCATGAGGACACAAGGTCATACAATGCGTTTAGAGGAGAAGAGATTTAACCTCAGGCTACACAGGGGGTTCTTTACTGTAAGGGCTACAAGACTGTGGAATTCCCTGCCACAAATGGTAGTAACTGCGGGGAGTATGGCTACTTTTAAAAGACTCTTGGACGTACATCTCAAGGATCGAAACATTCAGGGGTATGAGAAATGAATACGTCCACACAGATCTACATAGGTTGAACTGGATGGACTATTGTCTTTATTCAACCTCACCTACTATGTAACTATGACAGTTACAAGCATGACTCCCATACGCAGAGGCATGATAGGACTTGTAGCTCCTCAACAGCTGGAGGGCTGCCAGTTTGAGACCCCTGGTGTAAGGTCTCTTTCACACCAGCGGACCGATTGGGTCCACCTTTTTCGATTGGACCACCCGTTGTTCTGTATGGGGAGGTGAATGTAAACGGACATGTGTCTGTTTACACCCCCCTGCATGCGATCCGGACTGCCAAAAACAGACCATCCGACCGCCTCATAGAGAATAGAGTGCTGTGTCAGTGTCTGCTCTGCATAAGACCTCTTTCATACTGGTGCATCCGTGAAGCAAGATCCGCTTTCTCAGCACGGGATTTCTCTGCTGATCTTCGCTGAGCAGGCAGATGACAGATCCCTGTCTGCTCTGCTATGCAGACACAGACACAGCCTGCTCTCGTCTATGGGGGCAATCGAATGGAAATGGACCACCTGTCCTCCATTTCCATTCAATGCCATCAAATCTGATCCGCCAGATGGATGAGTAATAGGTCCCCCATCCGTCTGTTTTTGGCGGATCGGATCGGATGGCGACGGGTGACATCCGCTAATCCACAGAAGAGACTGGAGGGTCCTATCAGGTCCACCTGAAAAACTGACAGGCAGACCTGACTAGATCACCTGTGTGATTGGACCTAAGCAGGGCCGTCACAGACCTGTCATCTGTCTGCTTAGCAGGGATCAGTGGGCAGATGCGTTGTGTGAAAGGGGCAGAAGGGTCAATTTTGTATCATTCTGAAGGTCTATGTATAGTAAACTTTGTCTGTGTTTTAACAGTCACTTGCCTGGTTGTGGAAAGAGAGGAGTTAAAACCAAATTCTTCTCAAGGGCTGTAATTTTAAGTATATTAAGCAGTCTGAAAATAATATGTTCCATTTAAATTTGATTTTTTTCCTCTGACTGTAACTATATTTAAGCTAAATTAGCATAATGATGTTTAAATGAACAGATAATAATGCCCATCACTTCAAGATGATGGACAGGTGCTAAAGATGTGACATTATTCCAGATTCCTATTGCAATGCTCCAGAGAACAAGTTAAAACTGAATGAATGCAGCCCTATCCTTTAGAAGTAATGTTCAGAGAATGACCATGCACAATATTCAATATTAACAGCTAGGCATGTGTGGTGATTCATTTTTTAGAGACCACGTTTGTGAGATTTCCCAGCAAATCTAGTAACAGAGCTAATTGACTAGATTAATCAAGTCTGCAGTTGGTTTTTCATACTCTGTTTGCCAGGAGCCGGCCTTTTCCAAAATTTTTTAGGCCTGCAGATGTAAAGTGGTTGTAAAGCCTTAAGGTTTTTTACCTTAACCAGTTCCGGACCACCCACTGGCAGGGCGGCCCAGCTGCGTAAAATCACGTACATGTACGGGGGCGCGTGGGCACCGCTGGAGCGCCGCTCCCGCTGTATTTGGACACAGCGGGAGCCAATCAGAGGGACCCGCCGATCGTTCCGAGGAATGACAGAGCTGTTCTGTCAGGAAGGAAAAGAGAGATCTTATGTTTTAGCTAAGCAGGAACACAGATCTCTCTTTTCCTCCAGTGCATCCACTGCCCCACAGTTAAAATACACTCCCTAGGAGCACACTTAACCCCTTGATCGCCCCTGGTGTTAACCCCTTCCCTGCCCTGCTTTGCAGGGACATAAAATCCACCACTTTCTCCCCTGTCCGAACGGAGCTCTGCCTGGTGTACATATGCAGAGCTCTGTTCTGTGCCTGCCTGACGATCGGCGGGTGCCGGCGGACATCCATTGCCCGACACCCACAGCATGCGATCACCCCCTGTAGATGGAAGTGCAGAATCACATATATATATACACGTTATTCTGCGCAGAAGGGCCACCCCATAGCAGTATATCTGCTATAGGGCGGTCGGGAAGTAGTTAAATAAATAAACGCCCAAACAGTGCTAAATTCGTCTAAACTGGTTTGAAAAAAAAGGAGCTTAGGCAAGTTTATAATGCTGACTTTCACCTGTCAGGATAAACAGCGTTTACAAGAAACCAGTGTGCATGAGGCCTGGTAGAAGAGTTACAGTATCTCACAAAAGTGAGTACACCCCTCACATTTTTGTAAATATTTTATTCTATCTTTTCATGTGACAACACTGAAGAAATGACACTTTGCTACAATGTAAAGTAGTGAGTGTACAGCTTGTATAACAGTGTAAATTTGCTGTCCCCTCAAAATAACTCAACACACAGCCATGAAAGTCTAAACCGCTGGCAAGTGAAAATGTCAAAATTGGGCCCAAAGTGTCAACATTTTGTGTGGCAACTATTATTTTCCAGTACTGCCTTAACACTCTAGACTCGATGCATTGAGTTCACCAGAGCTTCACAGGTTGCCACTGGAGTCCTCTTCCACTCCTCCGTGACGACATTACGGAGGTGGTGGGTGTTAGAGACCTTGCGCTCCTCCACCTTCTGTTTGAGGATGCCCCACAGATGCTTAATAGGGTTTAGATCTGTAAAGAAAAGGGCACGCAACCTCGGGCAATAACGCTTTAATAAAGGACAATAACACAGTACATTGGAATTGCACTCACACTTTTTCTTTAAGGCAGGGGACCTGAGGAAGGAGGCTCCGCCTCCGAAATGCATTGTCCGTAGCAACAGCAGAGGCAGTGCACCCGTGTCTTGAATCCCCCACCTCGCAGCTCCATACAACCTGTGGCTCCGGCTTTGGCTGAGGCTCCCCTGAGGCGCCGTAGATCACGTCGGCATAGTGCGCAGGCGCACCAGAACCTGCATCCGGTGACCAGGCAACACAGGAAGTGAAGGAGAGCGGGGATACAGCGGCGGCAGCCGCGAATGAGGAGACCGCAAAGTCACCATCTGGAGGGACGGGAGGAGCGAGTAGCTCCTGTTGGAATGCTGTAAAGCGATTGCCTTAAAGAAAAAGTGTGAGTGCAATTCCAATGTACTGTGTTATTGTCCTTTATTAAAGCGTTATTGCCCGAGGTTGCGTGCGCTTTTCTTTACAGATTTGAATTGTTTTGATCCGCCCCCCCCCCAGTGGAGTGAGAGAGGAGCAGCAGCAACCGGGACATTTCAGCTAAAAAACATACAAACAAAGGAGGTGAATACATGGACAGCGCCATGGGCTGGTGAAGTACTCCTCTTTGTACTTGTTGTATATCAGCATGTGCAGGATCTGTCCTTTTTGATTGTTAATAGGGTTTAGGTCTGGAGACATGCTTGGCCAGTCTATCACCTTTACCCTCACCTTCTTTAGTAAGGCAGTGGTCGTCTTGGAGGTGTGTTTGGGGTCGTTATCATGTTGGAATACTGCCCTGCTCTGCTTCAGTATGTCACAGTACATGTTGGCATTCATGGTTCCCTCAATGAACTGTAGCTCCCCAGTGCCAGCAGCACTCATGCAGCCCCAGACCATGACACTCCCACCACCATGCCTGACTGTAGGCAAGACACACTTGTCTTTGTACTCCTCGATTTGTTGCCGCCACACATGCTTGACACCATCTGAATCAAATACGTTTATTTTGGTCTCATCAGACCACAGGACGTGGTTCCAGTAATCCATGTCCTTAGTCTGCTTGTCTTCAGCAGGCTGTTTGTGGGCTTTCTTGTGCATCATCTTTTGAAGAGGCTTCCTTCTGGGATAACAGCCATGCAGACCAATTTGATGCAGTGTGCGGTGTATGGTCTGAGCACTGACAGGCTGACCCCCACCCCTTCAACCTCTGCAGCAATGCTGGCAGCACTCATACATCTATTTCCCAAAGACAACCTCTGGATATGACGCTGAGCATGTGCACTCAACTTATTTGGTCAACCATGGCAAGGCCTGTTCTGAGTGGAACCTGTTGTGTTAAACCGCTGTATGGTCTTGGCCACCTTGCTGCAGCTCACTTTCAGGGTCTTGGCAATCTTCTTATAGCCTAGGCCATCTTTATGTAGAGCAACAATTCTTTTTTTTTCAGATCATCAAAGAGTTCTTTGCCATGAGGTGCCATGTTGAACCTCCAGTGACCAGTATGAGAGAGTGAGAGCGATAACACCAAATTTAACACACCTGCTCCCCATTCACACCTGGGACCTTATAACACTAACGAGTCACATGACACCGGGGAGGGAAAATAGCTAATTGGGCCCAATTTGGACATTTTCACTTACGGGTGTACTCACTTTTGTTGCCAGCCATTTGTTTTTTTTTAAGTTTTGGTTGTCCCATCCGTTAATGCTGCAGGAGCAGAAAAGGGATTTCATCTTGCTTGGAGTTTTCATGGCTTCCAATTTTGCTTGGAGTGTTCATGGCTTCCCACCTTGCTGATCATTGCTTCCAACTCAAATTTCCCAGCATTTGACCCTCACAGCACCGTGTTGTCATAGTTCAGCCTTGATGTTCATTTCACCATCAAACAAACATGGCGGCAGCAAGCCATGTGCTCACATCTGTAGGCCAAAAGGCGCCAGCCATTTGTTAATGGCTGTGTGTTGAGTTATTTTGAGGGGACAGCAAATTTACACTGTTATACAAGCTGTACACTCACTACTTTACATTGTAGCAAAGTGTAATTTCTTCAGTGTTGTCACATGAAAAGATAGAATAAAATATTTACAAAAATGTGAGGGGTGTACTCACTTTTGTGAGATACTGTATGTGTGTACTAATATCTGCCTGCATCACCCAACGGAAAGATTTCTTCTTTAGCCTGTGGCGATTTGCATTCTCACTGGCCAGGACATAGCCTGACATGCTGCAGCATCATGCAAGGTAGCCTATTGTATCATGCAAATGAAGGTTGAAGCTTCTCTAGCTCATTTCAAAGTGCAAAGCTTTCTTTATTGCTTGATCACTTAGAAAAGCAACGTTGCAGGGTTCCCGCTGGGTCCATAAGTAATATATGATGCTTTTCTTTTTGATCATGCAATCAAAAAAAGCTTGCTGGTGACATATTGTATCCGCATTATACGCAATGACTATGAAAAACTGAAAAAAAATTATTGTGCTAAGTGTACCAAAATAACATCAAAACAGCAGCACACTAATCATCCGAATACTGGAATTTACACATAAATCAAAAGCAGGTGTGCTATCTATTTAAACAGAATAAATTATTACACTTATTTATTTGTTTCTTTCCCTTCTATCCTTATATTTCCCCCAATCCATCCTCAACCTTTCAGAGTTGAAGAGCTGGGGATACAAATACAATGATGAGAAGGGGAGGGGTAGCAAGGGAAATTTGGGGGGGGGGCATAGTTGGTTTGCTGTTTAAGGGCATTCTGTTGTGGGTTCTCTCAGGAGGAAATAATCCTCAACAAGGCCTCCCCAAAAGTAAGCCCACCATGAAGAACAAGAATCAGTCCATTTTTTTAAGGAAGCTTATAGTAAAATATTTTGGGACATTCCCCCTAAAGAGAAAATATCTTGTATATACACTACAGTATATTACCAAAAGTATTGGGACGCCGGCCTTTACACGCACATGAACTTTAATGGCATCCCAGTCTTAGTCTGTAGGGTACAATATTGAGTTGGCCCAACCTTTGCAGCTATAACAGCTTCAACTCTTCTGGGAAGGCTGTACACAAGGTTTAGGAGTGTGTCTATGGGAATGTTTGACCATTGTTCCAGAAGCGCATTTGTGAGGTCAAGCACTGATTTTTGAGGAGAAGGCCTGGCTCGCAGTCTCTGCTCTAATTCATCCCAAAGGTGTTCTATCGGTTTGAGGTCAGGATTTTGTGCAGGCCAGTCAAAATCCTCCACCCCAAACTCACTCATCCATGTCTTTATGGACCTTGCTTTGTGCACTGGTGCGCAGTCATGTTGGAACAGGAAGGGGCCGTCCCCAAACTGTTCCCACAAAGGTGGGAGCATGAATTTGTCCAAAATGTATGCTGACGCCTTCAGAGTTCCCTTCACTGAAACCAAGGGGCCAAGCCCAACCCCTGACATAATCTCCCCTCCACCAAATGATTTGAAACAGTGCACAAAGCAAGGTCCATAAAGACATGGATGAGCGAGTTTGGGGTGGAGGAACTTGACTGGCCTGCACAGAGTCCTGACCTCAACCCGATAGAACACCTTTGGGATGAATTAGAGCAGAGACTGTGAGCCAGGCCTTCTCGTCCAAAATCAGTGCCTGACCTCACAAATGCGCTTCTGGAAGAATGGTCAAACACTCCTATAGACACTCCTAAACCTTGTGGACAGCCTTCCCAGAAGAGTTGAAGCTGTTATAGCTGCAAAGGGTGGGCCAACTCAATATTGAACCCTACAGACTAAAGGGCCATACACACTATAAGATTTTCTGAAGACTTTTTCCTTCAGATTTACCTTTTCTATGTAGTGCAAGGGTCTGCCAGATTGCATACAAATTGAAAGTGTTTAGGTTTGACCTCATATTATATGGTTTTGGTAAATCTAAAGGAAAAAGTCTTCAGAAAATCTTATAGTGTGTATGGCCCATAAGACTGGGATGCCATTAAAGTTCATGTGTGTGTAAAAGCAGGCGTCCCAATACTTTTGACAATAAAGTGTGTACCATATTCCTAAGTGAAAGCAGTAAATGCGAACAAGTAAGGGTGTAAATCCCACTTAAAAATTAAAACCAGGTCTTGCAATCAAATCCCGCAAAAATAATATTGTGCAAACAAATGAAACACAGCAAATAAAGGTGTGCTCTATAGGCATCCCATCAGTGCCTAGAGGCTCCTTACTGAATTCTTTTGATCTCACAATATTGAGATCAACTGCGCCCGACTGTCACACAGCTATATATCCCCCAGTCCCCTGGTTGCTCAGCGCTCCACATCAAACTCACACATGGTATAAAAAGAACAAAAAGGCGAATCCCATAGTGCAGACATTTCAAAACACAGTTACATTTATTTAAAAATGCCACTCACATAGAGAGATGAAGGACTGGCACATACACAGATCACAGCAACACCGCATGTCCCCCCTGTGTGTGTGATGACATCACAAACCAAGCCTAACCCACCTTGGCCAGTTGGAAGTCATTGCAGCACCCTTTTAAAGTGGAAGTAAAGTACTGCTTTCAAAAACCCTTATATGCAGACAGGAGTGCTGTTAGAAATCATGGGGCCCCATAAAGCCTTCCTGACAGGGCCCTCGTCCGAAGCTAGCTGAGGACATAGATTTACCAGTCCCTTTCTCTGTAGTTTTAGCTGCACAGGTGAATGAATAGGAAGCGCTCTGAGGCTTCCTGCTCATTCACAAACGAAAGCATAGTAAACACAGCTTCAGTGATGAATGGACACAGGAGTGATTGGTACTGATTGCTTACTGTGTTCATTCAAGAAAGGAACGGGACAGTGAATTACATATTTACTGACCCCTTCCCCTGATCTCCATCTTGAAACGTTGCACTGTGTGCCTGCAGCAGCTACCGGCAGGAGAGGAGGGGAGGGCAGCTGGCAGTTCTGCGGGGGTAAGGAACACACATGGGCATGTGCTAGAACCACTAGAACCAATTCACCTGCAGTGTAGCCTGAGGGGGAAAGAGAAGGAGAAGCTGGCAGCGCTGCAGTGGGAGGCAGAACTCTACTCCTACTCAGGCCCCCCTTTTGAACTGATGGCGCCTGGACCCAGTACAGGAGGGCTGGCTATACTGCCTTTTTTAGTGGCTCTGATTGAATAAGGGACATACAATGTCCCTTCTGCAAAAAATGAAAAAAACGACCCGTCTGCTTGCAGCCTCCTTTGGAATGTACACTGTTTACATTCCGGCACAGTGCTTGTGTGCTGAGATGACTGCACTTCTGTGCATGTGCAGGACTGACATCATCCTACGCTTGCCGGTGAAGATAGGGTAGAAGATGCCATGTGGAGGGGGGAGGGGGGGGGCAATAGGTTGTATCCACCCTGCATCTGTAGATGTTACCAGTCCTAGTGTACTTTATGAAGTGATTGCCTGCTTTTTTCTTTGTACAATCAGCCTCTTTCAGCAGAACTGTCACCACCCATAGACATAGACATGCACCATTTTCGGTAGGCATTATTACAGTCCTCATCCGATTTGGGCTAGTAGAAGTGTTTCTGTCTGTGTGCAGAAGTACACCTGACACTGCAGACTAATTGGCCATTATCTGGTGCTTCTGAGATGTTTTGACGTGTAATTTTGTTGCTCTGATTTACCTTTCAGCTGCTTGAGTGTGCTTAAGTTTAAAGCTCCGAGGCAGAAATAAAATGCACTGATGAATGCAGTTCTGTATTAATTAAAGCAGTATTAAATCCATACCAAACCAAAACCAAGAAACCTCCTGTATTAGAGTGCCCCCACTCTGGATGAATAAGAACAGGTGGCAGATTTGGACAGCAGCATTGTCAGTCTGGTGGGAGGGGGAGTGTTCGATGTACAAGCAGTTTTAGATACACTAACAAATTGAAGCTGAAATACAGCTCACACTTTAAAATCAGTTACAGCTAATATTTTTTTTCCTCTTCTTTTTGGATAAAGGCTTTACATAAATAAATAAAACACCAGGGAAAAAAAAATATTAGAAAAATGTAAATTAAATGAATAGTTCAAAGTGTGATGAAAAGTGTGCTCAGATACATCCTCTTTCCACTGATCATCCTTGAGATGTTTCTACAACTTGATTGAAGTCCACCTGTGGTAAATTGAGTTGATTGGACATAATTTGTAAAGGCACACACCTGTCTATAAAAGGTCCCACAGTTAACAGTGCATGTCAGAGCACAAACCAAGCCATGAAGTCCAAGGAATTGTCTGTTGACCTCCGAGATAGGATAGTATTGAGGCACAGATCTGTGGAAGGGTACAGAAGCATTTCTACAGCATTGAAGGTCCCAATGAGCACAGTGGCTTCCATCATCCGTAAAAGTTTGGAACCACCAGGACTTTTCCTAGAGCGGGCCACCCAGTCAAACTGAGCGATCGAGGGGGGGGGCCTTAGTCAGGGATGTGACAAAGAACCTGATGGTCACTCTGACAGAGCTCCAGCGTTTCTCTGTGGAGAGAGGAGAACCTTCCAGAAGAACAATCATCTCTGCAGCACTCCACCAATCAGGCCTGTATGGTAGAGTGGACAGACGGAAGCCACTCCTCAGTAAAAGGCACATGACAGCCCGCCATGGAGTTTGCCAAAAGGCACCTGAGGACGGCCATGAGAAACAAAATTCTCTGGTCTGATTAAACAAAATTGAACTCTTTGGCCTGAATTGCAAGCATCATGTCTGGAGGAAACCAGGCACCGCTCATCACCTGGCCAATACCATCCCTACAGTGAAGCATTGTGGTGGCAGTATCAGGCTGTGGGGATGTTTTTCAGTGGCAGGAACTGGGAGACTAGTCAGGATCGAGGGAAAGATGAATGCAGCAATGTACACAGACATCCTTGATGAAAACCTGCTCCAGAGCGCTCTGTACCTCAGACTAGAAGGTTCATCTTCCAACAGGACCACGGCCCTAAGCACACAGCCAACATAACAAAGAAGTGGCTATGGGACAACTCTGTTATTGTCCTTGAGTGGCCCAGCCAGAGCCAAGACTTGAACCCAATTGAACATCTCTGGAGAGATCTGAATATGTCTGTGCACCAACGCTCCCCATCCAACCTGCTGGAGCTTGAGAGGTCCTGCAAAGAAGAATGGGAGAAACTGCCCAAAAATAGGTGTGCCAAGCTTGTAGCATCATACTCACAAAGACTTGAGGCTGTAATTGGTGCCAAAGGTGCTTCAAAAAAGCATTGAGCAAAAAAATTTCAAACAAACTTCTGTCACATTGTCATTATGGGGGATTGTTTGTAGAATTTTGAAGAAAATAATGAATTAAATCAATTTTGGAATAAAGCTATAACATAACAAAATGTGCAAAAAGTGAATACTTTCCGGGTGCACTGTATTTGTGACAGCCCAGGCAACCATATAGTGTCATTACTTGACTCTACAAGCTATGGTTGTTCCAAAGCAAAACACACCCCTGCAGCATTTTGGATGGTGATGTGCCTACTCTGAAGCAGGCTATGCTCATGGCAGCCTCCAATGTTGTAGGGGAGTTTAGCTGTGCCAGGTAAAAGCTGCCTCACCAGGTCCTCTTTAGTCTTTATTGCAGGAACCTACAGAGGTCACAGAGAAAACAAAAAAATGCATAACTTGATATTATATAAGTTTTGTATCTTCCTTGGGAGTTCCTCTTTACAGAAAACTCTGAACATTTGACGGGGTTGATAAGGCAAAAGAAACTGTGGGTGGTGGACCAATTGCAGAATTCAGATGCCTTTATTCACAAGAAGGAGCTTGGTTGGCTTAGACCAGCCTTTTTTAACCAGGGTGCCAGGCATCCTTGGGTGCCTTGAGGGTTCCTCAGGGTGCCTTGGCAAAATGCCTTAAAATGTATCAAAAATTGTATACAAACCGGCAGGTGGATCAAGCATGACTTTTAAGCCCCGTACACACGAGTGGAAATTCGGCCGGGAAATTTAGTCCGACGACCGATCTACCGATTTTCGGCTTGTTAGTATGGTGCTTCCGACAACCGACTCCGACTTTTCGGCCGAAAAAAAATCCTGGTGTGCAGGCTATATAATTTTTGTCGACCGTCAAAACACGTCCGATTTTCGTCTCATTAGTACAGATTTCGATGGGGAAAAAATCTTATGAGCAAGACTAGGCATGCTCAGAGATGAAAGAACACAAAGAAAGCAATCCAACACATGACATCACTTCGGAAGTAGAATTCTGTCGTGCGGGAAAATTTGTGTGCAGTCTAGAGCACATTCCAACCAACAGACACCACTCTGGACAAAAGACGGACGACCGGTCAGCGGAAATTCGTTGCGTGTGTACGAGGCTTTAGTTACACAAATCCATGGGTTTTCATTATGCACCATTACGACTTTCTGGACACTGGCTTCCTAACAACCAATGATGTCATCAGTTAATAAGGAGGATGTCTGTTGCCTCCTCAGCATCCTTGTTTGACCCTCCTCTGCCCCTCTCCATCAGCACCCGGGTCATATTAGCTGACTGATGGAGAGAAATTGAGGAAGAAGAGAAACTTTTGAGTACTAGTCACTACCAATGTGGAAACGTGTATTTGCTTTGTAAGAATAAATCACCTCTAACTTTGGGTGTCCTACGTGTGGATGCTGCTGCATTATGTAGGACTATTAGAATATTTTTTTGTTACATTTTAGAATAGGGGTGCCTGTACATGATTTTTTAAGGGTGCCTTGAGATTGTCTATAATTTTTAAAGGGTGACTTAAATGAAAAATGGTTGAGAAACGCTGGCCTAAGCAGTCGATCTAAAATTTCCTCTTTCCTGCTTCTTTTCAGCCAAGGAAAATTGCATATCCTGTTGACACCAGCATCCATTTTTTCCTGGCAGCCTCCTCTGTGAACACACAACTTTCAGTGTTCTTTGGAAGATGCTAATCATCTTGCTTAGCACTTCTGTATTTCTCCAAGGTGCGACTAATTAGCTGCTTTCCCCTTCTAGCGTGTGTATGTCTGGGGATCGTCTGCAGGACTGCCAAGGGATTTTGTGCCAGGATGAGAAAATCAAAATGCTGCTGGAAAAAAAAAAAGGGTGACAGACAGAACATTCTTATTATCTACAGACAAGATTCTGCTTGTTTTGTTGTCTTTTTATGGGATTTTATTCTTCTTAGATAAAAGATTGAGAGAAAAAAAAAAAAGCACTGTAATGGTTTTATTGTAGCGATGTGACAGAAGAAGAAGAGGGATTTGAAACATTATTTTTTGTCACGATCTATATAAATGAGTTTAAAGTGTTCTTTGTTCTTCAGAAGGCACATTTATTCAGCCTAACATACTGTAGGTCTTTCATGTAGAAGACGGATTGACTGAAATTTTGGTTGTTTTAAGACAGAATGCCAGTCCCTAGAAATGGATATATACTTTACAGTCTCTTTGCTGACAACCGAGTAAAGAATTCTATACTGTGATGCCTTGTTTTCTGCAGCATCCTCATTTATTGGGGTCTCTAAAGACCTTTCTTTTGCCCAACGGCATCCAATAAAATTCATGCTTGACATTTCTAATCACATTTTTTCATCACAGTTCTTATTTCAGAGAAATAGATAAATGAGGTGAGCAGAAAAGTGAGCACCAGACCCAGGTTGGACTACTTTATCTGAATGCATTGGCTTGTTTTTTTTTAGGCACTTCTGATTAAGTAAACTGTTAGGACTCATTCATATGGACGTACTACAGTGTACATTCGCGTGAGGGCCGTGTTTGTCTTGTAAAGTTTGGGGTTGTATAGCTCAAGTGTAGTTCCCACTAGCAAATACAGTCAATGTCAGAAATGATTATTTAAAGAGGAAGTAAACTGGCTGAAAAAAAATGTGAAAAATAATCCTGTAAAAACAAAGGCATAATGAGCTAGTATGCATCGCTAGCTCATTATGAAGTACTTACCTAAAAATGAAGTGCCGACAGGACGGCTGACATGTTCGGCCGTCCTGCTCCCTGGATCGCGTCCTCCGGCTATTTCATTGGCCGGAGGTGCGATTACATCACTCCCGCGCGGGAGCAGCCGTTCATGGCACAGGGCTCTGAAGGAACGGCACGGGTGGCCGTTCCTTCAGAGCGCATGCGCCGATGACGTCATCGGCTGCATGCACTGTAAATATCTCCTAAACGGTGTATGTTTAGGAGATATTTATAGCACCTATAGGTAAGTCTTAATATAGGCTTACCTATAGATAAATGTCAACAAAGTGGGTTTACAATCACTTTAAGGACTTGTTGGCCCACTTTTATTAACCACCTAAAGACCGGAAGGATTTACCCCCTTAATGACCAGGACATTTTTCTGCGATACAGCATTGCATTATTTTAACTGACAATTGCGCGGTCGTGCGACGCTGTACCCAAATACAATTTATGTCCTTTTTTTTCCCCACAAATAGAGCTTTCTTTTGGTGATATTTGATCACCTCTGTGATTTTTTTGCACTATAAACTAAAAAAGAGCTTCAATTGTGAAAAAAAACAATATTTTTTTTTACTTTCTGCTATAAAACTTTCCCAATAAAAAAAAAATTAAAAATTAAATTTTTTCATCAGTTTAGGCCAATTTGTATTCTGCTACATATTTTTGGAAAAAAAAATCCCAATAAGTGTATACTGATTGGTTTGCACAAAAGTTATCGCGTCTACAAACTACGGGATAGATTTATGGCATTTTTATTTATTTTTCACTTGTAATGGCGGCGGTCACTGATTTTAGTTATTCTGAAATTGTAATGCAATTTTTAGAGGCAGGTTTTCACAGATTGGTGAACCTTTTCCCATCTTTACTTCTGAAACCTTTTGATTCTCTAAGATGCTCTTTTTTAACCCAGTCATGCTACTGACCTGTTGCCAATTAACCTAACTATAGTTGAAAAATGTTCTTTTAGGTCTTCCTTGTTCGTGCCGCTTACTTTGCTAGCTTTTTCTTGCCCTGTTCTAACTTTTTTGAGATGTATTGCACCCATGAATTTCAAATTTTTTTTCCCTTGAAATTGTTTTCTATTGTGAACAATACCTGGGTTTTGAGATCTGCAAATCATTGCACTCTGTTTTTATGTAGATTTTACTCAGCTTTTTTGGAATTGGGGTTGTATTTCCTTCTATTCCCCAGAAACATTAAAAAGGAAAGCTTATTGGTTGCCATGTGTCACAACGTTAGTTCTATCTGTGGCTTTCTATTCTGAGGCTCCTAGTAAATGGTTGGACACACATTTAGAAGGCAGTTTGTTGAATTTTGGAGGCCATAGAATGTTTTTAGTAACTTCCAAGAGTTAGCTATGGATATGTGGCTTGCAAGGATTTGTCCAGGTCTGCCTATAAAAATCATCCCAACTAATGAAAAGACTGATCACTAAATGGCTGAAACCAAACTGAGGCCAAAAACTAATTAAACAAATGTCGACTGCTGTCCAACGCAGTTTAAGTATATGTTAGATTAGCTGTTTCACCTGTACTCAGGTGTGCTATATGGCTGATCTTCATCAGGAAGGTTACAATAGTGGTTAGACCTTTCAGTTCTATAAATTCTGTGTTGCAGCCCTGCCTCCAGCTTTTGGACTTGTAAGCACCCCCTAGCTGCCAGAGGACATTGCAACTGAAACCCATAGCTAGAGGCCTAACTTGTGGGTGAACTTACAGGAGTATGCTGGCAACACCAGAGGCGAGTTGCTAAGCTCAATCTCGGCCCACTCGCCCCTATGCATTTTAGGTGGAAAATAGTGGAGCCCCAAACCCCCATGCTACTTCTCCTTGTACAACTTAAGGTTCTTATCACTCTTCAGCCTTTAACCAAGGGTAGGCACCTCTCAGGGACGTGCGGTGAGGTCAGTGGCTGGTGAGACACTGGCTAGTATCAGAGCCAGATACAACTCCCAAATTATTTAGTGAATAAGCCCCACATCACCATTTAGTGAATAAACCTAAACATGTAAACTGTAAAAATTAAGTGAAAATGTCCAAATTAGGCTCAATTAGCCCAATTGGGCCTAGGCTATAAGAAGATTGCCAAAACCCTGAAACTGAATTGCAGCACGGTGGCCAAGACCATACAGCGGTTTAACAGGACAGGTTCCACTCAGAACAGGCCTCGCCATGGTGGACCAAAGGAGTTGAGTGAACATGCTCAGCGTCATATGCAGAGGTTCTCTTTGGGAAATAGACGTATATGTGCTGCCAGCAGTGCTGCAGAGGTTGAAGGGGTGGGGGTCAGCCTGTCAGTGCTCAGACCATACGCCGCACACTGCATCAAATTGGTCTGCATGGCTCTCATCCCAGAAGGAAGAATCTTCTAAAGATGATGCACAAGAAAGTCCGCAAACAGTTTGCTCAAACAAGCAGACTAAGGACATTGATTACTGGAACCATGCCTGTGGTCTGATGAGACCAAGATAAACTTGTTTGGTTCAGATGGTGTCAAGTGTGTGTGGCGGCAACCAGGTGAGGAGTACAAAGACAAGGGTGTCTTGCCTACAGTCAAGCATGGTGGTGGGAGTTTCCTGGTCTGGGGCTGCATGAGTGCTGCTGGCACTGGGGAGCTACAGTTCATTGAGGGAACCATGAATGCCAACATGTACTGTGACATACTGACGCAGAGCATGATCCCCTCACTTCAGAGACTGGGCCACAGAGCAGTATTCTAACATGATAACGACCCCAAACACACCTCCAAGAAGACCACTGCCTTGTTAAAGAAGCTGAGGGTAAAGGTGATGGACTGGCCAAGCATGTCTCCAGACCTAAACCCTATTGAACATCTGTGGGGCATCCTCAAATGGAAGGTGGAGGAACACAAGGTCTCTAACATCCACCATCTCCGTGATGTCATCATGGAGGAGTGGAAGAGGAGTCCAGTGGCAACCTGTGAAGCTCTGGTGAACTCCATGCCCACGAGGGTTAAGGCAGTGCTGGAAAATAATGGTAGCCACACAAAATATTGACAATTTGGGCCCAGTTTGGACATTTTGAATTAGGGGTGTACTCACTTTTGTTGCCAGCGGTTTAGACATTAAGGGCTGTGTTGAGTTATTTTGAGGGGACAGCAAATTTACACTGTTATACAAGCTGTACACTCACTACTTTACATTGTAGCAAAGTGTCATTTCTTCAGTGTTGTCACATGAAAAGATAGAATAAAATATTTACATAAATGTGAGGGGTGTACCCACTTTTGTGAGATACTGTGTATATATATATATATATATATATATATATATATATATATATATATATATATATATATTTAAATAGGGTTTTTTGTGTAAATGTTATTGACGTGATTAAAGGTAGCAATTATATTTTTCTTTGCACATTTCTTTTTATTCATTTTCTTCATTTTATCTAATTATTCCTCCTACTATGCCACTAAGACTGCAGATTGCGAAAAAGACATTTTCCTCACTAGCACCTAACAATTCACATTCAAAGACACCTACAAGATCATGTTAAGTGACATTTTTCAAGGCTTCGTTTTCTTTATTTCCTAGAAAAGCAGCCTCATAATCCTGAGTGATATCCTGACTACAGACACTTCCTGGGAAAAGTTAACTTCCACCAAAGTGACACTTTACACTCATCTCCGCTCTGACGGCACTTTCCCAATTTGTTGAGTTGGCAGATAGACTGACTGCACTTGGCACATCCCGCTAATCTGATCATTAGTTTATAAAAGGGACATTTTTGATCTATTTGAAACCATCCGGCAGGCTGCTGAAAAATGAAATAGCTGCCAGCATTGATAAAGGGGATTTAAAGTTCTACAGGCAAATTAAAAATTTGAGATTTTTAAAAATTTTTAGGGCTCTATCTTGCATTTGATTTGGGCAGTGTGAAACTATTTTGAATGATTACAAATGACATTGTAGAAAAGTTTAAATGTGATTTTTAATTCAGTAATGGCAGCTGACTGAGATCACGTGGCTTATTCTCAATGGCAGTTTATAATTGGTAATTCACCGGACCTTGAAAGCGGAACTAAACCCATCGATTTAACAGTTTCAAAAAAGTTACATTTCTGCATGTGCCAGGTATGTAATGGCGCTTTTCCACTGCATGGAACTGAATGGTTCGGCTCGCTTTTGCGCTTTTCCACTGCATGGTACCACATGGTACGTGTTAGAACGGTTCGGTACGGTACGGCGGCGCTTTTCCACTACATGGAACTGAACGGTACGGCTTGCTTAAACAGTACCACCTCGGCTGTGGTTCCAAGAGGGCTGTACCGATACCATATCCCACAATCCTTTGCATGCAGCCTTGACTGTTTGTCACTACTAGCCACTGATTGGTCAGAGAATCGTTGTTATCCTACCCACTTCTTTAGTGGAAAAGCAAACCGTACCGAACCATTCCAACACAGTACCATGCAGTGGAAAACCAAACCGAGCCAAGCAGGGCCTAGTGGAGCTGAGCCGGTACTTGCAGTGGAAAAGTGCCATAACTGTCACGTTTGCTGGTGCTCTCAACCAAACTGTCAAATCTTTAAATGGCTGAAGTCAGAACTGATCAGATGTGCAGCATTATGGCAGTTGCAGATCAAACAGAGATAAGACTAGGATAGACTAGGATAGCAGCTTCCAATGCTGAAAACGAGTGTTTAGTTTCGCTTTAACCCTTTCATGCATAGTGGTCACTACAGTGGACAGCTTTTTAACCACTTCAGCTCCAGAAGGTTTTACCCCCTTAATGACTAGGCCATTCGTTGCGATTCGGCACTGCTTTACTTTAACGAAAAATTACGCAGTTGTGCATCGCTGCACCCAAATACAATTTATGTCCTTTTTTCCCCCCACAAATAGAGCTTACTTTTGGTGGTATTTGATCACCTGTGTGATTTTTAGATTTTGCGCTATAAACAAAAAAAGGGCGACAATTTTGAAAAAAATGCCATATTTTTTACTTTCTGCTATAACACATTCCCAATAAAAAATTTAAAAAAATCGATTTTTTTTTCATCAATTTAGGCCACTTTGTATTCTGATACATATTTTTGAGAAAAAAAATCCCAAAAAGCGTATTTTAATTTGTTTACAAACTACGGGATAGATTTTTGGAATTTTTATTTATTTTTTTGTTTTTACTAGTAATGGCGGCGATCAGCGTTTTATAGCGGGACTGCGACATTGCAGCGGACAGATCGGGCCTTTAACTGGAATTTTTGACAATTTTTGGGGACCAGTGACATTAATACAGTAATCAGTGCTAAATATTATGCACTGTTACTGTATAAAAGACACTGGCAGGGAAGGGGTTAACACTGGGGGTGATCAAAGGGGTTAATGTGTGCCTAAATTAGAGATCGACCAATTATCGGCAAAGCCGATATATATCGGAATCGGCCCCTGAGGTTACCGATATTACCAATATTTCGGAAAGTGCTTGTACCAGAGTGATGCCTGCAGCTAGAGGCATCACCCCCGGCAACGGCGTCCATAGCTGATGGTCGGCTGTCTTGTAATGACAACCGATGCGGCTGAGAAGCCGCTTGGCTGTCATTACAAGGAGCGGGAGCGGACGTCCCCCTCCCGCCGCCTTCCGCGGACTCGCCAGGGTATCCCGTCCCACCGGGAGACCCGGGAAACCAGCCTGCATGGCTGCCGAAGACCCGATCAAACCCGCATTCGGCTCTGATCGGGTCTTCATGCAAAAACCCGGAAGTGATGTCATGAGTGACATCACATCTGGGTACTGTCTGGCGCCAGATTAAAAAAAATTACAGCATTCAAAACAGCTAAACTTGTTGTTTTGAATGCTTTTAAGTGCAGAGGAGGGGTTTGACCCCCAGATCCCTCCACAAGTGTACCTGTAAAGTTAAAAAAAAATTTAAATATACACAAATATCGGCCCATATCGGCCGATACTGATATGCATTGGCCAAAATATCGGTATCGGCAATGAAAAACCGATATCGATCGATCACTAGCCTAACTATGCTTGCTGACTGTGTATGGGAAGGGTTCTGTGGCAGGCATAGAGAGATCGGGGTTGTAGCTTAGCTGAAACTCCTGATCTCTCCCTGCTTGTGCGACAGAAGACTCGCCTGCTGTCAGAGAAACAGCCATGCTGCAACTGGCAACTCCGCCAGAACTTCCAATGGCCGCAATGGACTCAGGCCATAGACTCATTGTCAGGGAAATGGCTGTGCTGCAACTGGCAACTTTGCCAGTACTTCCCATGGCCACAATGGACTCCATAGACTAATTCACTGGCCTATAAAAGGACTCTGCTCAGCCCATCAGATTGCTGGATTGTCTTCAGCTCTTCCTGTTTCCTGAGCATTGCTACTTCCTGGATTCCAGTTTGACCTGGCTTGTTCCTGACCTGTCTGCTCTCTCTCCTGGCTTTGACCCACGGCTTCGTCTGACCATCCAATCCTGCTCCAGTGTTTGACCCTCGGCTTTTGTGACCATCCCTGCTCTTTTGCCCTTTGCCTGACTTCTAGTGTACCGATCCCGGCTTGCTCAACGGACTTGCTTCTGCTCAAATCCCCTTGTCTTGTCGCCTGTTTGGACTGATACCTGTGTTTGACCCTCGGCCTGGCTTTTTACCTGCACATTGCTTGATTCCCTGGAGGCCCTGAAAGTTGTTCACCCTTGTGAACCTTTACCTGCACTCCACAAGCATCCAGTGCTCCTTGGGACGCGTCACCTCCTGTCCCACTTCCAGGGGTGATTCGCACTGAGCTGCAAAGGAAGCCCTCTCAGCATTTCGGCCTCTACCAAGAAGTGATCTGACACCTGCTTTGTTTACATAAGCAGGCGGGTCTTCTGTCAGTTTCTCTGACGATCGTGGGAGGCCGGTGGCAATCACCGCCGCTCCTCCCGGGGCCCGCCTCCCGCTGTGCCTAAACACAGCGGGAGTGCGGCTCGAGGCCTCGTGCCCGAAATCACGTAGTACTATGTGATTTTGCACAGCCGAGCCGCCCTGCCACAGTAATACTAAGGTGGGCGGTTGACAAGAAGTTAAAAGCTGTTTTCTTGTACATGCATTGGGTTCTGATTGGATAGCTGCATATTACCCAATACAATGGGCACTGGGGTGTCAAAACCATACTCTGCCACCCACTAGAAAGCCATTGTAAGGGCAACAAAAATTTCTTAAAATCAAGATGGTCGGCAGAAACCCAGAAAGCCTGAGCAGTTTAGGAATATCTTGCCAATACTTCTATAGGAGGAAACCCTCAGGGGTAAAATAAATATTGTGACCTCAAGTAACAACTAAAGAAACATATTGTAATTAAATTTTACTGGTATTGATTTTACCTTTGGCAGAAATTACAATTAATCATCTGTCCGCTGAATTGGACATCATGCATCACTAGTTATATTTCAGTTACACTTTATTCTATTACTGGGACGTTGTTTATATTGAAAATAATACAGCTGCGGTAACTTTTTTGGCTGAAAATTTATTTAATTATACTATTATAATGTCATTTGCCGTTTTTGTAACAAAAAACATAATTTTGTGCAGATAAGTTCCATTATGTGAGTAAGGCCTCATGCACACTGGACACTTTGCTAGCTCTCATAGACGCCTTTCTTCCAGGCAGCAGCAAAGGCCTCATGCACACAGGGTGTTAAAAAAAACAGCTGAAAACCAGTACAGATGCCAGGAAAAAGCGCTTTTAGAAGCGTTTTGCATTGGCGTTAATGCACGCTTAGCCACGTAAACGTTTAGCAGCGTTTCTCTGCCCTCTTCTGTTTTCCACTCCCAATTCCAATTACTACAGCTTAAAAACGCTTGACGCGGCTTAACACTGTATACAGCTTTAATACGCGTTTTGCCGCATCAGGCATTCTTACAGTTGTAACGCTGCTGCTCCAGAACGCACTGGCCCTGAGTCTTTTTTTCAGTTTGAAAACGCCTATGCCACTTACAGCTCCTAAAAGCCTGTGTGGACACAGAGTAACATGGAGAGGCGTTTTTAACCACTTAAGCCCTGGAAGGTTTTACCCCCCCTTTTTTGCAATACAGCACTGCATTACTTTAACTGACAATTGCGCTGTCATGTGAAGCTGTACCCAAATAAAATTTATGTTTCTTTTTCCCCACAAATAGAGCTTTCTTTTAGTGGTATTTAATCACTTCTGCGGGTTTTATTTTTTTGCGCTATAAACAAAAAAAGAGTGACAATTTTGAAAAAAAAAAAACAATATTTTTTACTTTTTGCTATAAAACACATCCAATAATAAAATGTAGAAAATCAAATTTCTTCATAAATTCAGGCCAATTTGAATTCTGCTGAAGAGGGAGCCGAGAAGAGGAGGATCTGTCAGGAAAACGGAAAATTTATATCCATACTTACCGTAATTTTCCTTTCCTGATGGACTCCATGGCAGCACACGTATGGGTAGGCTCCGCCCCCTCTCCTACCCTACCCCACTCCCATAAATTTTTGCTCCAAGCCAGGAGCCGTGTTCCATAAATAGACTACTCCAGCAGATGGGAGGGAACTCCTGCTGCCATCGAGTCCATCAGGAAAGGAAAATTACGGTAAGTATGGATATAAATTTTCCGTTTTCCTGACAGACTCCATGGCAGCACACGTATGGGAAATAACTAGCCATACACACCCGGGTGGGCAACTGCTGGTCAAACAAAAATAGGTTTAATTTGCACCGTCAACAGACAATATTTTTAAACCAAAATCAACTGAGGATAAAAAAGCAGGTTCAACACAATAGTGTGACATGAAAGTATTAATCGAGGACCATGAGGCCGCTCTGCAAATGACATCCGGTGCAACGTGAAGGGAAGCCGCCCATGACGTAGAAATCCCTCTGGTGGAATGAGCCGTCACCACTTCCGGAGGAGCCAGTCCCTTGGCTCTATATGCCCACTGGATGGTCTGAACTATCCAACTAGAAATAGTTCTGAAGGAAGCCCTCTTGCCTCTGTTCTTTCCATAAAAGAGAACAAATAGATAGTCTGACTTGCGAAAAGAAGCTGTGAACTTCAAGTACAACTGTAAGACTTCACCCACATCCAACGGATGGGTACTCTGGTCATCTTGAGATTTGAATGTAGGTAAAACAATTTCTTGTTTGACATGAAAAACTGAGTTTACCTTCGGATTGGACCCTAGCATAGTGACCAGGACGACCCGATCAGGGAAAAATGTCAGAAATGGTTCTTTACAACCCAAATCACTAATTTCGGAGACACGTTTAGCCGATGTGATGGCTATCAAAAAAGCCGTCTTCATAGAAAGATTCTTAAGGAAGAGCGAATCTCCATGCTCCAAAACTGTTGATGAGAGAAACTCAAGGACTAGTGGAAGGTCCCATTTGGGGAACCTGGGTTTCCTGGGAGGTCTCATTCTAGACGCACCTCTGAAAAACTGTCGAACCAGAGGATGTTTCGCCCATGCAGTCTCCGTGAAGGCAGAGATGGCTGAGATCTGGACTCGGAGACAGCCGACAGCCAGGGATAGGTCTAAGCCTGTCTGGAGGAACCCCAGAACATGATGAATTTTAGGATTAGTGATGGAACCAGACTCATTAGTCATGTAATCCTCAAATTTAGACCAGATCCTCTCGTAGACTTTATTGGTGCCCGGTCTCCTGGCACTCAACATTGTAGACATTGCCGCACTTGGACAGCCAAGAGCTTTTAGTCTTTCCCTCTCAAGGACCATGCCATGAGATGTAGTTGCGCTGGGCAGGGATGCAGCACTGGACCCTGAGACAGAAGGTCCGGCCTGAATGGCAGGGGAACAGGATCCCGGAAACTTAGTTGAAACAACAGGGGAAACCAAGGTCTCCATGGCCAAAATGGAAGGATTGCTATGACCTCTACTCTCTCTCTCCTGAGTCTCTGCAGGAATTTGAATATTACCGGAACCGGGGGAAAAGCATATACTTTGTGGAACTTCCAGTGGTCCGTCAGAGCATCTACCCCGTAGGCTTGGGGATAACGCCACCTCGAGTAGAACTTAGAACTTCGTCAGTTTGGCATTGCTTGGAGAGGCAAACAGGCCTACCTCCGGAAGAATCCCCAGAGAGGTGACCCACTTGAAGGTTTCCGGGCCTCATCCTCCACTGTGTCCATTTGACCATGGGAGCCGTGGAAACCATAGTCCCTATTATTCTTAGACACTGAGAGGCCCGAAGATAAGAGGTTGACATTGCCGGTTGTATTCTGCTGCGGATCACTGGAATCTTCTCCACTGGTAGAGAGATGGTGCCTCTGGAGGTGTTGAAGAGTGCCCCCAGAAAAATCAAGGATTTTGTAGGATCCAGATGGCTTTTTTCCAGGTTCAAGAGCCACCCGAATTCTTGAAGGGTGGAGATCACCAGAGACCTGTGTTGCAGAATCTGAACTTGGTCTTGTGAAAGAAGAAGTAGATCGTCTAAATAATGAAACAATCGGATCCCTTTTGATCTGATCAGGGCTACAATAGCCAGTAAGATCTTTGAAAAGACCCGAGGTGAGGTGGTAAGCCCGAAAGGGAGACAGGTAAACTGGAGATGCACTTGACCCACGGCAAAGCAAAGAAATTTTTGTAGCTCTGCTGCTACTGGGACATGGAAGTAGGCATCTTTTAGATCTATAGAGATCATCCAATCCTCTGGTTGCACTACTTGACGGATAGTGAAGATCGTTTCCATCCTGAACCTCTCTTTCCTTATGAAGGAGTTTAGATGAGTCAGATCTATGACCGGCCTCCAGGTGCCGCTTTTCTTTAGCACCATGAACAGAGGTGAATAAAGGCCTTGAAACCTTTCTTCGGCCGGAACTGGAACGACAGCACCTTGAGAGATCAGGGAATCTACGTATGACAGAAGAATTGACTTCTTTTCTTCCACACGAGGTAGAGCCGTAGGGATAAACCGCAGAACTGGAGTTTCTTCGAAAAACCAAATGTGACCATGAGACACGGTCTTGACGGTCCACTGGTCTGTGATCGAGGCTGCCCAAACGTGCGCAAACTGACGCAGGCGAGCGCCTACTCGCAACGCCTGGGCAGGCCTGATATCAAAAGGACTTCGTGGCCTCCCGGCCACCTGAAGATGTCCCCTTGTTGAACTTCTGACCCGTAGGTTGAGAACGTTTCCAGGTCTTCCTGATCCAAGCTCTGTTTGTGCTGAAATCTTCTGTGGTCTAGCAAACGGCGATCCTGAGGAAGGAAACCCGATTTACCACCAGTGGCATGGGTAATGGCACTGTCCAGCTTATTGCCAAAAAGGGACGTACCCTTGAAAGGAATGCTGCACCAGGCTTGCTTGGAAGCAGGGTCGGCTAGCCAAGGACGTAACCAAAAAGTATGTTTGGCCGTGACAGAGGAGAGCATGACCCGTGCCACCAGGCGAATGATATCAATGGAAGTCTCCCCCAAAAAAGCCGTTGCCAACCTTAACTCTTGAACAGCCGAGTTTCTGGCTACTTCTTCTGAGACACTTTGCAGTGTGGCCTCCACATTGTCTACCCAAGCCTCCATAGCTTTAAACGTGGCTGCTAGAGCCAGGGCTGGTTTGCAGGTCATGCCAGCTGACAGATAGATCTTTTTAAGATCTGTATCAATTCGTCTACCGAGACCATCTTTAAATGAGACGGAATCTTCTAATGGCAGGGTAACGTGTTTAACCAACCTCATTAAGGCTGCGTCTATTGTAGGTGCCGAATCAAGATGCTTTACCTTTTCAGTCTTAAAAGGATACAACCTAGAGAACTTGGACAATAAGGAATTCTTTCTTTCAACTCCTTGCCATTCGTCTGTGATGATTTCTCCCAGTTCACTCAGGAAAGGGAAATGATCTCGCTCTTTTTTGAGGTGTTTAAAATATTTCCTCTGTTTTGCTGGGGAATCTGCTGCCTCTTCCCATTTTAACGCCTCTTTTACTGCTTTCACTAAACCTGTATTTTGGTCCTCCAGGTTGTGACGAGACCAATCTTGCCCCATTGCATTGGAGGAGCCTGGTTGCCCGCCTGCTGCCTTTGGACTATGGACCAGGCTTTAAAAGACTTTGTTCCCCTATGTTTTAGCTGCTACGCTCCAAATTCCTTTAAAGAGGTTGTCACTATGTCTGCAAATTCAATGTGTATTAGCTGCAGATGGAGGGGGGGGGATTGTTTCCAGCAGCCCCCTCCTAAAGAATGTCTACTGATTAACTCAGTGCTTTTGTCTAAAATAGGACAGTATGTTAATAGAGTCTGAAACTATTGATAAGCATGTTAATGAGCTCACCTGGCTGTAATTACACAGTCATTGTTCATGTGGTATTCTCAAAGTATATATAAGTGTGTGTTTCTTGCAATAAAAGAGAAGAGAGTTACTCTCGATCAAACCTCACTACAGAGCCTTGTCTCGTACTTGGGGGGGAATTATTGATGTGCTTCATGTATGGCGGATTGGAGTGGTCAATAGCTGTCCGGGTGTTCGGGAGTGGATTATCCTAGACGACTGTAACCCCTTTCATACTTTGGGGTGTCGTAACAATTGGTGGCAAGCGGCGTGATCGTTCCCACAGCCAGAAGGACAGCTACAGGAGACACCATTCCGTGGATTTTACAATTGAGGGCAACGCATGTCCCAGTACAGCGACCCTGACAGCACCAGCATGGAACCAGCAGTGGAGTACAGATATTCTCTGAAAGAATATGACCGTATGATGTGGTTACGGATGAGCTTCTTCGGACCCAATCCACTGGAGAGATCCAAGCGGTTTGCGAAGAACTTAGTGTTCGGGACTCTGCTAGACAGGGCAGAGAGAGAGGGCCAGCTGGCACGTTGGGAGGAACTCCAGCGGCAGGTACAGTTAAGGGAAGAGGAGAACCCAGTCTCCATTCCCCAGCGGCAGCCTGATTTATTGGGAATTGGGAGCCCAGTCTCCATTCTCCAGCGGCAGGCTGAGTTACAGGGGGCAGAGACAGTCAGTCCTGTCGCCCAGCAGCAGATTGATTTGTTGGGAATTGGGAGCTCAGTCTCCATCCCACAGCAGCAGAGTGTCCTGCAGAAAACAGAGAGCCCAGTCTCCTTTCCTCAGCAACAGGACACTGTATTGGGAGCAGAGACAGTCGGTCTCCCTCCCCAGGGGCTGGAAGTATATTTGGGAGAGGAGCTTGTTACCCCCTCTCCCCATTGGCAGAGTGATATCCAGGGAATTGGGAGCGCAGTCTCCATCCCTCAGCGGCCGATTAACTTACAGGGGGCAGACACGGTTGGTCCTGTCCCCCAGCGGCAGATTGAGCTATTGGGAATTGGGAGCCCAGTCTCCATCCCACAGCAGCAGCTTAACATACCAGGGGGAGACAGTAAGCCCCCCAACAGTGCAGATGGGACCGTGGTCTCTGCACTCACAGCACAGGGGGTAGGGACAGTCGGTCCTGACCCCCAGCAACAGGGCTGTTTAGCCAAAGGGAAGCCAGTCAGTCTTCCGCCACAGCAGCATGGTGGTGTATCTAAAGGGGAGACAGTCGGTCTCCCCCTCCAACAACCCGTCTCCAACCAGGCTACTTCTGTGGTAGCGCTGGCACCAGGGCAGAGTACCGCTGGTCTCTGCCCACTCAGCAACCCACCAAGGCAGTCTGCCAGTCTCCCACACAGCCAAGGTGAGGCACCTGGACATGGACAAATTTCTCCTCTACCCAGGTGTAGTGACCATTTATTGTGGGTGGGCTGTACTTTGTTTTCTGCTTTGTGGGTGGGCTGCTGGACTAACGAGGGCACTGACCGGCAGGAGGTCAGGTACCCTGTTAGTCTTTTTGGAAAGGGGGAGAGATGTGACGAGACCAATCTTGCCCCATTGCATTGGAGGAGCCTGGTTGCCCGCCTGCTGCCTTTGGACTATGGACCAGGCTTTAAAAGACTTTGTTCCCCTATGTTTTAGCTGCTACGCTCCAAATTCCTTTAAAGAGGTTGTCACTATGTCTGCAAATTCAATGTGTATTAGCTGCAGATGGAGGGGGGGGATTGTTTCCAGCAGCCCCCTCCTAAAGAATGTCTACTGATTAACTCAGTGCTTTTGTCTAAAATAGGACAGTATGTTAATAGAGTCTGAAACTATTGATAAGCATGTTAATGAGCTCACCTGGCTGTAATTACACAGTCATTGTTCATGTGGTATTCTCAAAGTATATATAAGTGTGTGTTTCTTGCAATAAAAGAGAAGAGAGTTACTCTCGATCAAACCTCACTACAGAGCCTTGTCTCGTACTTGGGGGGGAATTATTGATGTGCTTCATGTATGGCGGATTGGAGTGGTCGATAGCTGTCCGGGTGTTCGGGAGTGGATTATCCTAGACGACTGTAACCCCTTTCATACTTTGGGGTGTCGTAACACAGGTCATCCTCACTTCCAGAGGAATCCTCCGAGAAGCGACTCGGCTGGGAAGTGCCTGGCTCTAAGTCTTCCCTCTGAGGGGGAGCTGGTGTATCAGATGCATGACCAGACAGCCGGCTAGGATCCCAATCCCTTAGGGATTCTTGAACGATCCGCCTGACCAGAGTTTCCACTGGTTGATCTGGGACCTGTTTTTCCTTGATCGCCCGAGAATAGCAGGCGTCACACAAGGATCTATCTTCAGGTACTACAGCCCTACAGCCCCAGCAGGATTTGTGTGTGGGGCGGTCAGCATGGCGGGAAGACCGGAGGCTGACTGAGCTTGGATAATCTTTATGGCGCCTAGATCTAGACCTGGATCTACGGTGCCTGGATTTGGATGATGCATGATGATGGCCTGAAGGTGACCTATCCTTTGATCCAGATGCAGGACGTTGCTCAGACCTAAATGGGCTGAAAAACATAGGAAATAAAGCTCAGGCTACAGTAAGCCAGCTGGCAGACAAGCGAGAGTTTAAAAACAAAACTCACCTGTTGCGCAGGGACTGGCCACCGGGGGGGGGGGGGTTGAGGCATCCATTGCAGATCACAGCGAAATAACCTGCAATAGGAAGAGTGTAAGAACTCAATCTTACCTTCCCATAGCCGCCCTTCCCCTCCCCCATTCGTGCAGGACTGACTCAGCACAGGACTTACCCAACACAGGCAGAGACACAGCGCGGGGAGGCCGCCGCAAAAGCTCACAGACATCACAAGAATGACAGCTCAAACAGCTGTTTAAATTTCCCGGGAGCCGTAAAGCCACGCCCCCACGACGCCGCCGCGTCATCGAGGACCGGAAACAGAGTGTGCTCATGCGCAGACCATTGGGCAACCAAGCCTCACCCTGAACACCCAATCAGGAACCAGGGAGGCAGGGGGAGGAGCCAAGAGCGGCGGTCTGGAACGCAGAAGCGCTCCAACCGCCATACTAACCAGGAAAAGCAAAAAACACAAGATATAGAAAATGAGTAATACATTACCACCAATACCATCAGAAGACCCTGGAATGCTCCTCAACCGGAGACTGGCGTGTGCATCAGGGCATAAGGGCCTCCCGCTAGTAGCAAGGACATTTGGCCAAGTGATGCAGCCCACCTCTCATTCAGGATTTACGGCATCTTCCGGCATCATTTCAAATTGCCCGGGTCCACCCAGATAATACTGAGATTGCTGGACTAAGGTAGAAGAGGCATCATCCAGGAAAGCCACACGCCACCAGGTATGTAAGAAAACGCATCCTATAAGGTAAGACTTCTCTTGCAGGAGGAGGACAAAAAAGGAACATGGCTCCTGGCTTGGAGTAAAAATTTATGGGAGTGGGGTCCTATAGGGTAGGAGAGGAGGCGGAGCCTACCCATACGTGTGCTGCCATGGAGTCTGTCAGGAAAACATGTTTGTTCTTAAAATGTAAACTTTACAATCACTTTAATGCTCAAAAAAAAGCCCAAAGAGTAAAAAAAAACACAGGAAAAAAATCCTGACTGTGACCTTCATAATTCATGCATGAAAGGGTTAACCCCTTCCCCAACAAGGACTTACCCAAACATCTGTGGGTCTCTGGATCTCTGAATGTACCCCCACCCCAACACCACTGCCTTCCCAGGTTCTCCCGTTTCACCTGGGAACCCTGGACTGGGATGATAGAGAATTGAAACATCCCCAATCATCTCTATGGTCTAAAGAAGCGACGAGAATTTTGTCACTTTGGGTTTTCTGTTTAATGTAATCAGGCAGTTAGTGGTCTGTGAAAGCATCTTCTCAAAACTGATCTCAGTTTGATTAGATGCTTTTAAGGGCAGAGGAGAAATCTGGGGTCTAATAGATCCCAGATGTCTCAGTAAAGAGTACCTGTCTCTGCCCATGCTATTGTTTAAATGCTTTTAATTAAATTTCTTTACATAATAAAAATGACATTACAAAACAAAAACATCAATTTACACACAACCATGACATTTTGGTGTCTCCAGCACGAGTCTTACCCTTAAACTATTTTTCTTTTCATTTCTCCTTTTCTTTTTCCCTCCCCTCTTTCCTCTCCTACCAAAAAAAAAGGGAGGGGGAGCGGAAAAGGATTAATTAATTTAAAAGGGTATATTTCAGGGTAGAAACCATAATTATCCAACCTATTTCACCCTAAATAATGTGAATGGGTGAATTATACACTAAAATAATGCCCATGTTATTACAAGGGATGTTATTCATCCCTTGCGATAGCAATAAAGTTTATAAAACAAATTAAATAAAGATACAGAAAATAAATAAAACACATTCTTTTAATAAATAATAATAAAAAAAATGTAAAGCACCTCCGTCCTACTATGCTCGCACACATATGTTGGTCACGCACGCATTTGTAAATGAGCGTGCACAGTTTTAAAGCTTGACATGTTAGGTATCTATTTATTCAGCATAACATTATCCTTTATATTTTACAAAACAATTGGGTTATGCAGTGTATTGTGTTTTTTGTGCATTTAAATTCACTAAAGTGTTATTTTTTCCGAAAAAAACGCTGCAAAAATACAACGTGACATAAAAAATTGCAACACCCACTATTTTATTCTCTAGGGCCTCAGCTTAAAAATATATATAATGTTTAGGGGTTCTAACTAATTTTCTTGCAATATGAAAAAAAAAATTAGGTTTTTACATGTAGGAGAGATGTGTCAGAATAGGCCTGGTGTGGAAGTGATTAAAGCGGTTATAAAGGCTCAAGGTTTTTTACCTTCATGCAATCAGCCCCTCTAATACTTACCTGAACCTGATGCAATGTGCAGGAGAGCCTCGACTCTCCCTCCTCATTGGCTGAGGCAGCAGCGGCACGGGCGCCCCCAATAAAAGCTGTTTGCTTTGGCAGGGGGGGAGGGACCAGGAGAGCTGGCGAGGGACCAGAGAAGAGGAGAAGCGATACTGCTCTGTGCAAAACAATTACACAGAGCAGGTTAATATGACATGTTTGTAATTTTTTAAAAAAATGCCTTTAAAGCGGAGCTCCAGGCTGCTTCAGAAAAAAGTTAAAGTCAGCAGCTACAAATACTGTTTAATATTTGGGCACTTACCTGTCCACGAATCCAGCGGTGTGTCCTCAACTGAGCCGATTTTTCAATTGGCTCTTGGGTGCTGCCGCCGTCATCTCAGCTAAGGGAAACCTGGGGGAGGGACAAGACCTGTAAATGTTAATTGCAGCATGAAAAAGTCAGGTTTCCTTCCGTGCTAGACAGGGGTGTTCTGTGTGGCAGAGCAGTGTAGATATTATGACTGGATGGGCAGAACCAACTCCATATACTGTAACTCTATATTTAATCTGTGTATTTAGCGGTTTGCCCGGAGTTCAGCTATAACAGAAATAAAGGATGTGTGACTTTAAATCTTTCTTGTAGTTTATTAACCAAGTGGCAGGAGGTAAGTGGAACAGAAGATGCTGCAAATCATTTGGCATTTTTTAAATTTGCTTTGTGTATTAGAAATAAAACCTGCCTGTTGCAATTATTTCAGCTAATTATTCATGGCAGTCTATTAGGAGCGCAGCAAATTAATGTTAGGTGCATTGCAGGCTTCTCATTACTGGGAGTGCTCTCCGTTATTTAGCTTGTGTGACATTCCTGGAAAAAAAAAATAACTCACATATTTTTAATTAATTAAGGCGATTATGATGTTCCCTTGATGTGCATTAACAGGCATTCACCTTCAGGGGATGATAGACCTGACATTCTGTTTTAACTCATGCTCTGCTCCTGTCTTGCTCCGGGCAGGTTTGCAGTTATTTAGATGCTGAACGTGAATGTACTTCCTCTAACCTGCAATATCTCTTTAATTCTTATAGTGGAACCCATGGCCCCCGAATCACTGGAAAAATACATTAACCAGAGGCCCTAAAGAAACACAATAATATACATTTGAATGTTTCCTGTTTTCTTGTTATTTCCGTTATGATGTCATTTGTGCCGGCAAATTCCCCTTCCTATCTGCAGCACTTACTCAGTGTTGCCGACCATCAATATTTTTACTGGTAGCTGGTAAAAAGCAGGTACCTTTCTCCTGCCAGTAAATGCCAGTGACAGGATTGCCAGTAAAAAATATGTCAGTTCCGGTCTGAAGCCAGGCCATCGAAATGCCTGCTACTGGGACAAGGTCATCCAGTGCCCAGGACAAGGATGCCAAAATGCACCCCCCCCCCCCCCATCCCTTCAATAAACTATTGCACCCAGGGAAACTTCCCCTCCTGCCCACCCCTTGTCCCGGTCCTGCCTGCTCCAGTGTGTTCGGCGGCACCAGCAGGGGCTGGGTCTGCCAAAGGCGGTACCTGAATGTGTCATGTGATGTCACGGTGCAAAGGAGCTTAGCAGAGTGGCCGGAGCCTTGTGGGATGGGAACAAGGCAAACTGGGAGCGGGACTGTCAGTGCTGTTTGGACTGGAGTGGACTGAAGGAGCCAACAGTCAGGGGGAGGGGACTTGTCATGTCAGTGAGGTGTCAACATTATCTGTGCTGCTGCACACTGCTGTCAGTGTCACTGTGAGAGTCAGTTTCATGTGTGTGTGTGTGCGCCCATTCTAATTTCTTGCCCTCCTGAGTCCTGTCCCTGAGCTACTTACTTACTGTATTGAAAATAAAATAAGACATATCTTTTTTCCCCTACTTATAATCGCATTGTTAATTGCATATTGTATTTGTTTGTAGTCTAAATACTGAAATTTGCACTTAAAACTGTGATTTTGTAACTTTTGGAAATGCCAGTAAATTTTGGGTGTCGTGTCAGTAAATTACAATCTGGTAGGTTGGTAACACTGCACTTACTGCAGGCTCTTTTGATCTCTTTGGGAGTTTAATTGAAAGTGTAAGTCCAGGCCAAACCTAACTAATGCTAAACCTGCTCTCTGCCACGTTTTAACCCTAATCTATCTAACCCTGTAAAGCAAAAATCACTGTGCTTACCTGAAATAAATATATAGTGTTGCGCAAATAAAAAATTATTAAATTAATTAATTTGTGCTTAAATTATTAAAAACCCAAAATATTTATATGTGACATAATATTAAAGTGCCAATAGTGCTAATAAAGTGTTAAATATAATATAATACTCATAGAAAAGAGAAAATATATAGATATAAAAGTCCAGTGTAAAAGTCCAGTGTGCAAAGTGCAAAAAGCCAATAAACAAAGTCCAAAATGTAATCCTAAAGTGATCTGTGCTCTTAGAGAAAAGTGACCAGAGTGTCACAGTGGACAGCCAGCCGTGCACCCCCTTGTGAATGGGTGCTCACCTCAAATCCTTAAAAAGAGCGCATAGATTGTTATCCCAAAAAGATCATCCATCCATATCCTTCAGGGCTCCTCTCATTCACAGGAGTTGCAGCATCAATCAATGCAGTATATATGCAAAAAAAAAAGACTTGCAATAGTGTATGAAATCCTTAAACAATCAGCTTTTATTAAATAAAGGTGGATAAATCTCACTCACATTTGTAGGTGCAACACATGCACTTGGACAATAGCATCAAGTAAATGGTGGAAATCGTGGTGGTATAGTGGGAGAGACTGCACAGCGCCGCCGGTCTCCACAGCGTGCGCCGATAGCTGACAGCCTCACCTAGACAATAGTGTATCGTTCCGTCCATCCTTTCCCCTCCCCTACGCGTGACGACACAGGGATCACGTGTCTTCCTCAGGGGGGTATATCCCAATACGTGATGCTATTGTCCAAGTGCATGTGTTGCACCTAAAAATGTGAGTGAGATTTATCCACCTTTATTTAATAAAAGCTGATTGTTTAAGGATTTCATACACTATTGCAAGTCTTTTTGTTTGCATTTATACTGCATTGATTGATGCTGCAACTCCTGTGAATGAGAGGAGCCCTGAAGGATATGGATGGATGATCTTTTTGGGATAACAATCTATGCACTCTCTTTAAGGATTTCAGGTGAGCACCCATTCACAAGGGGGTGCACGGCTGGCTGTCCACTGTGACACTCTGGTCACTTTTCTCTAAGAGCACAGATCACTTTAGGATTACATTTTGGACTTTGTTTATTGGCTTTTTGCACTTTGCACACTGGACTTTTATATCTATATATTTTCTCTTGTCTATGAGTATTATATTATATTTACCACTTTATTAGCACTATTGGCACTTTAATATTATGTCACATATAAATATTTTGGGTTTTTTAATAATTTAAGCACAAATTAATTAATTTAATTATTTTTTTATTTGCGCAACACTATATATTTATTTCAATTAAGCACACTATTATGAGAAGTGGAGTGTCTGTGGCAAATAACTGATCGATTTAGAGCCTCAGGGTCGCTCGCAGGACTTATTCCTTACACTGTGCTTACCTATTCTGCAGCCGAACCGGTCTGGTCCCAGCATCAGCTGTCAGCGGTCCGGTCCCCAGGACCGACAACGGCTGTGAAATGACTGGGAAGTGACATCATCCATAGCATTACTATGAGGCTTCCTTTGTCGGCTGCCTCTCCTGCACAGAGCTTCCGCCGCTGGAGACCGGACCGCTGACAGCTGATGCTGGGACCGGACCGGATCGTCTGCAAAATAGGTAAGTACAGCGATCTTTGCTTTACAGGGTTAGTTAGATTAGTTTTAGAATGTGGCAGAGAGCAAGATTAGCATTAGTTAGGTTTTGCCTGAACTTCAACTTCATTACATCAGCATGTGCACATTAGACATTATCTGCATCGCATTTCAGATGCTTTTGCATTGTTTTGGTATTCAGATGTGCTTGTTGTCGGACTCATTATGGGTGATGTATGACACCGGCATGGTACAACCTACTGGGTTTAACCCTTTCGCTGCCAGAGCCGGTTTTGTGGTTTTTTTTGCACACATGCTTAAAAAAATAATTTTAGCCCTGAAGATTACATAACCCCCTCCCCCCCAACATTATGTATTTCTTGAAAGCAGACACCCTACAGAATAAAATAGAGGCAGTTCCAATTTTTTTTTTTATGTCACATGATATTAAAAAATACCTTAAAGTTTAGGGCACACAAACATAATAAACTACTCAGATTTTTGTTAAAATATAAAAGATGAGTAAATAGATACCAAAAATGTCAAACCTTTTATTTGCGTGTGCCTGGTCCTCCCTCTCTCATGGGGTCTCCCTTCGGGGGAGCCCCATCTAGTACTTGGGGTCGGTCTGTTTCGGCAGACCTCCCAGAGAATGGGGTCCGCTTGGTTTTGGCCAGGTGGACCAGTGAGTACCTCAGTCCCTGTCAAGAGCCTTGCGCCCTGGGGCATCAGGGCAAGGGTCCTTCCTCTTCAGAGGAGGGTCATGTGTACACCCTGTGCACTTTTTTGAGTTCTCACTTTTGTGTGTGCACTTTTTTTTTTTTTTTTTTTGCACTGGGTGTTATGTTTTTGAGTGTGTTTCATGACCCCACGGAAAAACACGACCCTGTCACAAAAAAAAAAAAAAAATCCATGTGATTGTACTGGTACTTGCCACTATCTCATGGGGGCAAAAGAGTCCTCAGCCCTGTGTACTGTATGACTACAGTGACTGACAGCTTCCTTTCTTCACTCCTGGTGGATGAATAGAACAGCAGAGAAAGAATAGATGGTGAGTATGTGTTGCTGGGGAGAGGCGCATTGAAAAAATGTTTGCTTTGTCCTTTATAGAAAAATCTTTCATTAGAGAAATACAGAGACTGCCATCACCAAACCCTCCCACTAAAAATGCTAGTTGTCTGGCTATCTCTAACCTGCTAGCTTCAGTACTTTCTGAATGACTGGTCTGAAAACAAGAATGCATATCAGAAGTTCTTATTTCACTTGTTGCATGGGACTGCAGGCTGCAAAACCCCCACCACCCATAAAACACCATTAATACTAATAATAAAGAAAACACTGTACACAGGAAATGGCATGAAATGACTGCATGACTATTGATTTACCAAATACAACATAAATCATTGTAAGAAGATTTGAATTCAATTAACAACAAGAACAGACAGATTCACCAACTTCTTTGCTCAGTTATTAGAACTCAAGCATATATAGAGAAAATCAACGACCCCCCCGGATCCAGGATGGCGGAAAATCACATAAAGTACAGCGACGGGCAGGAGGATGGGAGCTCTTTTTGCTAGAAGGTCCAAAGAGGACCAGAACCAGATCTAGCTGCCTTATATAGACACTGGGCCAGCATCCTATAATAATCCCACGTGTTCCCATTGGCTTTCATAGCCCACCTGGGAAAACTCAGGGGACTCTTAAAGGAGCCATTCAACCAATATTGCAAACAAATATACCTGCAATATCTATTATAGCAGCTTTGAGAAGGATAAAAAGGGGGAGAGCAGCCACAGTCCCATTAACCACTTGCAGATATACTGCGGCGGGCTGGCTCGGCTGCACGAATCGCCGTACATGTATGGCGATCTGGGGGAGCGATCCTGGGGGGCGCGCTTGTCCCCATTAGCCAGTGGGAAAGCTGACTAAAGGGCCAGCAGCCATGAATGCCGCCGGGCCCCCGCGATCACTTCCCATGGAGAGAGAATGGCGGTCTGCTGTTGTAAACACAGCAGACAGTTGTTCTCGCTGGAATCAGCACAGAGCGCCTGTGATCCTTCTATATAGGATCACAGGTCTCTGTGTGGATTCCACAAGCCCATCCCCCTCACATTTAGAAAACACCCCCTACGCATACACTTAACCCTTTCCATCGCCCCTGAGTTAACCCCTTCACTGCCAGTGCCATTATTACCGTAACAGTGCAAATATTTAGCACTGATTACTGTAGTAATGTCACCGGTCCCCCCAAAAATGTCAGTTAGGGGTCCTGCAGAAAATATCTGATCGCCGCCATTACTAGTAAAACAAAATAAATACATAAAAATGACATAAATCTTTCCCCTAATTTGTAGACGCAATAACTTTTGCGCAAACCAATCAAAATACGCTTATTGGGATTTTTTTTTTTTTACCAAATATATGTAGCAGAAAACAAATTTGCCCAAAATGATGAAAACATTTGATTTTTAAGTTTTTTTTATTGGGAATGTTATATAGCAGAATGTGACAAATATTGTTTTTATTTATTTTATTTTTTTTCAGAATTGTCACTTTTTTGGTTATAGTGCAAAAAATAAAAATCGCACAAGTGATCAAATACCACCAAAAGAAAGCTCCATTTGTGGGAGAAAAAGGACATTGATTTTATTTGGGTACAGCGTCGCACGACCGCGCAATTTTCCTTTAAAATACCGCAGTGCGGAATCGCAACAAAATGGCCTGGTCTTTAAGTGGTTAAGGTGGGCCCAAAGGGTTGTGTCCCCCTTTAACCACTTGCCGACCTCTCACTGGAGCTCTACTGCGGCAAAGTGGTTAGTACCCGTCCAGCGACGTAGACCTACGTCGCTGGACTCCTCCCCTTGTGGGCGGCGCACGTGCGCCGCCAGAGGCTCGCTCCCGCTGTATTCAGTCACAGCGGGAGTCGGGCCAGGGGAGGAGCGGAGGCGATCGCCGCTGCTCTTCCCCGATCGTCGGGGAATCGAGTCTGGAGATCCGCCTGCTTGTGTAAACAAAGCGGGCGGATCTCCTAAGTGACAGACAGTGACAGATTGCAGGGTTCAGCATAGCTGAACCTGCGATCTGTCCCTGTGTCACTCGGTCACCTTCCCCCACACACGTTAGTAAGCACCAGGCATACATTAACCCCTCCCTCTCCAATAAAATTAACCCCTTCCCTGCCAGTGTCATTTTTACAGTAACAGTGCATATGTATAGCACTGATTACTGTAGTAATGTCACTGGTAACCCCAAAAGTGTCAAAAATGTCAGTCAAGGGTCCGATCTGTCCGCCGCAATGTCGAAGTCCCGCAAAAAAAATCGCAGATCGCCGCCATTACTCGTTAAAAAAAAAACACCAAAAATGACAAAAATCTTTCCCTTAGTTAGTAAACGCAATAACTTTTGCGCAAACCAATCAAAATACGCTTATTGTGATTTTTTTACCAAACATAGGTAGCAGAAAACAAATTGGCCAAAAATTTAAAAAAAATTAGATTTTTACATTTTTTTTGGGGGGAATTTCATATAAAAAAATGTGAAAAATATTGTTATTTTTTCAAAATTTACGCTCTTTTTTTGTTTATAGCGCAAAAAGTAAAAATTGCACAGGTGATCAAATACCACCAAAAGAAAGCTCTGTTTATGGGAAAAAAAGGACGTAAATTTCGTTTGGGTACGGCGTCGCACGACTGCGAAATTGTCAGTTAAATTTGCACAGTGCAGAATCGCAAAAAGTGGCCTGGACGTAAGACAGCAAAATCCTCCAGTGGTAAAGTGGTTAACATTCTTTTCTTCAGGTCAGTGTTGAATTCGGAGACAGCTAGGCATGCAGCATTTTCAGAAGAAGGTCAGCAATGGTAGCCCTGTGCGTCTCTCATGACCGGTTCCCTTTTGTAGTACTTGCTTTTCCTGTTTCCTTACCCTACAAGAAGAAATTGTACCCCGTATAGAACATGAGCATGTACAGTATGTTATAGAAAAGGCAGTGCTTTGTATAGTATTGATCTATTATATTTTTTTCCTCCATTCTAACCAACGAGGGTGCGGCCCTCATTCATATTGTTCTGGAGCGGCAGTGGAAGCTTATCAGCACATTCATGGTCGGATCAATGAACATAGATTTATGCCAGGGAACAGAGACCCTGAGTTCTTTTCAGCGGCCCTCCAATTTCCATCTTCCTGCCCTTCAGCTTTGGCAGTTACTGCTCATCGTGGTGTTAAAGAAAAATCACAGACGTGAGATTCTGTTATTCTGTGATAACAACCATGACCGCATTGTGCCTCCAACGACCATTGTCTTATTGTAAATCGATGAGTTTTCACAAGCTGCTCTTGTCAGGGAAAAGACTGAGGATGAATCTAACTTTCTACACAATTGATCATTCCCAAGTTATATCTTTTTTTTTTTTTATTTGAATGTGTTTTGCTTATTTTTTTGTTACTATTCCATTATATAGTACCACAATAGATGAATGAGAATGTGATTTTGCATCTAAAATATTTTTTTGCTAATTCACTTGTTCACTTTTTGTGTTTGGTGGCCTATTTAATTACAGTGACCCTACTCCAAGGTTGAAAAAGCAGTAGGATTTTTTAAGGCTGAATTCCGGGATAAGCAAATGTTGCCTAAATACAAGAGACATGTGCATTCTTCATTGGTTTTTGGTTTGTTGAGTCCCTCCCACATCTCTGCACTCTGCACAGGCAATTAACAGCACAGTGTTTGTGTCACTGCTATTGTTTTCATAATTGGGTCTGCAAAGGCATTTTGGTGCTCACAATGTGAATGTATATCCTTTGTGCTGTTAGGCAATACACTAAATTACCAAAAGTATTGAGACCCCTGCCTTTACACGCACATAAACTTTAATGGCATCCCAGTCTTAGTCCGTAGGGTTCAATATTGAGTTGGCCCACCCTTTGCAGCTTCAACTCTTCTGGGAAGGCTGTCCACAAGGTTTAGGAGTGTGTCTATGGGAATGTTTGACCATTCTTCCAGAAGTGCATTAGTGAGGTCAGGCAGTGATGTGGACACGAAGGTCTGGCTTGCAGTCTCTGCTCTGATTCATCCCAAAGGTGTTCTATCGGGTTGAGGTCAGGATTCTGTGCAGGCCAGTCAAGTTCCTCCACCCCAAACTCACTCATCCATGTCTTTATGGACCTTGTAAGAAGAGAATAGCAAGAGGATGCTGCCGAGCAAATCTTCAGGGAGGAAGACAGCCAGGTGGGCTGGTGAGTAACACACAGTCAGAGGGACTGAGAACACATAAGAGAACTGGGAGAGAGCAGTCTGGGATGGATGCAGAGTCAGTTGGGAGGACTGTGGTGGAACGGGCAGGAGAAAAGGGCAGCTTGCAGCCAGGTGGATTGGCAGTGCCTGAAGAGGTGGTACTGGGAGAAGTAGCCACAGATAGTACAGCCATGCACTTTCTTTGCTACACCAAAGGGGCCCGGGGTCCCTGCCTGCAAAGGGCATTTCCTACTAGTCTACCTGAGCCTTGTGTTAGACTATCCAAACAGTGCCAGCTGGTCCTGGCTGTTGTAGTCCACAAGCAAGAGTTGTGGTGGAGGAGAAGGAGTAGATCTGCAAGCAAGTTTGTGCAGGAGGCAAATGAGTGTATATACTGGATGTATATAGTTGTCCCTGAAGACTTTACTACATTGATCAAATGGGCATTCCATAATACCCTTAACACTATCCAAGTTCAATTACCCTAATAAAATACAAAAACAAAACTGCAAGACTGTTTTCTGACTACAGTATGCTTGGAAATTATGTGTGACTGGCAGTACAGGGTGGGAGATACCCATATTCATCAGTGGCACCTACAGGGGTGGTGCTACACCTTCATTAAGATAAAAAATGTCTAAGTAAGTATTATCGCCCCCTCACCTTGCTATATACTTGAGATCTATATCAATCGAGCAATGTATAATGCATTCCGTCAAATCTAGATAGATTTATAGGTTAGGAAATGATTCTTATGAGGGAATAGAGCGTCCCAATTAGGCAGTTTGGGTGTAGTGGACGGTTTATTGGGTTTTTCAAGGAGGAAGACAGTGGCTGGAGGTCTTAGCTCTTAAGGACAGCAATTTTTTATGACGAAACGCGTAGAGGGTACATCCGGCTTACATCATATGCAGTTACTGAAAGCATGCACTGTCCATCTTAGGGAAGAGCACTTCTGTGTTTCTAAATGCTATTGACGTTTCTAAAGGAAATGTAAGTAAAATAGTTTATGCCACAATAAATAATACTTTTCACTACGTGAGGCTCCTCCTATGTGAGGTTCTGTACACATGTGGGGGATAAGCTGTGAGACAAAACTAGGGGCGAATGTTTACTTATACTGAGGAACTGGAGGAAGACCAGTTGGGAAGGCTGAGCTGCATGAGCCAAGGCCTGTGTGTGACATACTATATTGACTCACTTGATAACACAAGGGGTCAAAAACATCCGGTGAGTGTGGTGTGAAATCCATGGGGTCTGCTTCTCCTGGAATATCACTATCTTGGAGCACATGTTTGGATAATTTTGTGTCACTAACTGTTTTTGTTTGACTTTTCACAAAGCACGATCACTTACAAGTGGACTATTATATTATTGGCTCCTGCTACTGTCAATCAAATCCTGTAAGTATAACATGTCTATTATAAAAAAAAAAGAATGACCAGGACATTTTTTTCGATACGGCACTGCGTTGCTTTAACTGACAATTGTGCGGTCATGCAACGCTGTACCCAGCGTTGCTCTTTTTTTGTGGTATATGATCACGTTTTTAATTTTTTTTGCGCTATAAACAAAAAACGACCAACAATTTTGAAAAAAAAGCAACAACAATATTTTATACTTTCTGCTCTAAAATCTATCGAACAAAAAATAGTACAAAATCTAATTTCATCATCAATTTAGGCCAATATGTTTTCTGCTACATTTTATTGGTGAAAAAAAACCCCAATAATAATATATTGATTGGTTTGCGCAAAAAATATAGTGTCTACAACTATGGGATATAATTATGGAATTTTTTTTAATTTATTGTTACTATTAATGGTGGCGATCAGCGACTTATATAGGGCAGGCACCTAACTGACACTTTTAGGGGACCAGTGACACCAATATAGTGATAAGTGCTAAAACAATGCACTGTCACTGTACTAATGACACTGGCTGGGAAGGGGTTAACATCAGGGGTGATCAAAGGGTTAAATGTGTGCCTAGCTGGTGTTTCAGTGTAGTGTGGGAGGCGCTTTTACTAGGGGCAGGCATGGATCTGTGTTTCTGCTTTACAGGAACACAGGATCCATGTCTTCTGTACTGACAGAACGGCAGTCTGCCTTGTTTACATAGGCAGATCAGCGTTTTGCCTGTGTACCTAACGATCAGGGAGCTGGTGTACATGGGGTCTACAGGACCCTCTGGTCAGCTCCCGCTGTGTAGAATCACAGCAGGAGTGAGTCGCAGGTGGTGTCCACTTGTACCCGATACCCCAAGTAGCAGGATCACGTATGTATACGTGATCCTTCGCAGTGCAGCAGCCCTGTAGCAGTAAAACTGCTATAGGGCGGTCGGCAAGCGGTTAAAGTAGGTAATAAATTCAAAACTTTTTTTTATCTTAATACACTACTCTAGTCTCTACTAGTCTAATTTTTCTGCCCCTCCCCCTTTCCTAAACACCTGTCTCCTCACGCTCCACCTCTGTCCCCGGCTGTAGCAGTGCTACTCTCTCCTGGTCTCAAAGGATACAGAGAGCAACGGGAGCAAGCGAGATTCGCTGTCAGCCACATCTTGTGCGTAGGGAGTGGGGGGCATGCTGTGTGCAGGGGCTGACTGGCAACCTTCGGCCCAGGGGGCAAGTACAAACCAGAGGCCCATGGTGCAGCGAACCAGCATCGCTCCCACTATCCCTCTTCCTGGCCTCCTTCTGACCCCCATTCCAGGCTGAAGCTCCGCTCCCGGTACTCTCCACTGACTGGGTTACTGACCTGGCCAGCAGGGGCAGTTGGGGGGAGCTGGGACAGTTCGGTCAGGGCTGGCCGGGGGAGGAGAGTCCCCAGTAGGACATGGAACTGGCCTCTGTTCAGACACAGTTTACACCATCCATGCTGGGGGGGGGGGGGGAGCTTGCGCTCTGTCCTTCCCCCACTTAGTAGGTTAGCGGTGGAGACTTTTTACTTCTCTTCACCAGGAATCCTTTAGGCATGTCTGTGGCAGAAGCGGTGCAGCCTTTTATGGGGCATCAGAGCAGCCTGGGGGGCAACTGTCCCCCTTCCCCCTGGCCCAGTCCTCCCCTGGCTGTGTGTGTTTAAGGATGCACACAGCTTGGCTCTTGGCTTGCTGTGGGGGAACTTGGAAGAAGGAGGAGTGGACAGTGCTGGCGGGGCACCATCAAAGAAGAGGTAAGGGACCTCATTGCACAGAGCAGGTAGGTATATCCTCTTTTTTATTTTAATTTTAAAAAAATCACCTTTACTATCAATAAAATGGTTTTCTTGTTCTTACGTATACAGTACTGGGATCTCTAATATTGCATAAGCATTACTTAAAAACACTTTTTTTTTAATCTATTCTGCATTATAATACTGTATAGGATATTTTAATCTGAATATCCTTATGTAACTTTTATACATAATTTATGAAACAACATTCATGTGTTTGTTGAATTACATACCATAATATTACATACTCTAGAAATATAACAGAATGAACACTCCATTAACATATTGTATTAACATATAAATTGCATTAACATATTTGTATTCTGGAGCAAAGTCCCAGAATTATCTAATTTCCTGTCTGTCTATAAACAAAGTAAGATATAATCACAAGAACAACACAATAAGAGACAAGCTATTATATAAAGTCACTAAAACTCAATTTCCAGTCTAAACATGGACATCACCATACATTTTCAGGTGAACAATACTTGTTTTTTTTTTTTTTTTCAGAACTGTTACAGGCCCTCCAAAATGTAAAATTAGAAAATAATTTACTGCTACCTTTATATGGCATATGGTTTGAATTAGTAGACTTAGCGCAAAGAATCATTTAAATCTAATTTTCAGGAGGCAGTGGGTGCCTTCTTTCATTTAGCTGCATTGCATTGTTGGCCTTGCCTGACTCCATTGCAGACATTATAGGCCAAATGAGCCTTGCCTATACCCAGTGCCAGGATAAGGCCACCCAGTGTCCATGGCGAAGATGGCAAACTTTCCCCCCTACCCCAATAGAAGAAGTGATGAGGCTAAAAGGGAAGCTGCAGCACGCTGAATCAAAATGTATGTAAAGTTGGTGTCAAGCGCTAAACATAGTACCAATAATTATGGTGCACCACAGCAAATGAAGGAGTTTAAAATGATTGCACAAATATAGGGCTTATAGTGGCAAAGGGAAAACTGCCCTTGCATCAGTGGTGTCACTGCAAGGAAAAAATGTCCTTGCGTCAGTGGTGTCAGTGTGAGGAGAACTGCTTTGGCATCTTTGTCAGTGGGATGAAGGGGGGGGGAGTTCTTTGGGGTACGCAGAACCTACGGGTTTGGAAGGGCTCTGAATGAGGTAGGGAATGCTGAAGGGCTCTAAGGGAGAGAGGAGAGAGTTTGAAGGAGGAGGAGGAGAAGGGAGTTCTAGGGCTGAATTGTTCCTCATCTTCTGGGTACTCACCAAGTTTGGACTTTCTTCTCAGCACAGCACACACGGGGAATGCAGACAGATTCTCTTTCTGCCCGTCTCAGGTTATGTGATATTTCAGGAAGAAGTGCAGTCTGCCCTTCCTCCCCAAGGGTGTCACACTGAGACAGAAGTGTGTTCAAGTGGCTGCCCATTCTCTTCTGGGCACCACAGTAGACTGCTAATGGAGGGAGGAGAGAGCAGAATCCTTCCTTCAGCAGTTATTAAAGCCTCTGTTCCCTTGGAAAGAAGTGGGCAAAACTCTTAGTGTGCCTCACTACCCACATATCAACACTGCACTTGGGGCATATGCCGTTACTGCCCCACTCTTGTCCCTGCTCTGCCTACACCACTTGAGTATAGCACCCCCTATTGTTGGATGCAAGCAAAGTTTACATCTGGGTTGAATACATTTAACTTGTGGTAAAACAAGGAGGGGCAGGGAATGTGGCTAAAGCTTCCTGAATGGAGAAAAGCAACAAAATCCCTTGGCCGGCATTACAGGGACCCCCTCTGACAACTGTAAAAAAGACCTCGAATAAACGGCATTTACTTCACAGAAGTTTGAGAAAGAAGGGTTGCCCTTCTAAACATGTTACTGCCCCCCCCCCTTCTTCCACCGGAACGTACAGGTCACCACAAGGCTTTAGGTAGATGTTTATTGGTGGTCTTTTTGTCCCTGTGATGCCCTCCAGGGAAGCTGCTGTTCTGCACACAGCCTTGCTTTGTAATCATCTTGTTGGTTCCTACCACCCATGCTGAATTTTCAAGAATTTTGACTGTAAGTGTGCTATTTTTCTCTTTTGTATACTGTCATGCTAATGAGGATCCTGCGCTCCTGTTTTCTTGTGAGCTGCCTTGGATAATCCCAGATCTCCTCTGGAAGCTGCAGGATCCTCTCATTAGATGCCCCTTGATCATCCTTCTGATTGGATTGAATTTTATTAATGCTACTGACATTGGACATTGAAAGCTAGGACTTTGCTGGTTTGTAGATTTACTTTTACTGGATGGGGGTAAAACCTATCTTTGTTACAGTACTTATCAGGGTTAATTTTTTTAAGCAAGAAAATTATAGCTGTAATGTTTTAAGTCATTTCAATTTATTTTATCCAAGCTTCACAAAAGAGATTCCAGGAGTCAAAGAATCCTCTTGGGGCTTGATAAAACTCTGTTTTCTTTGAAAGATCTCAGGTATAAAAACTTTGGAGTCTATCCATATCTGTTTTTTCTTAAGGCCCCCAAAGATTGACCCATTCCTGCTGAATTACCCCACATTTGATCTGTGGGTTACCCTACAAGTATTGCCAGCAGTTTTGGGTGCCATGGCTGCCTGAATACATTAGCTGGTACCTCCACCCAAGCATTTAGCGTGTGAGGAGGTGCTGCATGGGGCTGTGGCAGTAAACACTCAGAGTCCAGTAGCGGAAATAGAACTTGTAGTAACGTTAAAGTTTACAATTCACAACAAGCTTGAGGGGAAGGCAATCAACAGTGGACACTCACAGGATGTAACAGCGATGTGTACCGGAGCAGGTCTCGGATGTGCCGACGGGGTTCGTCTTGAGGGACGGAATGCAGCTTGGCTGATTCATGCCCAAATGGGGAGGCTTTCAGGAAGGGTGATGTGTCCCTATCCTTTCCCTACTCGTCTGGAACCTCTCCCTACCTCTGTTCACTGTCCCTGACAGATGGATGACCTGTCCCTACACTACACACACGCGAGATGAGCGCCAATCCCTGGAGCCGGGGTATTAAAGTATAACTTTTTAGTTTTGGATTTGAAGTAGAGTTTGATTAGAATGCTTGACAGTTTTTATTGCTGTCTGTGCCCCCATTAAGGAGATTCATCCACTATTTGTTCTATTTACCATTATAATTGAAAGTGGAAGTAAAATAAAATCCTAAATTTTGTGTTGTCCCCAGAAAAGTAATAAAGGGAAAATCTTCCAACGGGAACACTAGTTCTGGTGACCTGGGGGTCCCCAAGGAATTCCCTTAATTTGAAGGGATTTCCTCTCCCTTCCTGTTTGGCCATGAGACAACAAGTGAAGGGAAATCTCCACAATGGGACACAGATGGCGAAAATAAATCTCACAGTGGTTATACCCTCTCTGTCCAAGCCAAACAAAGCATGATCAAATTTGCTACAGCAGGGGAAAAACTCCTTCCTGATCCCCCAAGAGGCAATCAGATATTCCCTGGATCAACTTTACCTATAAATATTAGTACCCAGTTAAGAATCCAGGCCTTTTTTAAAGCAATCTAGTGAGCTGGCCAGAACCACCTATGGAAGGAGTCTATTCCACATTTTCACAGCTCTTACTGTGAAGAAACCTTTCAGTTTTTGGAGACAAAATCTCTTTTCCTCTAGACCTAAGGTGTTCCCCCTTGTCCTCTGTGATGATCTTAAATTGAATAACTCAACACCAAGTTCACTATATGGACCCTTATGTATTTATACATGGTGATCATACCCCCCCTTATGTGTTTACAGTATACATAGAGATCATATCCTCCCTTATGTTTTTATACATGGTGATCATACCCCCCCCCCCCCTTATGTATTTATACATGGGGATCATATCCCCTCTTAATCTCCTCTTCTCAAGAGAGAATAAATTCAGTTGCTCCAATCTCTCCTCATAGCTGAGCTCCTCCATGCCTCTTATTAGTTTGGTTGCCCTTCTCTGTACTTTCTCCAGTTCCCCGATATCCTTTTTTAAGAAATGGAGCCCAAAACTGAATTGCATATTCCAGATGAGGTCTTACTAATGATTTGTACAGGTGCAAAATTGTATATCTCTCTCTGGAGTCCATGCCTCTGTTTTAGGACTCCTCTTTTGCTTACACAAATCATTTATAGTTTCATTGCAGCTGGAAAACCAATTTTGGTAACAGACTGCTGTAAGCCCGGTGCTATTATTTGCAGGACATGAGTTGGTTACATTTCCAGTAACCCCCCCTATAGTATATGACTGACCTTAGAGAGGTAAATGTATTGGTTATCCTGTCTCTTGACTGCACTGAAGCCTGTATGTTTATGTACGCAGTCCACAGGTGATCGATCTGTGGAGGGATAAAAAAAGAAACCTGATTGAGCAGTTTAATATACAGTAACGATTATTAATATACATTACCTAATGGGTGAGGCTGGAAACTCATAATTGAGGTTGGCAGCAATGTAAATCGTTCATCCCACTAAAAGGCTGTGACTGGATGACATAAGTTGTGGTTGAACCAGAGCAATCTCAATTCATAGCAAGCTGTAATAATACACAGTGGATTTAAAGAGGGACTCAGAATTCAGTAACAAGTAAGAGGTGAAGTATTTTCCCCATGTCAGGTTTGGGATTAGGTCAGCATACGAATTGTCAAGTGAAAATGTTTTGTGAAGTCTTGTGTCTATAGCTGGGATTTAGCCTATTGCCTCTGTGTTCCAATCACTAACTGTTAACTGTTTGTCAATTCAAAAATGATGCATTGGATAGAAACTTTCAGAAGCAGCATTTGAGGAAAAATAGCATTGCAGTGCCATCCATGCAGCTTACTCCTCTGTGTGCTTTCTAGTAGGTCACTGACCTAAGACAGGTATGTGGGTCCAGGGTTACAACTTGACTATCTGCATATTTGTTCAACATCAGAAACTTGCATAGTGAACAAAGGATGAGTTTGTCAATCCTCAGGCCTGCAACTTTAAAAATCAGTCACCAGTGGCAGCTCTCATATTTCCATCCTGACACGTTCTCTTTATAGCCACTGTCACAAAATCCATTAGATACCCGTCACATGAGTTCACTGTGCATGGGTGCAAGAACATTGGAAAAGCACTACAACATATTTACTGTGCTAATCTAAATCCTAAGGGAAAAAAAAGAAAAGATTTTTAAAATTACCAAAACAGGTTAACCACTTGCCTACCAGGCACTTTTACCCTCTTCCTGCCCAGGCCAATTTTCAGCTTTCAGTGCTGTCATACTTTGTAGTCATGCTACACTGTACCCATATGAAATTTTATATAATTTTTTTTTCACACAAATAGAGCTTTCTTTTGGTGGTATTTCATCTACACTGGGTTTTTAAATTTTTTGCTAAAGACGGAATATTTTGGGAAAAAAAAAAACTAAACTTTTTCATATTTTTTTATAAAATTTGGCAAACAGGTAATTTTTCTCCTTCACTAATGTGCACTGATGAAGCTGCACTGATGGGCACTGATAGGCTGTACTGATGGCCATTGATGGGCACTGATAGGCTGCACTAATTGGCACTGATGAGGAGGCACTGGTGGGCACTGATAAAAAGTTACTGATGGGCACGAATAGGTGGCACTGATGGGCACTGATAGGCGGCGTTGATAGGTGACGCTGGAGAGAAAGCACTGATGGGCACTGATTAGCAGCACTGGTGGGCACTGATAGGCGGTGTTGATAGGTGACGCTGAAGAGAAGGCACTGATGGGCACTGATTGGCAGCACTGGTGGGCACTTATTGGCAGCACTGGTGGGCACGGTTGGGACTCCACTATTTCAGATCCTCAGAGAGTTCTTTGCCATGAGGTGCCATGTTGAACTTCCAGTGGCCAGTATGAGAGAGTGAGAGCGATAACACCAAATTTAACACACCTGCTCCCCATTCACACCTGAGACCTTGTAACACTAAGACACCAGGGAGGGAAACTGGCTAATTGGGCCCAATTTGGACATTTTCATCTAGGGGTGTACTCACTTTTGTTGCCAGCGGTTTAGACATTAATGGCTGTGTGTTGAGTTATTTTGAGGGGACAGCAAATTTACACTGTTATACAAGCTGTACACTCACTACTTTACATTGTAGCAAAGTGCCATTTCTTCAGTGTTGTCACATGAAAAGATAGAATAAAATATTTACAAAAATGTGAGGGGTGTACTCACTTTTGTGAGATCCTGTATATACAGACACACGCACACAAATATACAGACAGACAGACACACTCACTCACTCACTCACTCACTCACTCACTCACTCACTCACTCACACCATTGCTTGCCTGCATATTTCTCCTCTCTTATTGAATACTCATAGATCTCTGCAGTCTCCTGTTATCTCAGCCCTCATCCAGCCCCCTCCAGCTCTGCAGCTTTCCTTGGCTCTCCTATGACCCACCCCTCTGCCCTTGCTGGCAAACTCTCACGAGAGTAAGAGAGGGAGCTGTGCATTATGTCATAGCCTAGGCTAATTACCAGACAAGAAATAGGAAGTGGGCTGTATAAGGTATTTACTGGCAGTAAAAAGTGTTTTACTATTCAAAGTTAAAACAACAAGGGCAGAGGATTTAATAGATGGAAAGATGAAAAAATGACTAAAGGTCCAATTTAAAGACCTTAGAACCACTTTAAATTGTAATTTTGAGTATACAGTTTCATCATCCATGTGCTACTTGCATACAATGAGCAAATATTTTGTATCGAAATGTACATTCTATTAAACCAGTTTTTCCCCAGTCCCAGTGTGTCACCGTTTAGCATTTCGTTCATTTTCATTTACCTCTCCTGAATGAGGTGGGGGTAAAAAAAACCTTGGGGCTTTGCCACTCTACATAATACACGCATGTATACATGGTTTTGCTTTTAAAAAATGACAGATCCTCTGGGAAATCCACTTCTCCCGAGCCAAAAAAATTGTTATTTTTGTATGATTTGAATATTCATTTATTCGCTGAATGGGATGGCGAAGAAATTAGCTGCGCAGTTTCAATCCGGCAGGCTCACCCTCCGCAAGAGTGCTAATTACTCTTGTTTGTATACGCCGAGGGTTTTTAAATTTTCTCCCACAAGATCTGCAAATTGGTATTCGAAATGAGAAGGTGAAGACGTTTTGCAGCTACAAATTGATGAGGAACGAAGCGGAGAGCTAATGCGGAGGGATGATCGCCGGCTATTAGACTTCTACAGTCTTAAACAAACATGAATTTGTTCATGATGGTAATTGCAGGAATCAGCTCAGAAGTGTTCTTGTGATGGTGTTATACGAATTTCAAGGGAACTTTGGGCAAATTCATAAAAACTCTATTTAGACCTTCTATTGATATTTCTATAAAAATAACCCTATAATGTATTCAGAATCTTTTATCAGCTAAAATCCTTCTTAACCGGTTGCCGACCGCCGCACGACTATATACTGCGGCGGTCAGCCCCGGCCAGGCAGAGTGACGTATGGATACGTCACTCGCCTGTCACTGACTTGCGAGCCAATTGCGGGCTTGCGTGCGCCCGCCGCGGCTCGTTCACAGACAAGCCAGTGCGTGTACACTACGATCGCTCCTATGAAGGGAGAAAGGCGGAGCGGCTTATGTAAACAAGCCGCCCGTCATTCTCCCTGTGTAAAAATGATGATCAGACGGTTCTACTATGTAGAACCGTTTATCTTTGTTTTTACACCAATAGCAATGTCCCTGCACAGTTAGAAGCACGCCCCTAGGACACACTTAACCCCTCCCTGTCCAATAAAATTAACCCCTTCCCTGCCAGTGTCATTTTTGCAGTAACAGTGCATATGTATAGCACTGATTACTGCAGTAATGTCACTGGTACCCCCAAAAGTGTCAAAAATGTCAGTCAAGGGTCCGATCTGTCCGCCGCAATGTCGCAGTACCGAAAAAAAAATCGCAGATCGCCGCCATTACGCGTAAAAAAAAACCCACCAAAAATGACAAAAATCTTTCCCTTTGTTAGTAAACGCGATAACTTTTGCGCAAACCAATCAAAATACGCTTTTTGCGTTTTTTTTTACCAAACATATGTAGCATAAAACAAGTTGGCCGAAAATGTTAAAAAATTTTGATTTTTACATTTTTTTTGGGGGAATTTCATATAAAAAAATGTGAAAAATATTGTTATTTTTGCAAAATTGACGCTCTTTTTTTGTTTATAGCGCATGATCAAAAAATCGCACAGGTGATCAAATACCACCAAAAGAAAGCTCTGTTTGTGGGAAAAAAAGGACGTCAAATTCGTTTAGGTACAGCGTCGCACGACCGCGCAATTGTCCGTTAAAGTCACGCAGTAAAAAATCGCAAAAAAAACCCTGGTTTTTTAGCAGCCAAATCCTCCGGGGCTTAAGTGGTTAATACTGGGAGGTCAGTCACACAGCAACATTAAATGGACCTTTTTTAAATGCAAGCAGTATAAGTACCTAAAGAAACCAAAGGTGTGCAGCACTTCCTGTAGTAAGTAAATAACAGTCATAAAATATAAATAAAGTCTTTATACAGTATATGAATCCGTGACTTGATTTCACCAAATCTTTCGTGTAACCCTGCATAATTCCAGCAGTGTGCGTGATAAGTCTACCCACTCACCAGAAAGTGGAAAAAATACAGCATGAGGTCAACATCACTCAATGTGCTTGGGAACAATTTGTCACACACTTGCACTTCCACAAATCTGTACACTCATCTGATAATAAATGATAATGTTTTTATAACTATAACACAGGATTATACTGAACTATCAGAGTAGTAGGCCGCTGCTATGCTGGGCCATCTTACCGAATGGGCATGCTGAACAGTTGCCTGGGGGGCCCACTCTCCCAGCAACCCAGCCCCAGCCAAGCATTAGTCCCAACTCCCGTGTGCATCCCGCCGCTGAACTTAGCATGTGGTAAGCGCCTGTCGGCCCTGCGCTGCTATCAGGCCACTTGGGCCGTGGAGGGGAAGCCCACAACTGCAGGATTGCTTGTCCACGGAAACAGGCACACACAGGACAGTCAATCTGACTCCCATCCGACTGACCCAGCCGCCAAACTTGGAAGCTGTCATTAGCCTGGCACTGCTGTACCAATAAATATCGCCTTATCGATAATTTGCATTTTTATTCTCGTGGGTGATTGTGTAGGCGGGGCCTCAGTGCACTGCATTGACCGGGGGCCCTTTAATGCTCTTAAGATGGCACTGCCGCTATGGTCTCCTAAAAAATGGCGCTGGACCGGATTTCATGTTGCTGGACAATAACAATATGACGCGGACACCGGAAATGACAACACTAAGATGGCGGCGAAACCGGAAGCCGCCATCTTAGTGGTTTCTTGTTAGTTTTTAACAGAGTAGTAATAGTCCTCTGTTTTGATTTTCTGTAACATAGCTTTTCATAATTGTGACATTTTGGCCTTCCTTTTTTGAAAATGCCAGATTTAACGGAGTTATGGGACCAGTAAACCGCCGCTGTAGTCTACTAGAAAATGGCTCTGGACCGGATGTCACATTGCTGGTTAACAACAATGTGACACAGACATCGGAAATGACATCCCTAAAATGGCGGCAAAACCGGAAGTGACATTTCACCGTGCTTAATGTCCCCAATCAAGGAAATCTAGTACAAGTTAAGGGCTACATATATATAAGACACCACAGGCTATACTCTCTGAGCTCCTAATGATACGCTTGGCGCGAAATGGCCGTTGAGCTGAGATATATGCCTGAGGTCCAGCCGCCATTCTAGGTTTAGCATGGCGGCACTCGCAGTAAGTGACCTTCACCCTTTATGCACTTTATGGACCCATTATCCTAATTACCATTTTTTTCTCTGCACGTGTACTGGTGTTTCGTTTATGTGAGTCTTAGTTTTTACTGTGTTTTTGTTTAATTTATTTTAATATGTTTTCAGCTTTATTAAATACTACACTATGAGAATCTATTTCCTTCTCATGTCTGATGATTTATTTCGCTGGACTCTTTGATGGTTCCATTTTTATGTGCGGGATTGCCATCGGATTGGTCGGTCTTAACAGAGATTTATACTTTCATATCCTGCACGAGATTGCTGTCCTATAACATTGACAGCTACACCTTCTGGTGAGTTTGAATTTTAACTGTTTGGTGAAGGCAAGACACCATGGGTGACACCTGGCATCATATCACACACTGGGCAATTTTTGATTTCCTTTTTTCAGCTGAATTATGGACACTTTATTGTGATTTGAATATTTTGTTTGTTCACTTAGATTCAATTATAGACACTTCATATGACTTTGTAGTTATATATGTAGCACTACTCCCTTGGGAGCTGCTGGTTACGGATTCCCCTGGGTTACCCATAGCAGCAACATCACAGTTTAGCATTTTCCAGTTGCTTTGGCTCAGTCAGGAAACAGTGTAGGAGTTTTGTTTTTTTGTGGTTTTATTGAGAACTTGGATAGGAGAAGGGAATTAGTGGGATACTCCAACTTGAATAAACTATGCACAATTTGCTGGGAAGACTAAATATAGCTGAGTGCGGCAAGGCCGCTGCTTCACCTTGTCACTTGCAGTGAAGAAGGCACTAATGAACTGTATTAGATAAACTGTACTGTACTGTAGAACACTCTTCAGGGCCCTTCCTGTCACCCCCTTTGTCCCCATTCTTCAGGGTTCTCTACACGGCACCCCCTTTACTGTAACACTCTCTGTGTGAGCTAGCTCCTTGATCCCCTAACTTCATTGGAGTGGTCCCCTTCCTGGGCAGACCCTTTGGCAAATCTCCTGGTACTCACGGACACTGTTTTTCCCGAGAGACTCTGCCAGCCGCTCCACTGTCAGCTCCACTGGATCTTCTGCAGCTCAGCTCCACACCTGGTTCACTAGGCCGACTGCCTAAGACCACCTTCCTCACACACAGCGGGAGGAGAGACAGCTGTCAGCCTCCTCCTGGAACTCTGCTTCCCGCCAAAGACGTCCTGTCACATGTCCCCCCGGCTTTTATGAGCAATCCCCGGATGCATTGCAAGAATGCCCTCCCACTGGGACTCCCACAAATGCCAACGTGTCACTGGCTGGGTTTCCTCCACTGTCCAACAAGCTCCCTCATTGGATGCAGTGGGGACACTCCCTTAGACCCAGTGAATCACACCTGGAGACATGCAACAGGCAACGTAATAGATCAGGCTACCCTGATAAGCAGAAGGAGCAATAGATGCTTTTTCCTAGCACCTACCTAGGAGGGTGCTACATATATTTTTTGTTTTTTTTATAGCGCTGCAATTTCTCTTTTTTATTTTTAAATGATAATGCACTTTAGGTTATTACTCTGAAGTTAAAGAGACATCCCACCCTGATATACTGGTAGGCTGGTGGTCCCCGATAAGGCCAGGCAAAATGCAAAAAAAAGCTCAGCTGTGGGGGCCCAAATGATGCTCATATATTGTAGTAGTTTATTAAACTTAAAATCAAGTACAAAAGCTGCAGCATAAAATGAATAAGGCCAAAAACGTACATAATCAGCCACCGCTCCTACCACGAGGACGCAATGGCAATGACGTCAGCAGGTGGGCCACTCCTGACGTGTTTCGTGCTCATGCACGTTCTCAAGGGATCCGCTTATCACTGAAGTCAAGTGTCTAACATATTCTAACAGTGTAAGTACCTGATTTGGTATAAGGTTCTTGCTGTCCTTGTACAGCAGAGCTCAGACTTCCAGAGGAAGAAGCATCACAAACAGACAACCAGTTATTGTGCTAATTGTGCTCCTTCACTGTCCAATCACAGGCTGAGCCCAGGTCCAGGATGACCTGGGCTCAGATGAAGTGAGTTAAATTATGCTGCCCATCATATAATCTGTAAGACTGAGGACATCTAGTGATAGCAAATAATTATTGCCAAATCACTAGTAAGCGTTGGTCTTTTTAAATTAATAAGCTGTGCTAAGGGCATATGAGGACATTTTTTTGTGCATAACATACAGAAGGAGAAAGTTGCCTTGTTTGTAAGCCCAATAATTGTGTGCAATGTGACAATTTTTATACTTTGTGCAACCAAAAACAAGCCACCCACATGTCTTAGTTGCTGTTGTACAGTATGTATTGACCACTTCCTCCTGTATTGAGTTATATTGTAATTGTATTGTCTGCCCTCATGTAGTAAAGCACTGCGCAAACTGTTGGCGTTATATAAATTCTGTATACTAATAATAATAATACTAATAATAATTACTAAATGGTGTGTTCTCCCCAGTGTTATCCTTTGAATGTTGTTCATTTTAAAAGCCTTTAATCTTTTTTTCCATTAATTTCCCATCATCCCTTGCACTCTAGAATGTTGGTACTTGTTCATCCACTTGCTGAGTGTGTCAAAAGCACATGTAAAATAGTCAACTTTAAAGCAGAGCTCCACCCAAAAGAAAAAGCTCCACTTGTTTGCCCCTCCACTGCCACATTTGGCACCTTTCAGGTGGGAGGGGGGGAGCAGGTCCCTGTTTGTGACAGGCAGGTACCCGCTCCCACTCCTGGCTGACTTTGCTGCGGCAAACTCAACGTAACTTTACTGAACAGTCTTCAACATTGCAGTCCAACATGAACAAGTCCCAATCCCAGGCATACCTTCCGTGAGGTAGTAGTCCATATTGATATTCTCCATGGCTTGGATGTCCTCCAGAATCCTCTGTGTCTTCAGCGGACTGCAAGGCGTAGCAGTTCCAGTACCACAAGTTGAGAACAGGAGCAGAGCTGACCGAGCTCCTGGACCTCAGCCTTCCCCCTTTTTACACCACAGGTGGGGTGGCTGGAACCAAAAAGCCCGGGAACTGAGTATACAAAACTTAACCCTTTCCCCTAGCATAGGACAGCCACTAACTCACTGAACCAGCATTGTCACAACCTGCTTGCATGGTTTCTAATACACAGGTGTGATTGGGCCCTAATAGAATACATATTCTGTCCATTCCCATATTATACGGGTCCCAGATGTAAATAGTCTTGTATTTCATATCCTTTAATCAAGGGTTTCAGCTCAGTGTTTCCATAATATCAGCCCTGAAGAAGGGGTATTTGCAACCCCTAATTTAACTTTTCTTTTTCTCAGTAAACATGACCTGATTTAAGTTGTCTCAAGCATATTCATTGTTTTTCTTCTACATACATTTAGGGACCTAAAGGGCAGACAGTTGTGGAGCAAAGAAGGACACCGGGATTTGGGTAAAAACAGAGGGAAAATGGGACCAGGTTCTTATTGGAAATCTGTCAAGTATTGGACTTTCCAAAAACAGGGCCATTGCATCTTAGAGGATGTCTTGGTTGGTTTGAGCTATCACTCTCTGCTGATTCCCAATTAAGCCTTTTTAATTTTCCCCCATACAGCTAGACATAGTCAAATACATAACCACTACTGGTGCACAGGGCTAACAAACTTTAGTCACACACATATGCCGGGCAGGTACAAGGGATAGGCAGAAGGCATAGTTGCCCTGGGCGCAGTGTGTATTGTAGGGATGGAGGTGCTGAAAGTTCCTTCTGCTATAAGGCTGACAGGAGTAGTGACAGCGGCATCACTACTTCTGTAAGCTCAGCACTGGAAGCGTCAAGGAGAGAAGGAGAGGGCTGAAAGGAGGTGCGGGCTGTGCTTTCTCTTTCCCCATCCTTCACGTAAACTCACACACAATAGGTGGGGGGGGGGCTTTGCAATTTGGCATCTTTGCCCTGGGTACTGGATGATCTTGTCCCGGCACTGCATATATGTCCTCCACTTTCCAAGCTTGAACTATACGATTAGTATAGATGTGAATGGGCACTATGCCTTGCTGGTATGGATGGAAGGTGAGCCCCACCTAGTCCAAGAACCAAAAATCTTCCCTTTATATCTCATCGTTATTAATGTTTTTTTTTTAATCAGTTTGTTCCAGATGTGATTTCAACATGGTGTTAAATCTTAGAACCCCTGCAAAATCAGTGAGCTTTCTCAGGTACTGGCAGTTCTCCCCTCTCTCATTACTAATGAAAAGATGAAAGATTAGATAGGAGACAAATTGATGGATCTGAGCATTTTCATGGCTCCAGGTTGTTAAATACGAACCTGAGCAGTAGTAATAACCTGGAGTTATCAGTGACAGAGCAGAATCGACAGCCCTGAAATATGCACTGAATATTCCACCATCACCATGAGACTGGAGAGAAATACAGAAATGATGCTGGTTGAAGAACGGTCTCTGTTGCTGCATGATAAAGACAGATTGGAATCCTGTAAAGTCTAGAATTCTTGTCTGTGTATGGATCTGTCCCATTAGCAGACATGTTACATCTGGGCTATATCTGTTTCCTCTTGTCAGTGTTACCTGTATTGAGGGGCTTCAGCTATGGAGACTGTACAGATCTGCAGAGAGCCATATCTGATAAAGAGAGGAAAATAATCAGCGGTTATGTATTGTTTTTTTTTTTCTGTTGGAATTATCATTAGGTTACATTGACGCTTTCATTTCAAATTGGGAGCAAAGATGCTATTGCTATTTATTTTTTGCTCCATAACACATTCTACATTGTGTACAGAGAGCACTCAGCCATTCAAATAGGTCTGTGAACCAAATGCACTTACATTCTGCCCCCCCCACAGTCACACACTATTATACATTTACAGTATCTCACAAAAGTGAGTACACCCCTCACATTTTTGTAAAAATTTTATTATATCTTTTCATGTGACAACACTGAAGAAATTACACTTTGCTACAATGTAAAGTAGTGAGTGTACAGCTTGTATAACAGTGTAAATTTGTTGTCTCCTCAAAATAACTCAACACACAGTCATTAATGTCTAAACCACTGGCAACAAAAGTGAGTACACCCCTAAGTGAAAATGTCCAAACTGGGCCCAAAGTGGCAATATTTTGTGTGGCCACCATTATTTTTCAGCACTGCCTTAAGCCTCTTGGGCATGGAGTTCACCAGAGCTTCACAGGTTGCCACTGGAGTCCTCTTTCACTCCACCATGATGACATCACGGAGCTGGTGAATGTTAGATACCTTGCACTCCTTCACTTTCCGTTTGAGGATGCCTCACAGATGCTCAATAGGGTTTAGGTCTTGAAGCATGCTTGGTTAGTCCATTACCTTTACCCTCAGCTTCTTTAGGAAGGAAGTGGTCGTCTTGGAGGTGTTTGGGGTCGTTATCATGTTGGAATACTGCCCTGCGGCTCAGTCTCCGCAGGGAGGGGATCATGCCCTGCTTCAGTTTGTTACAGTACATGTTGGCATTCATGGTTCCCTCAATGAACTTGTGAGACTGAGAGGACCCTGCGCTTATGGAAAAAGTGCTTGAGTGCAACAATATACTAGTGAATTGTGTGTAAAAAGCTGCTAGCTGCAGTGTAAAAGTGCTGGGTGCTCTTTTGAAATGTGTAAAACTGTGATTTGCAGCGCTGCTTAAATTAGTTTATAAATATATCAAAAATTCATATAAAATAATAGAATAATGAAATACTTCATACAAATTAAATTAATAATACAATACATAAAACTCATAAAGTGCTGTAGTATTGGTGAAAATAAATATATGGCTCAATGTCCATTATATCATCGTGTTGCCGTGATGAATCTTTTCACTTGAACTCATACAGGTGCTAAAGTGCTTGATTTGTGCTTTGTTCGGGGTCTCCCCCTTTGGTTATCTACTCACCGCTAGATGGTAGTTTTCAGGCATGTAAGGATAGTTTTGCCCTGCTTCTCCGCTTGATGTATAATAATTTCTGTGAGTGTTAATTCCTCCCCGATGTCCTCATGAAAAGAGAGTCATTCATGGTGAAGATCGTTTAAAAAGGGGGGTGTTTATTGGTAAAAACAATGGGAATATACTCACAAACATAGTATAATATCATGCAAAAAAATGTGAATGAATGAAGAGAGCGGCTCGGCGGCTGACTGCTCCCGCAGCATCCACTACACCGGCCGGAGGTCACGTGATACGCTCGACCAATCACTAGACGCGTTTCGATGTGTAACACATCGTCCTCTGTACCTCACAGATGCTCAATAGGGTTTAGGTCTTGAAGCATGCTTGGTTAGTCCATTACCTTTACCCTCAGCTTCTTTAGGAAGGAAGTGGTCGTCTTGGAGGTGTTTGGGGTCGTTATCATGTTGGAATACTGCCCTGCGGCTCAGTCTCCGCAGGGAGGGGATCATGCCCTGCTTCAGTTTGTTACAGTACATGTTGGCATTCATGGTTCCCTCAATGAACTGTAGCTCCCCAGTGCCGGCAGCACTCATGCAGCCCCAGACCTTGACACCCCCACCACCATGCTTGACTGTAGGCAAGACACACTTGTCTTTGTACTTCTCATATGGTTGCCTCCACACACGCTTGACACCATCTGAACCAAATACGTTTACTATGGTCTCATCAGACCACAGGACATGGTTCCAGTAATCTATGTCCTTAATCTGCTTGTCTTCTGCAAACTGTTTGTGGGCTTTCTTGTGCATCATCTTTAGAAGAGGCTTCCTTCTGGGACAACAGCCAAGCAGACCAATTTGATGCAGTGTGCGGGGTATGGTCTGAGCACTGACAGGCTGACCCCCCACCCCTTCAACCTGTGCAGCAATGCTGGCAGCACTCATACGTCTATTTACCAAAGACAACCTCTGGATATGACGATGAGCACGTGCACTCAACTTCTTTGGTCGACCATGGTGAGGCCTGTTCTGAGTGAAACCTGTCCTGTTAAACCGCTGTATGGTCTTGGTCACGATGCTGCAGCTCAGTTTCAGGATCTTGGCAATCTTCTTATAGCCTAGGCCATCTTCATGTAGAGCAACAATTCTTTTTTTCAGATCCTCAGAGAGTTCTTTGCCATGAGGTGCCATGTTGAACTTCAAGTGGCCAATATGAGAGAGTGAGAGCGATAACACCAAATTTACCACACCTGCTCCCCATTCACACCTTGTAACACTAATGAGTCACATGACACCGGGGAGGGAAAATGGCTAATTGGGCCCAATTTGGACATTTTAACTTAGGGGTGTACTCACTATTGTTGCCAGCGGTTTAGACATTAATGTCTGTGTGTTGAGTTATTTTGAGAAGACAGCAAATTTTCACTCTTATACAAGCTGTACACTCACTACTTTACATTGTAGCAAAGTGTCATTTTTTCAGGGTTGTAACATGAAGAGATAAAATAAAATATTTTTAAAAATGTGCGGGGTGTACTCACTTTTGTGAGGTACTGTATGTACAGTAGCTGTGACATATACCATGGTTCTGTACAGAGAACACTCAGGCAGTCACATCAGTCTCTGTACCAGAGAAGCTTACACTCTAATGTCCCCCACAGCCACACACTATTATTATTATACATTTATATAGCTCTGACATATACCGCAGTGCTGTACAAAGAACACTGAGCCAGTCACATCAGTCTCTGTACCAGAGGAGCTTACACTCTAATGTCCCGCCACAGTCACACGGTTTTAAAATATATAAAAGTATACAAAATGGAGACAATAGGTACTGCTCCCTTAGTGCGCAGCAGTGAATTGAAAGGTTTCATACAATTGCATTTATTACGCTGCAGTGAATTGAAGGGATATTGGTAGTGCACTGACCGTACATTCACACCTATGCGCTTCTTTGTGAGTTTTCCATTTTTCAGGAAGTCCATTTAACATGATTTCCTTTGGTACACATTCACACCTATGTGTTTTTCAGCCTGTGCATTTTTGGAGAGGGTTGGGGACTTTTTCCCCGCAGCGGATTGCGTGTAATAGACTTCAACAGAGTCGCACCAGGAACGCAAGTGTTTTTTTCTCTTTAAAAACACTGTATATAGTGGTTGCTAAGGAGCGGGCCCAGGTCATCAGCTGTCAGCAGGGAATGTAAAAATAAGAATTGGCAGCAAAAAAAATTGTTAAAATAAAATGGCTTTTGGGTCCCCCCCCCCAAAATCTATACCAGACCCTTATCCGAGCATGCAGCCCGGCAGGTCAGGAAAGAGAGGGGACGAGCGAGCGCCCTACCCCTCCTGAACCATACCAAGCCAGGTGATGTCATCGGTGGACCCTGTCCCATAGCTTTTTAGGAATTGTCACGTGACGGGGCAGGTAGACTGCGGGAGTATTCGTGGCGAGCGGAGCTTTTTTTTTTATTTCGCTTTTTTGGTCTGGCGGTGGCGGTGGCTGCATGATTGATGATGGATCTACATCGGGGGACAAAAACTGGCTCCTTTTTTTTGTTCACTTTTACACTTTTTTGGTGAATGGGCACTATGTACCCCATACTCATTTACATAGGGGAGGCCGGGATCTTGTTAAAGGGGGCTTACAGATTCCAATAAGACCCCACCTGTAGACCCCCACAAATACAGCCCAGGGTTGTGGGGAAGAGGCCCTTTTCCCCATCATCATAAGGACAAGGTGATTTGGGGCAGTGAGAGGTCTGCCCCCCCCCAAAGAACCCCCCCTATGTTGAGGGCATGCTGCCTGCTATGGTTCAGGAGGGGAGGCGCTTGCTTGTCCCCTCCCTTTCCTGACCTGCCGGGCTGCATGCTCAGATAAGGGTCTGTTATGAATTTGGGGGGACCCCACACCAAAATGTAAAAAAAAATGGTGTGGGGTCCCCCCCAAATTCATAGTGGTTGCTAAGGAGTGGCCTGGGGGTCATCAGCTGTCAGAAAAAAAGAATTGGCAGCAAAAAATAATTGTTAAAATAAAATGGCTTTTGGGTCCCCCCCCAAAATCTATACCAGACCCTTATCCAAGCGCGCAGCCCGGCAGGTCAGGAAAGGGAGGGGACGAGCGAGCACCCCCCCCCCTCCTGAACCATACCAGGTCACGTGCCCTCAACATAGGGGGGGTTCTTCGGGTCAGGGGGGGACCTCTCACTGCCCCAAAGCACTTTATCCCTATGATGATGGGGAAAATGGCCTCTTCCCCACAACCCTGGGCTGTGGTTGTGGGGTTTACAGGTGGTGGGCTTACTGGAATCTGGAATCCCCCTTCAACAAGGGCCTGGTATGGATTTGGGGGGGGGGGGTTGGACCCCATGCCGTTTTCGTCCTGATTATTTTTTTTTTTCCAGGCAATTCATTATTTTACATTCAGCTGTCAGCAGGGCTAATGACTCATCGGTTGGTAAGAACGTGATGGGCGGCTTCCCGGCCCGCTCCTTAGCAACCACCTACATGCAGTGTTTTTAAAGGGGGGAAAAAAAAAACCAAAATGCATAAAAACTGCATAAGAAAACAACGGTTTAAAAAAGCATAACACGCCACAAAACGAGCCGGTTAAACGCATCAAGCGCAGCCCACATTGGTGTGAACCTAGACTGAGTGTGCTGCAGCAAAAATATGGGACCAAAAGTGACAGCAGAAAGAAAAAAATATGCCAGCACCCTTGGTGTCATCCTGATTACCCAGCAACTCCGGTCAAAAGCCACAGATCCCAGCTATGATCATTGCACTTTTGGTTTCTTGACTCACTGAATAAACCACTTTCAGAAATGAAAAATCCACTCATGTTTTACATAATGAATCAGGAAAGTCTTCTGAGGATAGCGAACAATAAAAGTACATTATAAAATGCTAATTTACCAAAGCAAACACAAATAATACAGATAAATAGCTGGTTCACACCGTATAAATTACTGTAATCATGCACGGGGGACAAAACAACTCCCATTTTATTGCCTGTGTAACAAGACGGAAAGTAAATAAAACTGTGAGGATGTCATATTTGCATCTTCCAAGATAAATGGGCCATCTGCGAGGAGAGATCTATGTCAGAATCGCAGTGAACAGTATTTATGAGGGAGTGATCAGTCTGGGAATATTGATACAATTGAGAAAAGGGAAGAGGCTGCAATGCTGCAATACATGGCGGTGACGTACTGTGATGCAGGTGTAGCGCAGACCTAGGACTGGTCTGGATGTTTGGTCCCAGGTTCTATTCCCTGATAGGCACACAGCAGCCAGGCACACGGTAGCTCACAGTCACTCGAGTCAGGAAACAGGTTGTACATGTCTTTCTGCAGTTTATTTTTGCTGAGGGAACTGGGATAGGGTGAAGGTGAGCCTCAGGATACTCCAAGAAAACTTCTAACAAACTGGAGGACTCTAAACCTGATCTGCTCCTTCAGGGTGATAATCACCCTCTTGAATATGAAGGGTACCTAAGTTCAAAACCGAAACCCCTCAACAGGAATATAAGCCTGGATGTACTGCTGTGAGCTCTCCCAAATACGGAAAGAAAAGTCTCTGGAAACCACATGTCCAAAAAAGAATTCTTTGAAGCTGCAGATAGTCTACTAGGTATGCTTTGGTCTTACTGCCGGAGGAACAAGAGGAAGCTGTTCCAGGCCCCAGCCTATTTATACCCATCTCAGCCCCCTACTGGTCACTCACTCCCCTGACCAGGTATTGGCTGAAGAGGCATGAATATGCAAGTCAGGGTCTAAACTATTCTACCTACTATATCCCAGAGCTTAGTGGGATGCAGGAGAAAGTAGATGAGCCTGCACTAGTAGAACTTATTGCGGACATTAACAAACAATAACTGCTCTTCCTGATTACAAGGAGCCCAAAAACGAAATTTACTTAATACTAGTTACTACATAGGCAAAGGTGATATATGGTTTTCAGTGCACTAGATGCTTACCTGGGGGGCCTCTTGTGGTCCTTTAGTGTTTCCTTTGTAGCAAAATCATGGAGACCAACATTAGGAAAGGTTTGGTAGTGATCTGATGTTAAAGTGATTGTAAACAATCACCTTGTAACACAACCCATTCAGTTTAAAATAGAAATGAAAGGCAAAACATTTGTGTGTAGATATAAAAAAACATTATAAATACCCTTTTTCCCCTTTCTTATAAGTGATCACATTCCCTATGTTCTCAGTTGCATAGGAGCTGGGGGAGGAGAAACAGCATTACACTGAGCTTCACAGTCAAAGGCTGTACAGGTGTGTCAGGACAAGTCTGATCATTGGAGGAGAGCAGGCTAAGTTCCCAGCATAGTTAGAGAACTGACCACGCTGTGTTCTTCTGCCTAGTGTGGTCAGTTTCTACTGGAATGCAGAGGTACTGGCAGGAACATCAGACATTTCCCACAAAGAAAGCAGTATCTCACAAAAGTGAGTACACCCCTAACATTTTTGTAAATATTTTATTCTATTTTTTCATGTGATAACACTGAAGAAATGACACTTTGCTACAATGTAAAGTAGTGAGTGTACAGCTTGTATAACAGTGTAAATTTTCTGTCCCCTCCAAATAACTCAACACACAGCCATTAATGTCTAACCGCTGGCAACAAAAGTGAGTACACCCCTAAGTTAAAAATGTCCAAATTGGGCCCAAAGTGTCAATATTTTGTGTGGCCACCATTATTTTCCAGCACTGCCTTAACCCTCTTGGGCATGGAGTTCACCGGAGCTTCACAGGTTGCCACTGGAGTCCTCTTCCACTCCTCCATAATGACATCACGGAGCTGGTGGACGTTAGAGACCTTGCGCTCCTCCACCTATCGTTAGAGGATACCCCACAGATGCTCAATAGGTGTTAGGTCTGGAGACATGCTTGGCCAGTCCATCATCACCTTTACCCTGTGAGGGTTCACCTGACGTTGAGCACGTGCACTCAACTTTTTTGGTCATAGTGAGGCCTGTTCTAAGTGGAACCTGTCCTGTTAACTGCTGAATGATCTTGGCCACCATGCTGCAGCTCAGTTTCAGGGTCTTGGCAATCTTTTTATAGGCTAGGCCAGTACATCTATGTAGAGCAACACTTCTTTTTTTTTCAGATCCTCAGAGAGTTCTTTGCCATGAGGTGCCATGCTGAATTTCCAGTGACCAGTATGAGAGAGTGAGAGCGACAACACCAAACTTAACACACTGCTCCCCATTCACACCTTAGACCTTGTAACACTAATAAGTCACATGACACCAGGGAGGGAAAATGGCTAATTGGGCCCAATTTCGACATTTTTACTTAGGGGTGTACTCACATTTGTTGCCAGCGGTTTAGACACTAATGGCTGTGTGTTGAGTTATTTTGAGAGGACAGCAAATTTACACTGTTATACAAGCTGTACACTCACTACTTTACATTGTAGCAAAGTGTAATTTCTTCACATGAAAAGAGATAATAAAATATTTACAAAAATGCGAGGGGTGTAGTCGCTTTTGTGAGATACTGTATCAGGAACATGAAATATTGGGGTAACAAACACTTTAAGGCAGTGAGTGGAACACCTCGCGAGGACACACATGACCGGGTTGCGGCCTGAGTCGTTCTGCCTGGAGTGGTGCCCGCACGGTTTCCGAAGGTTTGGTGAGTAGTTTTCCCCCCAGGGAACCCCCCCCAGGCTGTGCTGGTGGTGTGGGATGCATGTGGAAAAGCTGTGGCTGGCAGGGGCTCGGAGCGAGATGCAACGGTTCCCGCTACAAATAAGCATGGTTTCAATGGTAGGGGGGGGGGGTTCCTAGTTAAGCCCCCCTTGGTGTCTGGCATACCTGCAATAGGCCCTGGGGTCCAGTTTGCCACGCTCCTGCCGCGTGTCGCTGTCATTTTCTCATAGCTCACTGCATAGGAGCTCGGCGGCCGTGTTTGCTTAGGCTCCCATAGAAGTCTATGGTGAGCCATTGTCTTGTAGCCACCGGAGCGGTGTGCAGCAGGGGCTTCTAGCTGTGACATGCCCATTCCACTTCCTTTCTAAATGGCATGGAGCAGGCTGCCTGTTGCTTCTGGCTCTCCCGGTGTGCGGTGTGGTGAGTCTCTGGGGGTGTATGCGATCCCTCCTCCTGCTGTAGCGGTGTGCAGGGACCAGTAGCGCCACAATTAAAGTGGTGGTGCAAATTACAGCCGTTTTGTGCACACATTTTTAAATCACAACTGGACCCACTATCAGAGGTTGTGGGACTCTCAGAATCTACGTCCGCCCTGGCGGCCATGACGGTGGTGGCCCTGCAGTCGCTGGTGTCAAAGTGGATTTGGCCCTGCAGAAGAGACAGGGAAAGAAGTGTCCTCTGCCCTCACCTACCCCCTCTGTGTCCTCAGATTCTGAGGCAGACATGGCCGCCATGGACCCGAGCAACCCTGCGGGGTCTGTGTCCATGCAATTGGAGTGTTCTGATAGTGAGGATGAGTCCTCTTCCACGTCTTCCGCGCAAGAAAAGGCGCTTGTGGAGGCACTGATTGTATCAGTGCAGAAAACTTTGCTACCGGTGGAGGACACTCTGTCCTTTAAAGACCCTGCAAATAGGAAGGCTTAGGCCCTGGTCCGCCATCTTTTCACTGTGACAGGTTACATTTTGAGACCGTTGTTTGCCATTACCTTGATCTCTCAGACTTTAACGGAGTGTGTCAGGATTTGGAAGGGGGTCAACATCCCCCTGAGCTGGCTGAATTGGCGGGCCAGCTGATACAGGGGTTACAGTATATCTGTGACACTTTCCTGGATGCGGTTCCATTGGCCTGCCGAATGTCTGTGACTGCGGTGACCCTCCACCTCATGATTTGGCTTAAATGCCTGATCTTCCGTTTGTAGGGGAATGTCCATTCGGAGCTTCCATGGAAGAGACCTTTAAAGGTCTCACTGGTGGTAAGAGCATACTGCTGCCACAGATCACAAAGGGCAGAGAGCCTTGCCGCAAACGTGGTCCAGTTTTCTTAGCCCACAAGCAGCCCTATCGTCCTGCGCAAGACAAAGGTTCAAAACCCTCCCTAGCATTCTCGGGGGGTTCCAAGAGACCCTGGGTTGGTAATGTTGCAGTGTGCGATCACTGGGTGCAGCGGAGTCCATTCAGATCAGACATTGTGGAGTAAACAGGAACTGGCTTCTTTATTGGAACATAACAGCAGATTACCTTCTCATGGTGAGAAAACACAGACAGGAAGAGATAACCAACAAGTTCAGTACAGTGTACAGGAAAAAACAACACATCATAGAGAATGCATAGCATATCACTTAGCATTAGCGACATCTACTGTCCTATTTGTGAACTGCAGTCTATCTGCTAAGCTGAAAGCTGTTGTATCTCCAACAGGTAAGTCAAAAGAGGGTCCCTCTGGTCCCGCAGACAAGTCCTTCTCTGCCTGAAGGGACACCCTCACCTGATCAAGGGGTGGGAGGACGTCTTTGTTTCTTTCCGGATCCTTGGACCTCCTTCATTCAAGACAAATGGGTTCACAAATTGGTCCGGTTCAGTTACAAGATCGAGTTTCGGTACTGGCCCCGGCAAGGTTCTTCCCTACCAACCTGCACCTGTCCCCGGATCGGTTGCAGGGCCTCATGGGGGTAGTGCAAGATTTGCTTTTGCAGGGGGTCATTGTACCAGTTCCAGAGTTGGAACGCTTTCAAGGTTTTTATGCAAACCTTTTCACTGTTCTCAGGAAGGAGGGCAAGGTTTGTCCAATTTTAGACCTCAAGGCCTTGAGCTGCTTTGTGAGGGTTCAAAAATTCAAGATGGAGTCCATTCACACAGTAGTGGCTTCCCTTCATCAAAGGGACTTTTTGGCCTCCATCGACATCAAGGAAGCCTATCTCCATATCCCAATATAAGGCGGGCATCAACGTTTCCTTCGCTTTGCCGTGGGAGAGGAACTTTATCAATTCGTGGTTTTTCCCTTTGGTCTCGCATCAGCTCCTCGAGTGTTCACAACGGTGTTGGCCCCGGTGCTTGCCATGCTTAGACAGAGGGGAATTGCGGTACTGGGGTACCTGGACGAACTCCTTCTGCGAGCAGAGTCACGTTCCGTCTTACAGAACAATTTGGACATTACTGTGCAAACCTTACAAGAGTTTGGCTGGATGCTGAATTTTCAGAAATCAGCTCTGACTCCGTCCAACAGGTTGGCTTAGCTAGGGATGACTCTGGATTCAGTCTCGGCTCGAGTGTTTCTCCCGGAGGAGAAACTGCAAAAGTTGCAGCATGCGATTCAGCTTCTATTGTCCAACCACTGGCCATCTCTCAGAACTTGCATGCAAGTGCTGGGGTTGATGGTTTCCACTTTCGAGGCAGTTCTGTTTGCCCAGTTTCACACCATACCTCTGCAAAGGGAGATTCTGGCCAAATGGGACAAGAATCCTGGGTCCCTGGACAATCTGATCAGATTGACCCAGGGTACGAGGGGCGCCTTACTGTGGTGGCTCAGCTCCCCGGCACTTTGTCCTTCCTTCCCTTATACTGGACAGTGATCTCTATAGATGCCAGCCTGTCTGGGTGGGGAGGTACCTTGGGCATGCGCTCGACCCAGGGGGTTTGGACTGGGGTGGAGTCCGTTCTGTCGATCAACATCCTGGAAATCCAGGTGATCAGACTTTGTCTGTCCCAGTGGACAGATCGTCTACAAGGGTGTCCGGTAAGGACAACGCCATTGCTGTGGCACATGTCAATCATCAAGGGAGCACAAAGAGTGCCCTTGCGGCGAAAGAAGTGGCTGGCATTCTAAGATGGGCAGAACGACATGTTCCAGTCCTCTCTGCTGTGCACATTCCAGGGGTGGAAAATTGGCAGGTGGACTACTTCACCTGGCAGGCCCTGAGTCCGGGCAAATGGTCCCTCCATCAGGAGGTGTTTCAACAATTTTGTCTCCGGTGGGGACTCCTGATGTGGACCTACTTGCTTCTTGCCTCAACAGGAAGGTTCAGAGGTTTGTAGCAAGATCTCAAGACCCCTTGGTAGGCGCCGTAGACGCTCTGGTGGCCCCCTGGGGTCGGTATCGTCTAATTTATGCCTTCCCTCTGTTACAGCTCCTGCCAAGACTCTTGCGCAGAATTGAGGCAGAAGGGATCCCAATGATCCTGGTGGCTCCAGACTGGCCTCGCCGTTCTTGGTACGCAGGGTTAGTGAGGCTGGTCGCCGATGCTCCCTGGCGGCTCCCTCTCAGAGAAGATCTGTTGTCTCAAGGACCGATCTTCTATCCTGCTTTACAGTCGCTGGCCTTAAACGGCCTGGCTATTGAAAGCCAGGTACTGAAGGATAGAGGATTGTCGGATTCAGTGATTCCTACTCTGTTAAGAGCTAGAAAATGTACTTCCTAGAAGATTTTTTATCGGGTTTGGAAGGCGTATATTACTTGGTGTGAGTCTCGGGGGTTTTTCCCATGTGCCTTCCTGGTATCGCGTCTGCTGGAATTTCTTCAAAGGGTGTTGACAAGCGTTTGGCTCTGGGCACCATCAAGGGCCAGATTTCAGCCTTGGCAATTTTTTTCCAACGCCGGTTAGCCTCAAACTTCTTGGTTCACACGTTTTTCCAGGAGTTCGCCATGTGGCCCCTCCTGTGAGGTCCCTGGTGCCTCCGTGGGATCTTAATTTGGTATTATCTGTTTTTCAAAAATCACCTTTTGGGAATATTTGCGAGATCACTTTATTGACTCTCTCATAGAAGGTGGCCTTCTTGGTGGCCCTTACTTCGGCAGGCAGGGTTTCTGAATTGGCTGCATTGTCCTGTTGGTCACCTTATCTAGTGGTTCACAGGGACAAGGTTGTCCTCCGTCCCTGTCAGTCCTTCCTTACTGAGGTCGTCTCGGGTTTCCATTTGAACGACGACATTGTGTTGCCTTCGCTGTGTCCTAAACCAAGACCTCCAAAAGAGATTGCTTTACATTCCTTGGATGTGGTTTGTGCCATCAGGGTGCACATGGTGGCGACTGAGATGATTTGTAAATTAGATTCCTTATTTGTACTTATGTAAGGACCCCGTAAGGGGCAGGCCGCATATGCTGTGACCATTTCCAGATGGATCAGGCAGAGGGTGGTGCAGGCCTATTCCATTAAGGGTCAGGTTCCTACTTTCCCTGTCACAGCGCATTCTAAAAGGGCGCTTAGTGCCTCCTGGGCCTTCCGTCACCAGGCTTCAGCGTTCCAGGTGTGCACCTGGTCGTCTGTGCATACATTCACCAAATTTTACAAGGTTGATGTTCTGGCATCTGTGCATGCTGCTTTTTTCTGCAAAGTTTGCAGGCCGCTGTTGTGGAGGCTGTAGCCTCTTGAGGGTGTGTTGGTGAGCCCCAGTTGTTCCTGGTTGGGCTACTTGATACCTGGTTGGTTATTTTTTAGCCATTTTTGATTAAACTTTGCTGTGTGCCCACCCCTCATGATGACACTGCTTTGGGACGTCCCAACTGTCAATGAAGATATGAAGCTGTGTCCGTCATTGAAAGAAAGAGAAAACTGGATTTTTGTCTTACCGTAAAATCCTTTTCTCTGATGTTCATTGACCGACACAGCACCCACCTCTCTGTGGAGTTTGGGTTATGTATTCTTCTGACACTGCTTGTTACAAAACTGAGATCCTAGAGCAGGAAGTGGGAGTATACCACCTGGGACTGCTCATAGGCTTAGTCAAGCTTGTTAACTTTTGTTAACCCTTTTTCCGCCTAGCATCTTACTCCTAGGAAGAGCAGCAAAACCCAACTGTCAATGAAGATATGAAGCTGGGTCCATCAATGAACATCAGAGAAAAAGATTTTACTGTAAGACAAAGATCCAGGTTTTTTGCTAGAAAATTAGTTAGAACCCGCCAACATTATATATATATATATATATATATATTTTTTTTTTTTAGCAGAGACCCTAGAGAATCAAATGGCGATTGTTGAAATATTTTATGTCATATGGTATTTGCACAGTTGTCTTTTATGCGCAATTAAAAAAAAATACACTTTAATGAAAAAAACAAACAAACAATTTTTACCCCAATTTTTTTGTATAATATGAATGATAATGTTACATCAAGTAAATAGGTACCTAACATGTCATGTTTTAAAATTGTGCACGCTCGTGGAATGGCGAAAAACTACGGTACTTAAGAATTCCCATAGGCGCTCCTGGCCTGTGGAGGTGCTATCCTGCCTCTGGGTTGAAATGCTAGCCTGTCCTTTGCCTGTGGATGTGCTATCCTGTTTCTTAGGTGAAATGCTAGCCTGCTCCTTGCCTGTAGAGGTGCTATCCTGTCTCTTGGGTGAAATGCTAGCCCACCCCTGCCCTTTGGAGGTACTACCCTGCCTCTGGGGTGAAATGCTAGCCCGCCCCCTGCCCTGTGGAGGTGCTATCCTTCCTCTAGGGGAAAATGCTAGCCCTCTCCTGCCCTTTGGAGGTGCTATTCTGCCTTTGGGGTGAAATACTAGCCTACCCCTTGCCTGTGGAGATGCTATCCTGTTACTGGGGTGAAATCCTAGCCCTCCCCTGCCCTGTGGATGTGCTATCCTGCCTTTGGGGTGAAATGCTAGCCGTCCCCTGCCCTTTGGAGGTGCTATCCTGCATTTGAGGTGAAATGCTAGCCCTCCCTTCCCTTTGGAGGTGCTATCCTGCCTATGGGGTGAAATGCTAACCCTCTCCTGCCCTTTGGAGGTGCTATCCTGACTTTGGGGTTAAATGCTAGCCCCTCCCTGCCCTTTGGAGGTGCTATCCTGCCTCTGGGGTGAAATGCTAGCCTGCCCTATGCCTGTGGAGGTGCTATCCTGCCTCTGGGATGAAATGCTAGCCCGCCTCTGACCTGTGGAGGTGCTATCCTGCCTCTGGGGTGAAATGCTAGTCCTCCCCTGCCCTTTGGAGGTGCTATCCTGCTTTTGGGGTGAAATGCTAGCCCGCCCCTGCCCTGTGGAGGTGCTATCCTGCCTTTGGGGTGAAATGCTAGCCTGCCCCTGCCCTGTGGAGGTGCTATCCTGTCTCGGGTGAAAGGCTAGCCCATCCCTGCCCTTTGGAGGGGCTATCTCGTCTCTGGAATGAAATGCTAACCTGTCCCAGCCCTTTGAAGGTGCTATCCTGTCTCTGGGGTGAAATGCTAGCCCGTCCCTGGCCTGTGGCGGTAATATCCTGCCTTTGGGATGTTTCTAGGTTGAAAGGGAACATTTTGGTATGCACAATGAATCCAATTTTGTCTAGGTTCATATTGATAAATCATCCTTAAAAATATAATGAGATATCCATAGCAAAACTTGCTACAGTAGAAAGCCAAAAATATGCTTTTGCGATCCATCTGTCTCCACTAGTCCTACGCATGTGGAAAGATTCAATTTTATATTGGGCCTGAGGCAGGTAAAATAAAAAAAAAGTCCCCATGATTCACTTGGAACTTTTGCCTAGCCTCCCCTCTGTAGGTTATGCTATCAGCCAGTGAGATGTCCTGTGTGTGTATGTTGGGGAGTGGGGTCAAAGCTCGTAGATTCTGAGGGTATCATGGTTATGATTCATGATTTTAGCAGCACCTTGTTTCCCATTAACCGGATTCTTAGAAAAGACTGAGTTAATCCCCCTCACTAAACAGAAATGTCATTGTCCAGCAGTCTATTAGAGGAAACAAGCCGGGACATGTGCAGGGAAGGCTTATTATGATGAAATAAAGACAAGTTACACCAAACATACCCGGGGGATTCCGCTAAGCCGCAGTTCACTACTCCTTATTATTGGCCTGCGACTCAGAAGGAAAAATTAATTGAAGCTTCACGCAGGAAGTGGCTGTGGGGACTGTGCCGCGCCGTCCCAAGCAAGTCTAATGTTGACACTGAAGGTTAACTGTTTCCTGGGTGGCTTGTAAAGACCGGGAACCTCATAAATGATGTAACTGCATGGCTAGTTCTCTATAATACAGGCGCAGCCGGGGAACGCAACGTGGTAAATCTATCAGAATACAAATGAAGAGAAGCCTCTTCTGCAATCTCCACTGTAGAGAAAATCATAACGCTGTGGAGTACAGTGTCTGCTCAGTGCAGAAACTAGAAGAGGGACTGATTAAACAGGACCCTCCAGAGGGATGACTGACCGCTTCACTTTTCACAAGTTCAGTCCCGTATAACAGGCAGAAATACTTACCATACTAACCAACTTTTTTTTTCTTTTTCTCATACCTCACCACTTTTTGAGATGGGAACGAGGGACACCTATTAGCAAAAGTATGTAGGCAAAGGACACACCCCCTTACCACGACCCCTTAATGTGTATGTAAAGTCTCAATTTTATTTAAAAAACAAACATGTTATACTTAAGTCCCCGTTCACACTAAGGCGACCTGTGAGGCCTCACAGGTCGCCGTAGGTCGCCTTCCATAGGGAAGCTGCGGACCCGTTCTAATAGGAGCGACACAAGTCGCTCCGACTTAGAAAAAGGGTCCAGAGCTTCTTTGGGGCGACCAGGAGGCGACCGTCATAGACTTCAATGTTATGAAGTCCGTGCCGGCCGCTCCGAGGTCGCGGCGCGCTGCTCGCATCGCGACCTCGGAGGTCGCCCCTAGAAGTAGCGTCGCTTGTATGTGAACGGGGCCTTACTCCTCTGTGCAGTTGGTTTTGCACAGGGCAGCCCAGATCCTCCTCTTCTCAGGTCACTCTTCACTTCTCCTGGCCCCTCCCTCCCTTTGAAGGCCCCCACAGCAAGCCGCTTGCTATGGGGGCACCTGAGACACAGCTCCGATACAGGGCTGCAGTTTGGCCCTGCCCCTCTCTCTCCTGATTGGAGAGTTTGATTGACAGCAGCGTGAGCCAATGAAGAGGGGAGTCCCGGACGGCTGTGATAGACGTGGACATCGCTGGATCGAGAGGGGGCACAGGTAAGCTGAACACACAGAAGTTTTTTTGTCTTAATGCATAGAATGCATTAAGACAAAAAAAAAAAAAAAACCTTCTGTCTTTACAACCCCTTTAAAAGAGATTTATACAAAAAAATGATTAGTTAAACCCACAATTGCTTTTTTTTTTTTTTTACCACAACTCTTTCTTTATATTGGCTTTTGAAATTTACAAATGCAGCAATTTAGAAATTGGATGAAAGGTTTAGCATCAGAAAACACTTTTTTGAAAGATAAAAAGAGCATTTTATATACAACTATATAGATCAGACCAAAATGCGGGACATAGGAGGAGGAAATAGGAACAGAGGGACTTTGTTCCAAATCAAGGAAAGTCCCACAAAATCAGGGACAGTTGGGAGCTATGATTTTGTGATGGAGGAGGGAAGTGTTAAAAAAAAAAAAGATTTTCTGGGGCTTTTATTCATGGCAGTCAGGAAATGCAAAACCTGCTCAAAGCAGATCAGAAGGTCAACTGTATGTCAAATGCACCCGTAAGTGAATTCTGAATGGTCTCAAACTGTTACCATTGACACAAGGTCAAAACCCAGACATTGGAATTATAGTGTCATTCCCAGTATTTAGGAATAGGTGTCTGAACTAAATTATATTATGTGTATAGAGGAATTGACAGCTAGCCTACGGGAGAAATACCCAAAATTTATAGCTAAATGGGGGGCTTGGAAAGATTTCAGCACTTCAGACATTTTGCGACTGTACCTGTGGCCTAGCTTCTCATTACATATGAATTTAGAGAACCTTGAAGGAAGCCCGTAGGGAAGGGTTCCCTCCTTATATTATATTTTTTCTCATCTTTTTTGTTTCTTTTCTTTTCTATCTTTTTTGCTATTCATTTTAATGGTTGGCGGTATTGGAATGCAAAGGTCTATGCACAGATATAAAATTGAATTACAAACAGGCTCAAATTGAGTTTTTGTGTTTGCTTATGAAGCCAAATGATAATAACTGATGTTAGTTTATATGTGACTAAGTGTATCATAAAAAAAATAGTTCAATAAAGCTTTGAAAACTAAAAATCAAAAGGAAACAAAAAGGCCAAAACCCATGGACAAAGTCCCAACTGTCCTAATGACAATCGTCACCAAGACAGAAAGTAAAGAGAAATCAAAAGTTTACATTAGTTACCAAAACAGGAAGGGCAGGGAAATGCTCCAATGATGACACCTGTTCTGGTAACAACGAAGAAGGGGAATTTCCCCCAATTCTCTGTTGCTTCTCCAGGACAGGAAGTGACAGGAAATCTGCCCACACACAAACAGCCAAAAATAACAAAAAACACAGGTTTGGTTGTACACTTTAAAGCTGAATTCACCTAGTTTGTAAAATGTTCTGGATTAGTCCAGGTTAAGTCCAACGAGGTGGATGTCACCTAGTTTACTGTCAGGACCCAGATCTGAACCTGCAACCTCTGCTGTGTCTGGCTGTGTCTTTTCTTGCTGAGCCAACTGAGATGCTGGACAGCTCCCTGGACAATCTTGTTTCTGGTGAACCTTGAACCCTTTGCTCCTCCCATGAACTTCCTATTTAGCATGTACAATATGAAAAAAATGTGCATATTTCTCTAGAAAATGTACACAAAATTAGTGCAAAGAACAATATTGTGTAATAATGGTGTAAACACATTCAACCAAATTTATAAGGTGCATGTGACTTTAAATCCAAAAGCATTTGCTATTGAGCTGCATAAAAGTGCATATGCATAAACATTTGATTCTATATTAACATATACATTAAGTACAGAGAAAGTCCAAAGAAAAATATACAAAATTGCTTTATGCAGTAGTGGTGAGAACACCTCATGCACTCTCCTTCCCTCAGAGAATCCTTCACGTCTTCACCGTGCTCTAGTAAGATTAAGCATCAAAATGCCTTGACCCTCTATAACGGAGTAGCCATGATGAGCATGTAAGAACACCGCCAAATGCCACTGCTGTTCCACTGTGGTCAGAAGTAAAAAAAAAAAACATCCACTCCCAAATTATCATAGGATCAAAAAAAGCAAGATATACTCGCAATAGTGTAAAAATTATTCAAATCAGTATTTCTTATAATGTCATTACACTCACAGAATAAAAGGGTTAACAGTCCTCGGCTGGCATCTAGCAAGTATCAGTATAACTCCATACATGACGACATCTCCGCATTAGGCCATGCCCTACGTGTTTCATTAGATACTGACATCTTCAGGGTCCCCCTTTGTTTAGGGTGGACCTATACTTTAGAGGTAATCGGTGAGTACACAAATATAGAAGATGATGCATTAAAATGTGTTGGGTTAGGCAATCTATTTGAATGGTCAGCCTACCCAGCACAACAAATCAAAATGTGGACACATCTCTTTTCAAGATCTTTCAAGTGCCAGGTGGTGCCAACAGGGCCACCTACTTATCGAATTTTTAATGATTGAGCAGGAATCAGCCAAAATATGAGCCACGTTCAGTGCATCTGGAAAGTATTCACAGTGCTTCACGTTTTCCACATTTTGTTATGTTACAGCCTTATTCCCAAATAAATTCAATTAATTATTTTCCTCAAAATTCTACAAACAATCCCCCATAATGACAACGTGAAAGAAGTGTGTTTGAAATCTTCGTAAATTTATTAAAATAAAAAACGAAAAAATTCCCATGTACACAAGTATTCACAGCTTTTGCCATGACACTCAAAATAGAGCTCAGCTGCATCCTGTTTCCACTGATCATCCTTGAGATATTTCTACAACTTTATTGGAGTCCACTTGTTGTAAATTCAGTTGATTGGACATGATTTGGAAAGGCATACACTCGTCTATATAAGGTCTCACAGTTAATAGTGCATGTCAGAGCACAAACCAAACCATGAAGTCCAAGGACTTGTCTGTAGACCTCTGAGACAGGATTGTATGGAGGCACAGATCTTGGGAAGGGTACAGAAACATTTCTGCAGCATTGAAGATCCCAATGAGCACAGTAGCCTCCATCATCTGTAAATGTAAGAAGGTTGGAACCACTAGGACCCTTCCTTGAGCGGTCCACCCGGCTAAACTGAGCGTGAGATGGGCCTTAGTGAGGGAGGTGACCAAGAACCCGATGATCAATCTGACAGAGCTCCAGCATTTCTTTGTGGAGAGAGGAGAACATTCAACAACAATCCCTGCAACACTCCACCAATCAGGCCTGTATGGTAGAGTGGCCACACGGAAGCCACTCCCCAGTAAAAGGCACATGACCGTCTGCCTGGAGTTTGCCAAACGGCACCTGAGGACTCTCAGAAAATGAGAAACAAAATTCACTGGTCGGATGAAACAAAGATTGCTTTTGCCTGAATGGCAAGGGTCATGTCTGGAGGAAACCAGGCACCACTCATCACCTGGTCAATACAATCCCTACAGTAAATCAGGGTGGTGACAGCATGATGCTGTGGGGATGTTTTTCAGCAGGAAGAACTGGGAAACCAGTCAAGATCGAGGGAAAGATGAAAGCAGCAATGTGCAGAGACATCCTTGATGAAAACCTGCTCCAGAGTGTTCTGGACCTCAGACTGGAGCAAAGGTTCATCTTCCAACAGGACAACGAACCTAAGCACACAGCCAAGATAACAAAGGAGTGGCTATGGGACAACTCTGTTAATGTCCTTAAGTGACCCAGCCAGAGCTGAGATTTGAACCTTATTGAATACCTCTAGAGAGATCTGAAAATGGCTGTGCACCAACGCTCCCCATCCAACCTGATGGAGCTTGAGAGGTCCTGCAAAGAAGAATGAGAGAAACTGACCAATAGGTGTGCCAAGCTTGTAGCATCATACTCAAAAAGACTTGAGGCTGTAATTGGTGCAAAGGTGCTTTAAAAAAGTATTGAGCAAAGGCTGTGATACTTATGTACATTGGATAGTTTTTTGTTTTTATTTTAAATACTTTTGCAAAGATTTCAAACAAACTTCTTTCACATTGTCATTGTGGGTTATTGTTTAAATAATTATGAGGAAAATAATGAATTTAGTCCATTTTGAATTAACCACTTAAGCCCCGGAAGATTTTACCCCCATTCCGACCAGGGGGTATTTTGCGATTCGGCACTGCGTGACTTTAACGGACAATTGCGCGGTCGTGCGACGCTGTACCTAAACGAATTTGACGTCCTTTTTTTCCCACAAACAGAGCTTTCTTTTGGTGGTATTTGATCACCTGTGCGATTTTTTGATCACGCGCTATAAATAAAAAAAGAGCGTAAATTTTGCAAAAATAGCAATATTTTTCACATTTTTTTATATGAAATTCCCCCCCAAAAAAATGTAAAAATCAAAATTTTTTAACATTTTCGGCCAATTTGTTTTATGCTACCTATGTTTGGTAAAAAAAATCGCAAAAAGCGTATTTTGATTGGTTTGCGCAAAAGTTATCGCGTTTACTAACAAAGGGAAAGATTTTTGTCATTTTTGTTGTTTTTTTTTTTAACGCGTAATGGCGGCAAACTGCGATTTTTTTTGCGGTACTGCGACATTGCGGCAGACAGATCGGACCCTTGACTGACATTTTTGACACTTTTGGGGTTACCAGTGACATTTCTACAGTAATCAGTGCTATATATATGCACTGTTACTGTAAAAATACACTGGTAGTGAAGGGGTTAACTTTATTTGGGAGGGAGGGGCTGTGTGTGTCCCTAGGGGCATGCTTTCTACTGTGATTGGCTGTGGCTTGAGCTGTAAGGACACTGATCAACGGATCTACATAGTAGATCCATGTGATCAGTGTCTTTACAGCGAGGAGAATGACAGGCAGCTTGTTTACACAAGCTGCCTGACATTCTCCCTCTCCCCCGCCGATCGCCGAGTGGCCGGCGGACATCGGGTCCGCTGGTCACACGCGCGGGGGGGTCCGTGACCACGCGGGAGCGCGCCTCCGGGGGCGCGCGCTCGCTCCCTAGACCCTCACAAGCAAGCAACGTAGCCCTACGTTAGTTTGCCTGTGAGGGGCTGACCGCCGACGTAGATAGTCGTGCGGCGGTCGGCAAGTGGTTAAGGTGGTAACATAACAAAATGTGAAGAAAGTGAAGTGCTGAGAATATTTTCTGGATGCACTGTATGACCAGCTGTCTCAGGGTTTGTTGTTCCTTGCTTCGCACCTATAAGTGGTATTGTGTGTGATCCTTAATCTCTACATTGTTGGCTCTATACTTGTTCCAGGTCCGTGAACCACTATGGTGTGAAGTAAGGATAACACTGATAACCCAAGACCCTCTGCCTTTATAAATAAGTCAGCGTTGTATCTATATTCCCTTCCTGACTGCTTCCTTGTAAATCATTTTCCCTTCAATAGAAAACTATGTGATTTTTTAACATAAATGTGAATCAATGTTTTTTTTACCCCATTGCCCATCAGTGCTGCCAATCAGTGCCCCCTCACCAGTGCCCATCAGGGCGGCCTATCAGTGCCACCTTTTAGTGCCCATCAGTGCCGCTTATCAGTGTCCATTAATACCACATATCAGTGCAGCCTCATCAGTACTTCCTCATCAGTGCCCTCTCAGCAGAGCCCATCAGTACCGCCTCATCAGTGCCCATCTGTGTTGCCTATTAGTGACCTTCAGTGAATCCTCATCAGCGCACATCGGTAAAGGAGAAAAAAACCCTGTTTGCAATTTTTTTTTTTAACAGAAACTAAGAAAAAAACATTTTTTCAACATGTTTGGTCTTTTTTCATCTGTTTAGCAAATAAAAATGATAAAAATGTCCTATGGGTACAATGTTGCATGACCGCGCAATTGTCATTCAAAGTGTGACAGCGCTGAAAACTGAAAATTAGCCTGGGCAGGAAGGGGGTGAAAGTGCCCAGTAGGCAAGTGGTCTAACAGAGACAGGTTTAGCAGACATTCTGTGATACTAGGAAGCAGTGGAAGACTGGAGAGTGGAATAATGAATAGGAGGGTAACCGTATACTGCAGTGTGTATGCATTGCACCTGCAATATAGTGTCCATTGTGTGTTCAGGAACAACCTGGCCCTACATAGTTCATGTTTCCTTTCCTATCTGCGTCTGGCCATCAAAATGAAGTGTTGAATGACTCCTGGTTTATTTTTGGAGACTATAGATGCAATTACTGCGCAGCCTGGCTAAATACAGAAGGGTTTAATTTAATTTCAGTTTGAACAAGGGGCTTAACTGAATGAGGACACAGTAACTTGATTGAAAACTGATCTTATTATGTGAGCAGTCAGGAGCCATGCACACTGCAAAATATACTGCGATGAGTATCATCACACCGCCATAAGGCAGACAAGGAGAAGACTATCAGACAACATAATCGCATTAATACTGCTTTTTATATACACCTCTCTATAGAATTACCAACACCGTAAACCTCCAAGCTGGACTTTGTTTGTCCCTTTACAGTAACTGACTTATTGAGCGGTAATAGTTTACCAGTTTGGAGTTCCAGATTGTTCCTTTTTTTTGTAATAGCAGTATCAATAAATAGTGTGATTTTAGGCAAAATCGGTCTTTCGTTTTTTTTTTTCGGAAGGGAGGGCTGCAAGATAAGCGGATCTTGTGTTTTTATTACATTGGGAGAGCATTACCTCGTATTCCGGCAGCAAAAACTTTCAGAGTCGCACAATGGCAGGAGGAGTGGGGCGCATTTGTGACTCAGAGTTGGGATGCAATTTATTCTTGTGTTAAGGGTGACAGTGCGATCAATGCTGTGTACAAACTGCTTGCTCCACGCTCAGTTGGGCTGATAGCAGTTTGTGGTGTGTGGCACTTGGGGAGATAAAAAGGAAGTTCATTCCCCCAAGGTTCTGTCCTGGGACCAATTCTGTTTAATTCATTCACAAATAATATAAAGGACGGGATTATTAGCTCAATCTCAGCTTTCGCAGATGACACGAAAATAAGCAGGGCAATAACTTCACATCAGGATATAGAAATCTTACAGAATGACCTGTACAAAATAACAGAGTGGGCAACTACATGGCAAATGAGGTTTAATGTGGAGAAATGTGAGGTTTTGCACTTGGGGGCTAAAAACATAAACGCAAACTACTCACTAGGGGGGGGAACCTCTGGGGGAATCAAGGATGGAGAAAGATCTGGGGGTCCTAGTGGAAGATAAACTAAGAAATAGCATGCAATGTCAAGATGCAGCTGCCAAAACCAGCAGAATATTAGCATGCATAAGGAAGGGATGTATTCCAGAGATAAAACTATAATCCTACCACTTTTTAAAACTCTGGTCCTCCCACACCTGGAGTATTCTGTCCAGTTCTGGTCACCAATCCTCAGAAGGGATGTGCTGGAACTGGAGAGAGTCCAAAGAAGGGCAACTAAACTAATTAGGGGATTGGAGGACCTTAATTACGAGGAGCGATTACAAGGGCTTAATTTATTCTCCCTGGAGAAGAGATGTCTGAGAGGGGACATGATAGCGATTTACAAATACCCCAATGGTGATTCCAGCATAGGAAAAAACTATTTAGTGTTAGGGAGTGTAAGAGGACACGTGGCCACACAATGAGATTAGAGGAGAAGCGATCTAACCTTAACCACTTAAGCCCCGGAGGATTTGGCTGCTAAAAGACCAGGGGGTATTTTGCGATTCGGCACTGCGTAACTTTAACGGACAATTGCCCGGTCGTGCGACGCTGTACCCAAACAAATTTGATGTCCTTTTTTTCCCACAAACAGAGCTTTCTTTTGGTGGTATTTGATCACCTGTGCGATTTTTTGATCATGCGCTATAAACAAAAAAGGAGCGACAATTTTGCAAAAATAACAATATTTTTCACATTTTTTTATATGAAATTCCCCCCAAAAAAATGTAAAAATCAAAATTTTTTAACATTTTCGGCCAATTTGTTTTATGCTACATATGTTTGGTAAAAAAAAAAATCGCAAAAAGCGTATTTTGATTGGTTTATGCAATAGTTATCGCGTTTACTAACAAAGGGAAAGATTTTTGTCATTTTTGTTGTTTTTTTTTTTTAACGCGTAATGGCGGCGATCTGCGATTTTTTTTGCGGTACTGCGACATTGCGGCGGACAGATCGGACCCTTGACTGACATTTTTGACACTTTTGGGGTTACCCAGTGACATTTCTACAGTAATCAGTGCTATATATATGCACTGTTACTGTAAAATTACACTGGCAGTGAAGGGGTTAACTTTTTTTGAGAGGGAGGGGCTATGTGTGTCCCTAGGGGCGTGATTCTAACTGGGATTGGCTGTGGCTTGAGATGTATGAACAGTGATCAACGGTTCTACATAGTAGAACCGTATGATCATCATTCATACACCGGGGAGAATGACAGGCGGCTTGTTTACACTAGCCGCCTGACTTTCTCCCTCTGCAGCGGCGATCGCGAGTGACCGGCGGACGATCACACGGCCGGTCACGCGCGCGCGGGGGGGGGGGGTCCGTGACCACTCGGGAGTGCGCCTCCGGGGGCGCGCGCTCGCTCCCTAGACCCTTACAGGCTAGCGACGTAGACCTATGTCACTCTGCCTGTGAGGGGCTGACCGCCACAGTAAATAGTCGTGCGGCGGTCGGCAAGTGGTTAAAGCGGGATTCCACTGGCTTTTGTGTTTATTAAAAGTCAGCAGCTACAAAAAGTTAATAAACACATACTCACCTGTCTCACAGTCCAGCGATGCTGCCGGGGTGAGCATTGGTTCTCTCCATCTTCTCTCCGCTGCGCCGGCATCTCTAGTGTGGGCACCCGGCTGTAACAGCTTGCGGCTTCAGAGCCGGGTGCGCACTGCGCATTAGCGAGTCTCGCTGCGCATCGTGATTGGCCAGCCAATCTTGTGGGAACTGTGACGTGTCCCAGAAGATTGCAGGGAGGGAGGGGGAGAGGAGAACTTCCGCCTAGGCGGCCCGAGCGCAAGTGGGAACGGGTACCTGTCGAAACTAGGTACCCGCTCTCCCCCTCCAAAAAAATGATATGCCAAATGTGGCATGTCAGGGGTCGGGACCACTTAAGGTGGAAGTTCCACTTTTGAGTGGAACTCCGCTTTAAGCTGCGTAGGGGGTTTTTCACTGTCAGGGCGGTAGGAATGTGGAACTCTCTTCCACAATTGGTGGTATCAGCAGGGAGTATTGATACTTTTAAAAGACTCCATGACGTGCATCTCAAAGAACACAATATTCCGGGATATGGGAAAAGAATATCGTCACTGAAACACACACCTACACGGGTTGAACTGGATGGACTGTTGTCTTTATTCAACCTTAACTACTATGTAACTACGTAACGATTACACCAATTATTTCACTAAATTCATCAATATGTCATATTTTATTAATCAATTACATCTCTATTTAACTTTTTGGGAGAAAGGTTGTTGCACCACTTGAAATCCTAATTTAATTTAAAATCTCTATAGTACATTTTGCATCTAGATTCTAGACAATACGTATCCCCACAGTGTCATAAAAATAACCAACTTCTGTGCAATAAAAGGTTACTGCTAAGAGGTTCCCATGCCTCTGTTAGTCCAAGAATTCGGATAGTTTGGAGGTGTGTGAAGCTATTTCTCAGCATGTCACAGTGATGGATAGTGGGGGACACAGACAGAACATTGCTCCAAGGAATAGACAGCTGTGGACACAGGAAACGATAATTCTGGGTGTCTGATTTAGGAGACTAGCTAATTTGCAACTGTGCAACCCTCCCATCTTCAGAAACAAAATTGTTACTTGTAATTGTAGTTCAAACGATGAACTACAGGCAGATAAAAAAAATTAATTTTGTTTTGAAGTCATTAGTGTTATACATGTAGCTAGTAATCTGTGTTATAATGCTCTAAACAGCAGCACTCAGACTTGGAGAGGAGAGAGCAATAGGACTCCATCCCACATCGCAAGCAATTGTGCTGCAAGTTCGGAAATGACTTGCTAAGCTATTGCTAGATTTGCCAGGCTTCACAAGTTTGTTGCACAATTGCAGCAAGTCCGCATTGCATGACTCCAGATCAACTTTCTTTGCAAACATTCTGCAAGTCTGCTGCAAGTTCTGGTTCAGTTATATTGTGCGATAGTCATCCCACCACAGGGGTCACTGTGGTTGAATTTTCATGCTGTAGAGTTTAGACTTGCAGAGCTCTTGCTGTAGACTCACCACTGCAACTGCCACACAAATTTGTTACAAATTGGAAACGTGTCAGCTAGAACTTCAAGTGCTCTGCAAGTGTACAACTTGCCAATGAAAATGTGCAGCAAGGTAACAAGTCTTACAAGTTTGTGGCAAGTTATCCTTGCTATCTGTAATGTTTTTCAAAGCATGCTTACGGGACGGAAGAGCAAAGGAATGACACAGTAGGGTCTATTTACTAAAACTGGAGAGTGCAAAATCTGGTGCAGCTGTGCATGGGAGCCAATCAGCTTCTAACTTCTGCTTGTTCAATTAAAGCGGAGTTTAGGCCTCACTTTAGGTCACTTCTTACTTGCGATGACTCCTGGGAGCTGAACGTCATCGCTCCCAGGAGTCAATGCGCCTGCACCGGCCCCGCTCGTCACTTCCGGTGCAAGCGCGGCATTCCCTGCTAAACAGCTTCTGGGCATGCCCGGTGCAGTGCATTGTGGGACTCCGACGTCACGGAAGAGGACACGAAGAGGGATGCTGCGGCTTCAGCTGCCCACACCTGAGATGGCAGCGGTGGAGAAGAACTTTTCAAGGTAAGTATTTCTTCTTACAGGTAAGTTCGACCTGGGACAGTTCAGAGGCTATCCATTATGGAATGTACTAGCCCTGACTGTCCCGGGGGTATTTTTACCTAAAATTGACTCCCGAGGCCGGAACTACTCTTTAAGCTTTGACAAAAAAAAAAAAAAAAACCTGGAAGCTAATTGTTTTTTTTTTTTTTTTTTGCATAGGTGCACCAGATTTTGCACTTTTCAGTATTAGTCAATCAACTTCAGTCAGTCTACTGCTACTCCATTATCCAGTCTCAAGCTGGGGCTAAACATGGACCAGGCTATATTGCTTTTGTGTTGTGTAGTCTGCAGGTGGTCCATTGTCTATTTGCTAATTAAGAAATACCAGAGAGTTTTTGCTTTGACTGGAGTTCCTTTTTATCTCAAGATAATATTTCTTTAAGGGCATTTTAGTCAAGGGACCAAAGGTCCTTAGTCTTAGGCCTGTTAAGGCACATGGCTTACCACCAGGGTAAGTAGGAAATATTACATAAGACATTTTTGTAATTTTAGAGGTAGCCAGCAGGTGGAACCCTTGGCTCCCTTTCTCAGGTTTTCCTGTATCTCCTTACCTCTCGTAAAAAGCCTGCTGTTTTTTTAAAAATCAAACATCAGTTTGCAAACCATTTTAATAATGTAAATTATGGACCCAGATGTATTACATAAGGGATGTACCGAAAGTAATACAAAAGTGAGCATCAATTTTTATTAACTTACATAGGTAAGTGTGCTCTGTTGTACCCAGTTTTTCACTGCCACTTTCACCTCGTCCATATCAGCAAATTGTTGTCTCCAAAGACTGTCCTTCAATGGACCAAACCATTGGAAATCGGAGGGTACTAAATTTGGGATGTACGGTGGATTTGGGGAACACTGACCAACCGAGTTTGCCAATTATTTGATTTGTTGCCAACGATGTGGGTGGTCACGCATTGTCATGGTGAATGAAGGTTGTTTTCAGATTTCTTTAGCATAATGGCTTCCCTCAGCTTTTTAACTGATCACATATGCAGCATTATGGCAGGTGAAGATTTAACAGAGGCCAAGATGGCAGCTTCCTTGGCTGAAAATGATAGGAGGGTTTACTTCCACTTTAAGCTTCTCAATATAGTGCTAAGTCAGGGTACGGCCACGTTCAAGGAGAATAATGCCCTTGTCATCCCAAACAATAGTCATCATGACTTCCTGTGCTAATCACTGCCTCTTGAACTTCTTAGGCTTAGGGGAAGAGGTGTGATGCCATTCCAAGGGCTGATTCTTCATTTATGGATCATAAAGATGGGCTCAAGTTTCATCCCCTGTCACCAGATCAGTAAAAAACACGTGTTAAATGGCTTAACCCTGTGGTGCTGGCACCTCCTGGCCCTTTAGAGTGTTTCAGATCCCAGGAGGCGGGGTGGGGTTTATGATCATGTGACCACCCTGATTGGCTATTTGGCTATCATAGAGGTCACATGACCAGAAAGCTCCTGATTACAAGCCTCTGGTAACCGTTCCAGGAGCATGCAGGGCGCGTGCTTGTGGCACAGCTGTATTTACATCCTGGTACGCAAATAAGGCCCACCTGCTACATTAAGGCCCACCTGCCGAGAGGTCACATATTTGCGTACTGTCGGAACCAAGAGGTTAAAATGCTTCCAGCAGATCAGAGCAGACTTCCACTCTTCTCATCTTCAAATCTGCTGTCAACTGCCGAGGTACCCACTTTGCGCACACTTTCCCATACCCTACGTCTTCTACCATCTTCACAGTTTGTGACTTGTCTGTCTGCACTAATTAATTAATTTACTTACTGACAATTTGTGTCAGTGGATGCAGTTAATGGACTACAATTGCATGGTTTTGTCTTCAAGGCTGGTTTCCTTAAACCTCTTCATCCATCTGTGCACATTGCTCTTATCAATGGTGTCACTGGTGTCAGCATTCTGTAGCCTTCTGTAGATGTCAGACAGCCTGCACCCTTCGATCGTCAAGAACACAGTAACAGCACATTGCTTCTGCTTGGAATCCATTATTTACCTGCAATGAAAATGAAGAAGAAAAAGAGTTACTATAGAGAAAGAGTTACTCTACCAACATGTAAAGTTTGAATGACTTACTGTATGCACATTAATAAAACAAATTGCATTGCTGTTGTTACAGCCCTCTGAGTTTGCCCTTAAAGTGGATGTAAACCCTCACATATACCCAGTAAAGTAAATAGCCTCAGATGATACACAAAGATGAAACAAATCTTCCTACATAAGTTTTACATGTATATCTGCTTCCCTTTCTACACTCTTTTGAAAATGCAGATCGTGATACAAATTTTTCTTCCTGTTTCAGCAGTGGGTGTGGAGTCTGGGCTTACACTGTGTGTGAGCTGATTGGAGGAAAGACACACACTCCCGCTCCACATAGGCCTAGGAGCAAAGGAACATGCAGAGCTGTACTGTGAATAGACCAGCTCTCTGCTTATCTACCTCTAAGCACCCTCCTCGACACAAATTTTCAGCTGCTGTAATCTTGTGTGTCAGAGAACTTGTCAGAAGTGACTCTGCTGATGAAAGAGGAACAGAGCAGCAGAAAGACACAGCACTTAGAGCTTTGGAGAGAAATAAATAAACACTACAGATATATGTGCCTAGGTCAAATTTCATGAATGGGGTTTAAAACCACTTTAAGGACTAATTGTTGTCCAGAACCCACAGAAAGTGGATGGGGACAGTCTTTATTTCCCGATACAGGCCGCACATTCTTGTGAAGAATTTTGTCACTGTCAGGCTTGGAGGCCAGCAGCTATAGCAGTAGAGAGGCTCCCACTGACCAGCCAGATAAGTACAGAAGCAGGTAATCTTAGCAGATGACACTGGCCCACCATGGTGCAGAGTCTAAACACTAACTAGTGTTCACCAGAGCTCCTGATGGAGGAGATGGGTTGTACTGTGTGTTAGTACCAGGTTGCGGTCCTCAGGATCTCCCATCGGGAGGTGAGCAAGCCCGGGCCCAGTAGCAAATACAGCAGGTAGGGATAAGCAGAAGCATAGTTATTAAACAAGCTAAAGATTGGTAACAAGTGGTTTCAGGTTGGGATTAGATGGGAACGTAGTTGAGGAACAAGCCAAAAGTTGGTAGCGAGTGGTAATGGCGATACAGATGGCAACAGGAGTGGCAAGAGTGAGATGTTGGCTGGAGAGAACACAATAATCCGGCAAACAGGATATGCAAAGACATGGCCTAAATAGGAAGTTCGTGGGAGGGGAAAAGGGTTTAAGATTTAGCAGAAACAATGCACAAGGCAGGATTGTCCAATAGATCAGGCAGGGTACTGTCCAGCATCTCGGGGAAGAGACATTGCCGGACACAGCAGAGGTTGCAGGTTCAGACCTGGGTCCTGACACATACTTTGTTCTTCCAAACAACCTAACCAAAGGCAAAAGGCTGGCATACAATAAAAGCTATTGCTTTCACATGTTATCTTCCCTGGAAACTACCTGTTTTCCTGCTGTGCAAGCAGCCTGAAAGACTTGCAGATGGATTTTTAAGTTGCACTTTAACATAAAAATCTACGTTTTATATCTAGCTGTTACCTGTTCTAAATCCTCCAGCTGTCCAGCATAAGTGCCATTTGAATGCAGCTTCCGGAACAGTGGCTGGAATAAGTACCTAATTGAAAGCTTGTGATTTAATGCGGCCGAGTTGTTTATTTGGGCCTGAACATAACAAGCGATATAAACCTTCACATCGTTCCCTGCTTAGTTTTAATCCTCAGAAGTTAATGGTGAGTTATAGAACTTCCTTTAAAAAAGAAATAAAAAAAAAAAAAGCTGATGAAATGTTCTAAACCTAAATCACTTTTTTTGCTCTCTGAAAGCCTGCGATCTATATGACTCAATCCGCGCTGCTCTGCGCAGTAATGCTTTTGAGGAAGCCGTTGTAAATCTGGGAAAAAAGTCAATGCTTAATTTTCTTTTAGAGAGTAAATTTCAGCGGCGCCTTTCCGTTCTGCCACGTGAATGCGGTGAGAGCTGGAAGTTAGTAGAGAGGGTAAGCGTGCGTCTCTTAACAGTCCAACGCTCGGCTGCTCCAGGGCTTCATTTTACTTAAAAAACTGCTCTTAGCTTGCTTAAGGAACTGCAAAGAAAACCAATTACTGCTTGTGCCCTGAACTCTTAATCTGAATGGCCTGGATTTCCAGATCATTCAAGCTATTTCTTTATAGTTAGCTGCTTTCTCGTGCACTCCATTAAAGGGTCAGTCCACCCAAAACGGATATTTCACTTCTTCATAGACATTGAATTAACCCTTTGACATGGGCGTACCTTTTTACTGGGTTGCCAGTGACTTATGTATTACCTAACAGTGTGGTGCCACTGTGAGTTTGCTTTAATTACAATCATTCACCTGTCTGTTAAATATAGAAGTGATTTAGTTGGCTACAAATCCATTTGATCCCTTCTATATATTCCAATTACCTCCTTCTTTTCCCTCATCCCTCCTGGCCATATACAGTTGTAGCCATACTCCCATAGGAGCTGCTGGTTATGGATTCCCCTGGGTTACCCATTGCAGCAACATGACAGTTTAGCATTTTCAAAGTGCTTGGCTTAGTCAGAAACTAGTCCAGGGGTTTTGGTTTTTTGTGGTTTTATTTGAGAACTTGGATAGGAGAAAGGATGAGTGGGATACTCCAACTTGAATAATTATGCACAGTTTTCTGGGACGTCTAAATATATAGCTGAGTGCAGCAAGGCCGCTACTTCACCTTGTTACTGCAGTGAAGTAGAGTATAATGAACTGTATGCTTCTGTGAATCTCTCTTCAGGGCCCTACTTGGCGCCCCCTTTGTCCCTACTCTTCAGGGTTCTCTACACGGCACCCCCTTTACTGAAACTCTCTGTGTGAGCTGGCTTCCTGATCCCCTGACTTCATTGGAGTGGTCCCCCTTCCTGGGCAGACCCTTTTGCAAATCTCCTATTACTCATGGACACTGTCTTTCCTGAGAGACTCTGCCAGCAGCTCCACTGTCAGCTCCACTGGATCCTCTGCAGCTCAGCTCCACACCTGGTTCACTAGGCCGACCGCCTAAGACCACCTTCATCATACACAACAGGAGGAGAGACAGCCGTCAGCCTCCTCCTTGGACTCTGCTTCCCACCAAAGACGACCTGTCACATGTCCCCCAAGCTTTTATGGGCAATCCCAGGATGCATTGCAAGAATGCCCTCCCACTGGGACTTCCACAAAAGCCAATGTGTCACTGGCTGGGTTTCCTTCACTGTCCAACAAGCTCCCTCATTGGATACAGTGGGGACACTCACTCAGACCCAGTGAATGACACTGGGAAACATGTAACAGGCAACCTAATAGATCAGGCTCCCATGATAAGCAGAAGGAGCAATAAATGCATTTGCCTAGCACCTACCTACCTCGGAGGGTGCTACACTGTGCATCCGGAAAGTATTCACAGCGCTTCACTTTTGTTATGTTATAGCCTTATTCCAAAATGGATCAAATTCATTATTTTCCTAACAATTCAACAATAATATTTCCTTCCAAATTCAACAATACCCCATAATGACAGCGTAAAAGAAGTTTGTTTGAAATCTTTGCAAATTTATTAAAAATAAAAAAAGGAAAAAAATCACACGTATAAAAGTATTCACAGCCTTTGCCATGACTGTATGTACAATGTTGAGATGTGACCCTGTGTGTTGTGGCACCACATCCAATTAATGCAAGTATAGAGAAAAAAAAACATATACAGTGCCTTGCGAACAATGGAATGGTTCACAAATAAACATATCCAGGTGTTAGAATGGCCAAGTCAAAGTCCAGACCTGAATCCAATCGAGAATCTGTGGAAAGAACTGAAAACTGCTGTTCACAAACGCTCTCCATCCAACCTCACTGAGCTCGAGCTGTTTTGCAAGGAGGAATGGGCAAAAATTTCAGTCTCTCGATGTGCAAAACTGATAGAGACATACCCCAAGCAACTTACAGCTGTAATCGCAGCAAAAGTTGGCGCTACAAAGTATTAACTTAAGGGAGCTGAATAATTTTGCACGCCCAATTTTTCAGTTTTTTATTTGTTAACAAAGTTTGAAATATCCAATACATTTCGTTCCACTTCATGATTGTGTCCCACTTGTTGTTGATTCTTCACAAAAAATTACAGTTTTATATCTTCATGTTTGAAGCCTGAAATGTGGCAAAAGGTCGCAAAGTTCAATGGGTCCGTATACTTTTGCAAGGCACTGTAGGTAATAGGACTTTAAAGGTAGCCACCATTAATCCCATAAGAAAGAAATCACTACTCAAATATATAAAAAAATACAAAATTTATTTATGAACACATAATAAAAATATTTAAAACCATCACATGAATGGTGTGCATGAAGGTGCTATACAACATATTCCTATAGCAAAAGAACCCATAAGTTGCCCATCGTGTGCCAGGGTCTGGCACAAAGAAGTTTGTTTGAAATCTTTGCAAATTTATTAAAAATAAAAAAGTAAACAATCACAAGTACATAAATATTCACAGCCTTTGCCATGACACTTAAAATTGAGCTCAGGTGCATCCTGCTTCCACTGATCATCCTTGAGATGTTATTACAACTTGACTGGAGTCCACCCGTGGTAAATTCAGTTGATTGGACATCATTTGTAAAAGGCACACACCTGTCTATATAAGGTCCCACAGTTAACAGTGCATGTCAGAGCACAAACCAAGCCATGAAGTCCAAGGAATTGTCTGTAGACCTCTGAAACATGATTGTATCGAGGCACGAATCTGGGGAAAGGGTACATAAAATTTTTGAAGCATTGAAGGTCCCAATGAGCACAGTGGCTTCCATCATTTGTAAATTGAAAGACCAGGACTCTTCCTAGAGTGGGTCGCCCGACCAAACTGAGCGATTGTGGGGAGGGGATCTAGTCAGGGAGGTGACCAAGAACCCAATGGTCACTCCAAGACATAGCGTCAGTGTTTCTCTGTGGAGAGAGGAGAACCTTCCAGAAGAACATCTATCTTTGCAGCACTCCACCATTCAGGCCTGTATGGTAGAGTGGTCAGACGGAAGCCACCCCCTAGTAAAAGGCACATGACAGTCCACCTGAGAAACAAAATTCTCTGGTCTGATGAAACAAAGATTGAACTTTTGGCCTGAATGGCAAGCGTCATGTCTGGAGGAAACCAGGCACCACCTGGCCAATACCATCCCTACAGTGAAGCATGGTGGTGGCAGCATCATGCTGTGGGGATGTTTTTCATTGGCAGGCACTGGGAGGCTAGTCCGGATCAAGGTAAAGATGAATGCAGCAATGTACAGAGACACATCCTTGATGAAAACCTGCTCCAGAGCGCTCTGGACCTCAGACTGGGGCGAAGGTTCATCTTCCAACAGGACAATGACCCTAAGCACACAGCCAAGATAACAAAGGAGCGGCTATGGGACAACTCTGTGAATGTCCTTGAGTGGCCCAGCCAGAGCCCAGACTTGAACCCGATTGAATATCTCTGGAGAGATCTAAAAATGTCTGTGCACCAACGCTCCCTATCCAACCTGATGGAGCTTGAGAGGTCCTGCAAAGAAGAATGGGAGAAACTGCCCAAAAATAGGAGCGCCAAGCTTGTAGCATCATACTCAGAAAGACTTGAAGCTGTAATTGGTGCCAAAGGTGCTCCAACAAAGTATTGAGCAAAGACTGTGAATACATATGCACATGTCATTTATTAGCTTTTTTTTAAAAATTAATTTGCAAAGATTTCAAACAAACTTTTTTCATGTTGTCATTATGGGGGGTTGTTTGTAGAATTTTAAGGAAAAGGATGAATTTAATCCATTTGGGAATAAGGCTGTAACATAACAAAATGTGGAAAAAGTGAAGTGCTGTGAATACTTTCCAGATGCACTGTATCTGTGCTAGATCCCCCTTGTCACTTTTATTTACTATATATTATATAATACACAAGTAAAGATCCTCCCCCAAACAACTTCCTTTACTATACAACAATTCAAGATATTAACTAGTGTTGAGCGAACACGGACTGTATTATTCGTGTTCGTACCGAATAATTGGATTTTTTTTACCCGAACACGGACACGGACACTTTACTGTATGTTCGGGTAAAAATCCGTGTTCGGTCGTTTTATTTCCGGGTTTTGCATGCTTTGGCGCTCTTTTCATGGCGGGCTTTCAACAGCCAATCAACAATCGTTTAACTGGTGTGCCTTAAGCCATCCCAGCCATGCCTGCAAATGTCTTAGTAGCTGTGATTGGCCGTCTGAAGCATGTGACCAAGTCTTTATAAGTTCGAGGCAGCCGCCGCAGCAGCGTCATTCTGCTGCTTAGCTAAGGGACAGAGCACACATCAATGTGCTGGCTGCTGATTAGGGAAAGATAGGCAGGAAAAAACCATTTGTGTCCGGATAGAATTGAGGGACAGGTCGGAGTGTTTAGGCAGGGCGAGTTGTAGGCATTTTAGGGATAGAGTCTGCTGAATTATAGGGTCAGTGTCTTCTACAAACTACAATCGATATTGCTGTGTGGGGGGTGGGGTGAATCTGCACTCAATCCTGATCTACGATCTCTTCTCAATCCTGTTAGGGACAGAGTCTGCTGAATTTTAGGGAAACTGTGTTCTACAAACTACAATCGATATTGCTGTGTGGTGTGGGATTGGAGATAGGCAGGTGTCAGTGATCCACATCCATTTTTCTGTGTGTGAGCTGCAGTGAACACAATCTTTTTGGGCTGCAGTGAACACAATCTTTTTGGTCTGCAGTGAACACAATCTTTTTGGGCTGCAGTGAACACAATCTTTTTGGGGTGCAGTGAACAAAATCTTTTTGGGGTGCAGTGAACACAATCCTTTTTGGTGTGCAGTGAACACAATCTTTGTGGGGTGCAGTGAACAAAATCCTTTGTGGGGTGCAGTGAACACAATCTTTTTGGGGTGCAGTGAACAAAATCCTTTTTGGGGTGCAGTGAACAACATCCTTTTTGGGGTGCAGTGAACACAATCTTTTTGGGGTGCAGTGAACAAAATCCTTTGTGGGGTGCAGTGAACACAATCTTTTTGGGGTGCAGTGAACACAATCTTTTTGGGGTGGAGTGAACAACATCCTTTTTGGGGTGCAGTGAACAAAATCCTTTTTGGGGTGCAGTGAACAAAATCATTTTTGGGGTGCAGTGAACACAATCTTTTTGGGGTGCAGTGAACACAATCTTTGTGGGGTGCAGTGAACACAATCTTTTTGGGGTGGAGTGAACAACATCCTTTTAGGGGTGCAGTGAACAACATCCTTTTTGGGGTGCAGTGAACACAATCTTTTTGGGGTGCAGTGAACACAATCTTTGTGGGGTACAGTGAACAGAATCTTTGTGGGGTGCAGTGAACACAATCTTTGGGGGGTACAGTGAACACAATCTTTTTGGGGTGCAGTGAACACAATCTTTGTGGGGTGCAGTGAACACAATCTTTTTGGGGTGGAGTGAACAAAATCATTTTTGGGGTGCAGTGAACAACATCCTTTTTGGGGTGCAGTGAACAACATCCTTTTTGGGGTGCAGTGATCAAAATCCTTTTTGGGGTGCAGTGAACACAATCTTTTTGGGGTGCAGTGAACACAATCTTTGTGGGGTGCAGTGAACACAATCTTTGGGGGGGTACAGTGAACACAATCTTTTTGGGGTGCAGTGAACACAATCTTTGTGGGGTACAGTGAACAGAATCTTTGTGGGGTGCAGTGAACACAATCTTTGGGGGGTACAGTGAACACAATCTTTTTGGGGTGCAGTGAACACAATCTTTGGGGGGTACAGTGAACACAATCTTTTTGGGGTGCAGTGAACACAATCTTTGTGGGGTGCAGTGAACACAATCTTTGGGGGGGGTACAGTGAACACAATCTTTTTGGGGTGCAGTGAACAACATCCTTTTAGGGTGCAGTGAACACAATCTTTGTGGGGTGCAGTGAACAACATCCTTTTAGGGTGCAGTGAACACAATCTTTGTGGGGTACAGTGAACAGAATCTTTGTGGGGTGCAGTGAACACAATCTTTGGGGGGTACAGTGAACACAATCTTTGTGAGGTGCAGTGAACACAATCATTGTGGGGTGCAGTGAACTCAATCTTTGTGGGGTACAGTGAACACAATCTCATACTTCTGAAGATTTGAGGGTGCTGCCTGTTCCATACTCCCCCTACTCCTCATCTAGCCTTTTAGGGGTACAAACAATAGTAATTGGGGCCTAGTGTGGTTGTGTACGTGTGATATACATACACTTTTTTTGGATCATATTTTCTATTCCGCTATTTAATCAAAAACCTTTGGGGATCAGTTAAATTGGGGGATAGTCTGTGTTGGTACGTGTGAGAGAGATCCACCTTTCCAAGTTGTTGGGGTTCATCTCATACTTCTGAAGGTTTGAGGGTGCTGCCTGTTCCATACTCCCCCTACTTCTAGCCTTTTAGGGGTACAAACAATAGTAATTGGGGCCTAGTGTGGTTGTGTACGTGTGATATACATACACTTTTTTTGGATCATATTTTCTATTCCGCTATTTAATCAAAAACCTTTGGGGATCAGTTAAATTGGGGGATAGTCTGTGTTGGTACGTGTGAGAGAGATCCACCTTTCCAAGTTGTTGGGGTTCATCTCATACTTCTGAAGGTTTGAGGGTGCTGCCTGTTCCATACTCCCCCTACTCCTAGCCTTTTAGGGGTACAAACAATAGTAATTGGGGCCTAGTGTGGTTGTGTACGTGTGATATACATACACTTTTTTTGGATCATATTTTCTATTCCGCTATTTAATCAAAAACCTTTGGGGATCAGTTAAATTGGGGGATAGTCTGTGTTGGTACGTGTGAGAGAGATCCACCTTTCCAAGTTGTTGGGGTTCATCTCATACTTCTGAAGGTTTGAGGGTGCTGCCTGTTCCATACCCCCCCTACTCCTCATCTAGCCTTTTAGGGGTACAAACAATAGTAATTGGGGCCTAGTGTGGTTGTGTACGTGTGATATACATACACTTTTTTTGGATCATATTTTCTATTCCGCTATTTAATCAAAAACCTTTGGGGATCAGTTAAATTGGGGGATAGTCTGTGTTGGTACGTGTGAGAGAGATCCACCTTTCCAAGTTGTTGGGGTTCATCTCATACTTCTGAAGGTTTGAGGGTGCTGCCTGTTCCATACTCCCCCTACTCCTAGCCTTTTAGGGGTACAAACAATAGTAATTGGGGCCTAGTGTGGTTGTGTACGTGTGATATACATACACTTTTTTTGGATCATATTTTCTATTCCGCTATTTAATCAAAAACCTTTGGGGATCAGTTAAATTGGGGGATAGTCTGTGTTGGTACGTGTGAGAGAGATCCACCTTTCCAAGTTGTTGGGGTTCATCTCATACTTCTGAAGGTTTGAGGGTGCTGCCTGTTCCATACTCCCCCTACTCCTAGCCTTTTAGGGGTACAAACAATAGTAATTGGGGCCTAGTGTGGTTGTGTACGTGTGATATACATACACTTTTTTTGGATCATATTTTCTATTCCGCTATTTAATCAAAAACCTTTGGGGATCAGTTAAATTGGGGGATAGTCTGTGTTGGTACGTGTGAGAGAGATCCACCTTTCCAAGTTGTTGGGGTTCATCTCATACTTCTGAAGGTTTGAGGGTGCTGCCTGTTCCATACCCCCCCTACTCCTCATCTAGCCTTTTAGGGGTACAAACAATAGTAATTGGGGCCTAGTGTGGTTGTGTACGTGTGATATACATACACTTTTTTTGGATCATATTTTCTATTCCGCTATTTAATCAAAAACCTTTGGGGATCAGTTAAATTGGGGGATAGTCTGTGTTGGTACGTGTGAGAGAGATCCACCTTTCCAAGTTGTTGGGGTTCATCTCATACTTCTGAAGGTTTGAGGGTGCTGCCTGTTCCATACCCCCCCTACTCCTCATCTAGCCTTTTAGGGGTACAAACAATAGTAATTGGGGCCTAGTGTGGTTGTGTACGTGTGATATACATACACTTTTTTTGGATCATATTTTCTATTCCGCTATTTAATCAAAAACCTTTGGGGATCAGTTAAATTGGGGGATAGTCTGTGTTGGTACGTGTGAGAGAGATCCACCTTTCCAAGTTGTTGGGGTTCATCTCATACTTCTGAAGGTTTGAGGGTGCTGCCTGTTCCATACCCCCCCTACTCCTCATCTAGCCTTTTAGGGGTACAAACAATAGTAATTGGGGCCTAGTGTGGTTGTGTACGTGTGATATACATACACTTTTTTTGGATCATATTTTCTATTCCGCTATTTAATCAAAAACCTTTGGGGATCAGTTAAATTGGGGGATAGTCTGTGTTGGTACGTGTGAGAGAGATCCACCTTTCCAAGTTGTTGGGGTTCATCTCATACTTCTGAAGGTTTGAGGGTGCTGCCTGTTCCATACCCCCCCTACTCCTCATCTAGCCTTTTAGGGGTACAAACAATAGTAATTGGGGCCTAGTGTGGTTGTGTACGTGTGATATACATACACTTTTTTTGGATCATATTTTCTATTCCGCTATTTAATCAAAAACCTTTGGGGATCAGTTAAATTGGGGGATAGTCTGTGTTGGTACGTGTGAGAGAGATCCACCTTTCCAAGTTGTTGGGGTTCATCTCATACTTCTGAAGGTTTGAGGGTGCTGCCTGTTCCATACTCCCCCTACTCCTAGCCTTTTAGGGGTACAAACAATAGTAATTGGGGCCTAGTGTGGTTGTGTACGTGTGATATACATACACTTTTTTTGGATCATATTTTCTATTCCGCTATTTAATCAAAAACCTTTGGGGATCAGTTAAATTGGGGGATAGTCTGTGTTGGTACGTGTGAGAGAGATCCACCTTTCCAAGTTGTTGGGGTTCATCTCATACTTCTGAAGGTTTGAGGGTGCTGCCTGTTCCATACTCCCCCTACTCCTCATCTAGCCTTTTAGGGGTACAAACAATAGTAATTGGGGCCCAGTGTGGTTGTGTACGTGTGATATACATACACTTTTTTTGGATCATATTTTCTATTCCGCTATTTAATCAAAAACCTTTGGGGATCAGTTAAATTGGGGGATAGTCTGTGTTGGTACGTGTGAGAGAGATCCACCTTTCCAAGTTGTTGGGGTTCATCTCATACTTCTGAAGGTTTGAGGGTGCTGCCTGTTCCATACTCCCCCTACTCCTCATCTAGCCTTTTAGGGGTACAAACAATAGTAATTGGGGCCCAGTGTGGTTGTGTACGTGTGATATACATACACTTTTTTTGGATCATATTTTCTATTCCGCTATTTAATCAAAAACCTTTGGGGATCAGTTAAATTGGGGGATAGTCTGTGTTGGTACGTGTGAGAGAGATCCACCTTTCCAAGTTGTTGGGGTTCATCTCATACTTCTGAAGGTTTGAGGGTGCTGCCTGTTCCATACTCCCCCTACTCCTAGCCTTTTAGGGGTACAAACAATAGTAATTGGGGCCTAGTGTGGTTGTGTACGTGTGATATACATACACTTTTTTTGGATCATATTTTCTATTCCGCTATTTAATCAAAAACCTTTGGGGATCAGTTAAATTGGGGGATAGTCTGTGTTGGTACGTGTGAGAGAGATCCACCTTTCCAAGTTGTTGGGGTTCATCTCATACTTCTGAAGGTCTGAGGGTGCTGCCTGTTCCATACTCCCCCTACTCCTAGCCTTTTAGGGGTACAAACAATAGTAATTGGGGCCTAGTGTGGTTGTGTACGTGTGATATACATACACTTTTTTTGGATCATATTTTCTATTCCGCTATTTAATCAAAAACCTTTGGGGATCAGTTAAATTGGGGGATAGTCTGTGTTGGTACGTGTGAGAGAGATCCACCTTTCCAAGTTGTTGGGGTTCATCTCATACTTCTGAAGGTTTGAGGGTGCTGCCTGTTCCATACTCCCCCTACTCCTAGCCTTTTAGGGGTACAAACAATAGTAATTGGGGCCTAGTGTGGTTGTGTACGTGTGATATACATACACTTTTTTTGGATCATATTTTCTATTCCGCTATTTAATCAAAAACCTTTGGGGATCAGTTAAATTGGGGGATAGTCTGTGTTGGTACGTGTGAGAGAGATCCACCTTTCCAAGTTGTTGGGGTTCATCTCATACTTCTGAAGGTTTGAGGGTGCTGCCTGTTCCATACTCCCCCTACTCCTCATCTAGCCTTTTAGGGGTACAAACAATAGTAATTGGGGCCCAGTGTGGTTGTGTACGTGTGATATACATACACTTTTTTTGGATCATATTTTCTATTCCGCTATTTAATCAAAAACCTTTGGGGATCAGTTAAATTGGGGGATAGTCTGTGTTGGTACGTGTGAGAGAGATCCACCTTTCCAAGTTGTTGGGGTTCATCTCATACTTCTGAAGGTTTGAGGGTGCTGCCTGTTCCATACTCCCCCTACTCCTAGCCTTTTAGGGGTACAAACAATAGTAATTGGGGCCTAGTGTGGTTGTGTACGTGTGATATACATACACTTTTTTTGGATCATATTTTCTATTCCGCTATTTAATCAAAAACCTTTGGGGATCAGTTAAATTGGGGGATAGTCTGTGTTGGTACGTGTGAGAGAGATCCACCTTTCCAAGTTGTTGGGGTTCATCTCATACTTCTGAAGGTCTGAGGGTGCTGCCTGTTCCATACTCCCCCTACTCCTAGCCTTTTAGGGGTACAAACAATAGTAATTGGGGCCTAGTGTGGTTGTGTACGTGTGATATACATACACTTTTTTTGGATCATATTTTCTATTCCGCTATTTAATCAAAAACCTTTGGGGATCAGTTAAATTGGGGGATAGTCTGTGTTGGTACGTGTGAGAGAGATCCACCTTTCCAAGTTGTTGGGGTTCATCTCATACTTCTGAAGGTTTGAGGGTGCTGCCTGTTCCATACTCCCCCTACTCCTAGCCTTTTAGGGGTACAAACAATAGTAATTGGGGCCTAGTGTGGTTGTGTACGTGTGATATACATACACTTTTTTTGGATCATATTTTCTATTCCGCTATTTAATCAAAAACCTTTGGGGATCAGTTAAATTGGGGGATAGTCTGTGTTGGTACGTGTGAGAGAGATCCACCTTTCCAAGTTGTTGGGGTTCATCTCATACTTCTGAAGGTTTGAGGGTGCTGCCTGTTCCATACTCCCCCTACTCCTAGCCTTTTAGGGGTACAAACAATAGTAATTGGGGCCTAGTGTGGTTGTGTACGTGTGATATACATACACTTTTTTTGGATCATATTTTCTATTCCGCTATTTAATCAAAAACCTTTGGGGATCAGTTAAATTGGGGGATAGTCTGTGTTGGTACGTGTGAGAGAGATCCACCTTTCCAAGTTGTTGGGGTTCATCTCATACTTCTGAAGGTTTGAGGGTGCTGCCTGTTCCATACTCCCCCTACTCCTCATCTAGCCTTTTAGGGGTACAAACAATAGTAATTGGGGCCCAGTGTGGTTGTGTACGTGTGATATACATACACTTTTTTTGGATCATATTTTCTATTCCGCTATTTAATCAAAAACCTTTGGGGATCAGTTAAATTGGGGGATAGTCTGTGTTGGTACGTGTGAGAGAGATCCACCTTTCCAAGTTGTTGGGGTTCATCTCATACTTCTGAAGGTCTGAGGGTGCTGCCTGTTCCATACTCCCCCTACTCCTCATCTAGCCTTTTAGGGGTACAAACAATAGTAATTGGGGCCCAGTGTGGTTGTGTACGTGTGATATACATACACTTTTTTTGGATCATATTTTCTATTCCGCTATTTAATCAAAAACCTTTGGAGATCAGTTAAATTGGGGGATAGTCTGTGTTGGTACGTGTGAGAGAGATCCACCTTTCCAAGTTTTTGGGGTTCATCTCATACTACTGAAGATTTGAGGGTGCTGCCTGTTCCATACTCCTCCTCCTACTGCTCAACCATCCTTTTAGGGGTACAAACAATAGTAGTTGGGGCCTAGTGTGGTGGTGTACGTGCGAGATACATACACTTTCTTTTTGATCATATTTTCTATTCCGCTATTCAATTAAAACCTTTGGGGATCAATTCAATTGCGAGATAGTCTGTGTCGGTACGTGTGAGATCCACCTTTCCAAGTTGTTGGGGTTCATCTCATACTTCTGAAGATTTGAGGGTGCTGCCTGTTCCATACTCCTGCTCCTACTGCTCAACCATCCTTTTAGGGGTACAAACAATAGTAATTGGGGCCTAGTGTGGTTGTGTACGTGCGAGATACATACACTTTTTTTGATCATATTTCCTATTCCGCTATTCAATAAAAACCTTTGAGGATCAATTGAATTGCGGGATAGTCTGTGTCGGTACGTGTGAGATCCACCTTTCCAAGTTTTTGGGGTTCATCTCATACTTCTGAAGATTTGAGGGTGCTGCCTGTTCCATACTCCTCCTACTCCTCATCCATCCTTTTAGGGGTACAAACAATAGTAATTGGGGCCTAGTGTGGTTGTGTACGTGCGAGATACATACACTTTTTTTGATCATATTTCCTATTCCGCTATTCAATAAAAACCTTTGAGGATCAATTGAATTGCGGGATAGTCTGTGTCGGTACGTGTGAGATCCACCTTTCCAAGTTTTTGGGGTTCATCTCATACTTCTGAAGATTTGAGGGTGCTGTCTGTTCCATACTCCTCCTACTCCTCATCCATCCTTTTAGGGGTAGAAACAATAGTAATTGGGGCCTAGTGTGGTTTTGTACGTGCGAGATACATACACTTTTTTGGATCATATTTCCTATTCCGCTATTCAATAAAAACCTTTCTAGGGCAAGATCTTAAATTACAGAAATATGAGGAGACCGTCAAATAAGGGCCGTGGCCTGGGTCGTGGTGCTGCTGGTAGAGCTCCTGTTGCAAGGAGAGGACGTGGTCGATCTGTGCCAGCTACACGCACAAGTGAAACACCTTCCTCAAGTGTGAGTAGGCGACAGAACCTGCATCAGTATTTGGTAGGGCATCAAACGCCCCTAGAAGTGATGAGGCCAGAACAAGTTGAGGCGATAGTAGATTGGTTTGCTGCTGACAGTGCCTCCAGTTCCTTCACATTGTCTCCCACCCAGTCTACTGCAGAAAGGTCAGAGTTGGCACCTGCAGCCAATGTCCAACCGTCTTTCACCTCACCCCCTTGCAAATCAGGCCAGCAGTCTGAGCCCCAAGCCATACAGCAGTCTCTTATTCTTTTTGAGGACTCTGTCAGCAGGGTTTCCCAGGGCCATCCACCTAGCCCTGCCCCAGAAGTGGAAGAGATTGAGTGCAGCGATGCCCAACCACTTATTTCTCAAGATGAGTACATGCAAGGATCATCGCAGCACGTCTCCGATGATGACGAAACGCAGGTGCCAACTGCTGCGGCGTTCAGCATTGTGGAGACCGACAAGGAGGGCAGGGGTGAAGACTGGGTGGAAGATGATGTGGAGGACGATGAGGTCCTCGACCCCACATGGAATGAACGTCATGCAGGTGACCTGAGTAGTTTGGAGGAAGAGGCGGTGGTCGCACAGAGCCACCAGCACAGCAGAAGAGGGAGCAGGGTGCAGAAGCGGAGCGGCCGTGCCCTAGACACTACGCCCGCTACTGCCCAACGCAGCAAGGGAACGAGCGCACCAAAGTCAGCTCAAAGGAGTTCTCTAGCGTGGAAGTTCTTTAGAAAATGTGCTGATGACAGGACACGAGTGGTTTGCACCCTGTGCAATCAGAGCTTGAAGCGAGGCATAAACCTTCTCAACCTGAGCACAACCTGCATGATCAGGCATCTAAGTGCAAAGCACGAGCTGCAGTGGAGTACACACCTTCAAAACCAAGAAACGTCTCTGGCTCATCCTGCTTCCTCTTCTGCTGCAGTCTCGGCCGCTCCAGCCACATCTGTAGTGATACCGGCACCTGCCACCCCGCAAACAGACGATCTGTCAGCAACACAACCACCTGGGTCACCAACAATCATCTCCACAATGTCCCGTGGAAGCGTTCAGCTTTCCATCTCCCAAACACTTGAGAGGAAGAGGAAGTACCCCCCTACCCACCCGCGATCCCTGGCCCTGAATGCCAGCATTTCAAAATTATTGGCCTTTGAAATGCTGTCATTCCGTCTGGTGGAGACGCACAGTTTTAAAAACCTTATGTCGGTGGCTGTCCCACAGTACGTCGTGCCCAGCCGCCACTACTTTTCCAGGCAAGCCATCCCTTCCCTGCACAACCAAGTGGGGGAAAATATCAGGTGTGCACTGCGCAACGCCATCTGTGCCAAGGTCCACCTAACTACGGATACGTGGACCAGTAAGCACGGTCAGGGGCGTTATATCTCCCTAACGGCACACTGGGTAAATGCAGTGGCGGATGGGCCTGAGGCGGATAGCAATTTGGCGCATGTCCTTCCACCACCGAGGATTGCAGGGCGCTTCAGTTTGCCTCCTGTTCCTAACTCCTCCTACTCCGCTTCCTCATCCTCTACCGCCTCCTCATCCGGACAGCGTAACACCTTCACCACCAACTTCAGCACGGCCAGGGGTAAACGACAGCAGGCAGTTTTACAACTTGCCTGTTTGGGGGACAAACCACACACCGCGCAGGAGTTGTGGAGGAGCATGGAACAGCAGACAAATGAGTGGTTGCTGCCAGCGAGCCTCAAGCCCGGCCTGGTGGTGTGCGATAACGGGCGAAATCTCATAGCAGCTCTGGGCCTAGCCGGTTTGACGCACATCCCTTGCCTGGCGCATGTGCTGAATTTGGTGGTGCAGAGGTTCCTTAAAAACTACCCCGATATGTCAGAGCTGCTGCAGAAAGTGCGGGCCGTTTGTGCGCACTTTCGGCGTTCTCACCCTGCTGCTGCTCGCCTGGCAGCGCTGCAGCGTAACTTCGGCCTTCCCGCTCACCGCCTCATATGTGACGTGCCCACAAGGTGGAACTCCACCTTGCACATGCTGGAAAGACTGTGCGAGCAGCAGCAGGCCATAGTGGAGTTTCAGCTGCAGCACGCACGCGTGAGTCGCTCTGCGGAACAGCACCACTTCACCACCAATAACTGGGCCTCCATGCGAGACCTGTGTGCCTTGTTGCGCTGTTTTGAGTACTCCACCAACATGGCCAGTGGCAATGACGCCGTTCTCAGCTTAACTATCCCACTTCTATGCCTCCTTGAAAAAACAATTCGGGCGATGATGGAAGAGGATGTGGCACAGGATGAGGAGGAGGAGGAGGATGAAGAGGTAACATTTCCAAGGCTTTCAGGGCAGTCATTCGCAAGGGGCTCCGAGGGTGGGTTCCTGCACACGCAAACGCCAGGGACGCAATTGTCCAGCAGGGGCACAGTTCTGGAGGATGAGGAGGATGAGGAGGAGGAGGAGCTGGAGGAGGAGATGGAACCATGTTCACAGCAGGGTGGCACCCAGGCCAGCTCATGGCCATCACTGGTGCGTGGCTGGGGGGATACAGAGGACACGGACGATACACCTCCCACAGAGGACAGCCTTTCGTTGCCTCTGGGCAGCCTGGCACACATGAGCGATTACATGCTGCAGTGTCTCCACAACGACCGCCGAGTTGCCCACATTCTAACTTGTGCTGATTACTGGGTGGCCACGCTGCTGGATCCCCGTTACAAGGACAACGTACCGTCCTTAATTCACTCACTGGAGCGCGATCGCAAGATGCGCGAGTACAAGCGCACGCTGGTAGACGCCATGCTGCTGGCATTCCCATCTGACAGCGGGGCCACAGTGGAAGCACAAGGCAGAGGAGGAGGAGGAGGAGGTCGCCAACGCAACCAGGGCACCGCCAGCACCTCAGAAGGCAGGGTTAGCATGGCCGAAATGTGGAAAAGCTTTGTCAGCACGCCACAACAAACAGCAGCACCAGCAGCTCAGATGGAACGTCTTAGCAGGAGGCAGCATTTTACCAACATGGTGGAGCAGTATGTGTGCACACGCCTACATGTAGTGAATGACGGGTCTGCCCCCTTCAACTTCTGGGTCTCCAAATTGGGCACATGGCCTGAGCTTGCCCTTTACGCCTTGGAGGTGCTGGCGTGCCCTGCAGCCAGTGTATTATCTGAACGGGTATTTAGCACGGCTGGGGGCGTTATAACAGACAAGCGCAGCCGCCTGTCCAGAGACAATGTGGACAAGCTCACGTTCATTAAAATGAACCAGGCATGGATCCCACGGGACTTTTCCGTACCTTATGCAGAATAGCAATGGATACCGACCTTACCCACCCATTGTTCCATTTTTGCTCTTTCTCACTCTTTTGGGGTGTACCCTCATTTAAAATTTTTGAAAAGAAGCAGTGTTGGCTACCTCGTCCTCCTCCTCAGGGCCAGATTAATGTAGGGGCTATTGGAGCTGCAGCTCCAGGCCCCTACCTTTTATATAGGCCCCGGGTTGGCCATATTCACTGTTACCGCTCTTCTGTCACTTGTAAACACAGAAGTCTGGCTTCTATGCTCGCTTCCCCAGGCAGCACCCTCAGAACCTCCCCACACAGCGTGAAGGCCGGACAAGGAGGGACAGTTGGCGATGCATGGATGTGTTTATGGGCTTCAGAGACAGCATCCCATGTTGAATTAGGCATGCATGGCTGCACCCTTCCTCCTCTGGGTGCATGGCAAGGCACGGCCCTTAAGGCCCTTCAAAATCCTCAGCACCAAGCCCATGATGCTGTTAATCCGGCCCTGGTCCTCCTCCACCGCCGCTTCCACCTACACCGCCCATAGGTGTGCGCAGCCTATTGCATTAAGGTGTGCACCCCAAAGTTGAAATACACATGCATGTGTTTGCCAGCAGGGAGAGTAATGTATCGGGGCCATGTACCTGTAGGCAAGGAGAAATAGAGCAGAGCAGGTCCCAGGGAGATCTTTCCCATCTCCTCACTGGCAATGCTATGTGCCCTAGGTGATTAGGGTGTGCCCAGGCACACCCAGCACACCCTGTGCGCACGCCTATGTCACCGCCACATCCACCACCACCTCAACCTCCCTCCTACTCCATATGGGCCTCGTCCTTCAGAGATGAAGAAGAACATTGTTTTATTTTTCTGTTTTTTTTTGTTGTTTTAAGTTATTTCCCTATCCACATTTGTTTGCAGAGCACTTGCCATGCTCTTAATTACGTTTTGCTGCCATTTGCAGCACTCTAGCCCTTTCCTTTGGTGTTTTAGAGCCATTTTAGTGCCTTAAAGTTCGGGTCCCCATTGACTTCAATGGGGTTCGGTGTCCGGGAAAAGTTCGGTAAAAGTCCGGGACACGGACCCGGACTTTTTTTTAAAGTTCGGCCGAACCCGTCGAACACGGACATCTAGGTGTCCGCTCAACCCTAATATTAACCAATAACAATTAGTTTTCCACATGCTTTTTATGCACGTCTCCAGACACCCCTGACTCCCTGGGTTCGGACATAGTTCAAAGAAAGAATGCAATTGCACAGACACCAGACTGTAGCAAAGTAAATTAGTATTTTACTAAGGATTCCTAAGTCAGCAAGAAGCAATGAACGCTAATGCAAATGTCTTTCAATCTCAAACTTTAGTCTTAGCAAGTATACAAAGGATATACAATGCAAAAAAAAAAAAATCACAATAAATCAAATGGTAATAACCAGTAGGCCCTCGAAGAATCTATGACCTCAGGTATAAAAGAGAAGAGAACGACCTTTCTGTGTCAAACTGCTCCCTTAAAACCCTGATGCCATGGGCCCAGAAAGTAAACAACACAATTTATAAGGCAACAATTTGTAAGGAATGCAATAAGAAACTTCTGAGTGATGTTATACACTGAGTCCCTTAAGTGGGAGGGAAGAAAGTAGAAAAGTCCTTGTAGTGTAGGTGTTCAGAATCTTCAGCTAGCTCAATAATGACTGTGCAGTGGCGACGAGCAATAGCAGATAGCATATGCAAAGTGTTTCCTGTTAGATGCTTTCGTGTAAAGAAATGGGGAAAAGGTGTCTGCATGCAATGTCTTTGTAGGATGTACTCTGTTGGGCTTCTGCCCGCTCACCAATCCTGATGATTCCTAAGACTCAAGGGAATAGGATGTCCCAGAACAGGCTCTTTAAAGCGGAGTTCCGGGCACGAAAACGTTTTTTCAATAAACATACCCCCGGGACAGTCAGGGCTAGTACATTCCACAATGGCTAGCCTCTGATCTGTCCCGGTTCGCACTTACCTGCAAGAAGAAATACTCACTTATAAAATTTCTTCTCCAGCGTTGCCATCTCTGTTGTGGGCAGCTGAAGCCGGCGCGATCCTCTTCTGCGTCTTCTTCCGTGTCTTCTTCTCCCAGAATGCGCCTGCACCGGCCCCTCTCGTCACTTCTGGTGCGGCGCCGCATTCCTCCACAGCTTCTGGGCATGCCCAGAAGCTGTTTAGCAGGGAATGCGGCGTCGCCCCGGAAGTGACGAGCGGGGCCGGTGCCGTCGCATTGATTCCTGGGAGCGATGACGTTCAGCTCCCAGGAATCATCGCAAGACAGGAAGTGACGGCGGAGAGGGAGGAAGTGGAGAATAGGTGAGTATTTTCTATCTACAATTACAAGAAGAGTAAAAAAAAAAAAATATACCTAACCATCCAATTCCTTTTCAGGTGAAGAAGATCCTGCGGATGGGCACAAAATTGATTAGGTCGATTTTGTGCCCGGAACTCCGCTTTAAGAATCAGCAACCAGTGAAGGGTGCCGGGCTGTGTACCTGGTGACTCAGGGCTTTAGCGGGTCTGTAATGGTGACGATGAGAGTGACCACCGACAGTCACTCGGCCGACAGGGAGCTGGCAATGGTGGATCTCCTCGCTCATGCGCTGAAGACTCTCCATGCTGTCCAGGCCATAGCGTCTGTTCATATTTCCAAAAGCAGCCAGGTCCCTGCTCCCAGCTGAAGGTCGTGGTTCCAAGAGGAAGAGTTCCTCCCCGGACAAGGCTATTTATGTCTTCACTCAGCATTCCTCTCTCTCTTCCAGCCAGCAGGAACTAGTAGTCTGCAGAAGCACTGGCTCCATGGAAATCCTTACTCTGTGGACCACATGTCCCATGATCCCCTGCTTTCAATAGTGGTCTCTTTGTCTCTCTGCCATCAGGAAATGATGACACAACATCCAGACTGAACATTAGGAGAAACATATCATAGGTAGCCCTTATAAAGAATGTCCCACGATGATGCAGGGAGACTAGCCAGCGCCTGGCTACATAACATACACTCTATTACCAAAAGTATTGGGACGCCTGCCTTTACACGCACATGAACTTTAATGGCATCACAGTCACAGGGTTTAAGAGTGTGTCTATGGGAATGTTTGACCATTCTTCCAGAAGACTGACCTGCACAGGGTCCTGACCTCAACCCAATAGAACACCTTTGGGATGAATTAGAGCGAAGACTGCGAGCCAGTCCTACTTCGCCCACATCAGTGCCTGATCTCACAAATGTGCTTCTGGAAAAATGGTCAAACATTCCTATAGACAAGTGATCGGTCCGATTGTAAGTTTTGCTTATGCTTGCCTTTGTACTGTCACTGTATACTACGCCATTGGGGTCCTTGTCTTCTCTGCTTGAGCACCACAGATCTAAGCATTTCGGAGGGAGGTAGCTCCCAGTGTGGCTTGCTTAAGCCTGAAGGAACCCCGGACTTACAACATTCCCCTCTGAGGCTCTCTACCATACATACCTGGACCAGAAGAGGGAAATAGGGTGAGAGTGTTACCTATTGGTTTCACTGTTTCAGACACACCTACTCACCACTACCTCACCTTTTAAAATCACTTATTCACGGTTTTAATAGCACTGGCAAGGTGTTTTTTATACTGTGTTTTTGATTATTGTCAATAAGGAATTTTAAACACCATTGCGCACTACTGCTGTTGATTTATATGTGTTTTAAAGGCACCACCATTAGGCATTAAATGTTTTTATGACACTTTGTGTACTGCTTTTATTTCTTGTTTTATATGAGCAGTTAGCTACACTATTTATCTGCACTGAGCACTTTATTCCTAAGGGGTGTACATTGTTCACCCCTATCACCAGTCTCTTGTAGCACTTCACTGATCACTGAGACAAGTTTTTTCCTGTGCACATACAATCTATATGGGGATTTCTACCCCCTTTTTTTGAAATACTGCTCAAACATGTAGCGCCTTATACAAACTTTCTCCTTCTCCCTCATCTATTTTGCATCCCTGTTCTTCAGGGGTGGGTTTGTGGCAGCTTACACCTGTATTTATATTTTATCATTTTATCCATATTTAAGATATTCCATAGCGCTGGTCACCTTTGTGTTTTGATTCCTATAGACACACTCCTAAACCTTGTGGACGGCCTTCCCAGAAGAGTTGAAGCTGTTATAGCTGCAAAGGATAGGCCAACTCAATATTGAACCCTACGGACTAAGACTGGGATGCCACTAAAGTTCATGTATGTGTGTAAAAGCAGGCGTCCCAATACTTTTGGTAATATAGTGCACATCAGTATCATGTTTATGAACATTGGCTTACAAAAGGGTCATTGCACATAAAGGTAAAAATACTGTACTTATGAATTGCTATCTTCATACTGTATCTAGTTCTGTTTTTATATTTCTTTATTAAATTTTCCAGGTAAAAAATTATTTACAACACTCCAATCGCTGGAGAATTTTTTCATATACATTTTACACATATTACCTTTTATCCCTTTTTTTTTCCCCCCCTCCCTTCCTTATCCCTCCCCCCCCCCCCCCCCGTCTCTTCTTATCATTCGACTCCTATTATTTCTCTGTATTCCCTTGTGTCCTTAAACTCTTGCCACTCATCCCAAATCTCCTCTTCATTCCCCTGTTCTTCCTCCTCCCAGGTCCTCAGCTGCTCCAACTTTCTTATTTTCTCTACTTTTAACAGCCATTCTTTCCTGGAGGGGGCCTCTTCTTTTTGCCAATTAAAGGGAATCAAGCTCTTAGCTGAGTTTAATAAGTGAGGGAGTAATGTTTTTTTATATTGTTTCACTGACATATGGGTTCCATGAAACATGCATTTCCAAGGATCCAAGGGAATATCTATTTTAGTAATTTTACTTATTAATTCTATAACTTCACTCCAGAATACTTTAATTTTTGGGCACTCCCACCATATATGGGCTATAGTCCCTACCATCTGACATCCCCTCCAGCAAAGTCTTGAACTCTCTACCTGAATTCTTCCCATCTTATCAGGAGTGTTGTACCACCTTGTGATCAATTTATAGTTCATCTCCTCCGTGTTGGTGTCTATCGCGGATTTATGTACTAATTGAAGGCTCTTATCCCACTGTTTGTTGTTACTACACGGGCCGAGGTCTCTTTCCCATTTTTCTTTTAATGTTATTCCTCTCTCTTTTGTTATTGTTAATAGTATTTTATACACATTCGAAATATTGTTTATTATCTTATCTTTAAGACATAATTGCTCAAGAGGGCGGAGGTCGTTTTTATCTCTCAATGGCTGCGGTAGTGACAATGTGAAGTGCTTTAGTTGGATATACCTCCACTCATTTATCTTCCAGTTTTCTTTCCTTTGTTTCAGCTCCGCCAAGGTTATAATTTTCCCCTTCTCTACTATATCCCCTAATTGTGCTTCTCCTTCTTCTATCCATTTACCCAATTCCTTCTCTTCCCCTGGTGCAAAAAATTTTGTGCCCTGTAACGGGATCAGTGGTGAATTGTGTTTCCAATTTTCTTTTTTATGTATATTATCCCAAACCTTAATAGCATGTCTTGTGATTATATGCGTGTTAGTGTCCAGATTTCTAAACCTCTCAGGTATCCATATAACTTTTGCTAGGTGTGTACCACTCATCGTGCTTTCTATTACCACCCAATTTCTATCATTATTTTTTTTTGTCCATTCTATCACCCTTGTGAGTATTGCTGCAAAATAATAATTTTTAAAGTCGGGTAGGGCTAGTCCCCCTTGTCCCTTACCTTTACATAGTGTAGTGTACTTTACCCTTGGCTTTTTGTATTTCCAAATAAAGCGGGATATTAATCTTTTCAGTGTTTTAAAAAATACTTGAGGTAATGAAATCGGAATCATCTGGAATTTATATATAATTTTTGGCAGGATTATCATTTTTATCGTATTTATTCTCCCTATCCAGGAAAAAATTCTCGGAGATAATCTATTTAATTCTGATCTTACTTCATTCAGAAGTTCTAGAAAATTTGTTTTGTAGAGTTTTTCTGGAGTTGGGGTTAATTTTATCCCTAAGTATTTAATCTCATCTTTTCTCCAGTTGAACTGAAATTCTTTTTTTAACATCTCCTCTTCTTGTTTAGGGATATTAATATTTAATATTTCTGATTTTTTTTGATTAATTTTTAAATTGGATAGTTCTCCATATTGTTTCATTATTTTAATTATGTTGGGCAAAGTAATCCTCGGATTACTTATGTAAAGCAGGATATCATCTGCAAAGGCAGATACCTTATGCTCCACTTGTCCCACCTTTATGCCCCCGATGTCCACACTATTTCTAATAGTTGCCAGTAGTGATTCCAAAGATAAGACAAATAACATCGGAGACAAGGGACATCCTTGTCTTGTTCCATTGAGCATTTTAAACGAGTCTGACAAAGTTCCATTGACCTTTACCTTTGCAGTTGGTTGATTATACAAAGTTTTGATCCAGGCTAACATTCTAGGTTTTATTCCCAACTCCACTAGGGTGTTTATCATGAACTCCCAGTCTACCCTGTCAAATGCTTTTTCCGCATCTATTGACAGAAGTAGACTGGGAGCTCTGCTTTTTACCATATGGTCTATCAACAGTATAGTTTTTATCCCATTGTCCCGTCCCTGTCTCCCCGGGATGAATCCTACTTGATCATTGTGTATCCACTCCCTCATTAGGTTCTTCATTCTAGTGGCCAAAATGTTTGTGAATAATTTAGTATCAACATTAAGTAGGGAGATGGGTCTAAAACTAGAACATAGTACCGGGTCTTTTCCCTCTTTCCGTATAACTGTGATTGATGCTGACAGGGCCTCTCTACTCATCTCGTACTGAGTCCCTATTCCGTTTATATATTCTTTAAATCTTGGGATTAAAATGTCCTTAAATTTTTTATAATAACCTATGGTAAACCCATCCGGTCCTGGGCTTTTACCTAGACTCGTTTCTTTAATAGCTCTCTCTATTTCTTGTTCTGAGATTGGTCTTTCTAGGAATGTTAACTTTTCCTCATCTATCTTTGTCAATCCTGCGTCTACAAGGTATTTTTTGATTTTCTCCCTCCTTTCTGTTTCATTCCCCTGTATCTCACCTTTCTTTACTGCATACAGATTTGCGTAGTAGTTTTGGAATTCTTTGGCTATTCCTGTCGTTGTTTGAATTATTTCCCCATTTTTATTTTTAATTTTATCTACAAAATTTTTTCCTTTCTTCTTTTTCAGGATTTTTGCTAGGTTTTTCCCAACCTTATTACTTTCAATGTATTTTTCTTTTATGCATCTTTTCATTTCCTGCTTTATTTCCTGTTCTAGTAGATCTTTCAATTCTTCTCTCTTCACCTCAAGTAAATTATTTATTAATATATCTTGTGTATTTTTATGTTTTTGCTCTAATTGATGTACTTCTGTCATTAGCCTAATCTTATCTTTTATTCTTTCTTTTTTCCTTTGGGTCCCCTTTGAGATAAATATGCCCCTCATATAAGCCTTATGAGCTTCCCATACCATGTCTTTTGGTGCATCTTTTGTATCGTTTATTTGAAAATAGAATTCCAACTCTTTCACTATTTCTTTTTCCCACTTTTTATCTCCAAAAATCTCCTCATTTATTTTCCAAGCATCCATCCTAGGCCGCTCTTTCGCCATTTTTATTTTTACCATAATGGGGGTATGGTCCGACCAAGTCTTGACCCCAATCTCAGCCTCGCTTACCCTTTCGATCCACCTATGTTCGATTAGTATATAATCCAATCTTGAGTATGTTCCATGTACACTTGAGTAACATGTATAATCTCTATCTTTCGGATGGAGAATTCTCCAAATATCTGCCAGTTGATTTGTAAATAATTTTTCCTTTATTTTCTTTGCCTGTACTTTATTTATCCGTAGGGTTTTTGATGTGGTATCTACTTTAGGGTCGAGGCAGAGATTGAGGTCCCCTGCCAGTATGACTCCTCCTTTTTTAAACTCCATTAATTTTCCCAGTACTTTACCTAGGAAGTCTACTTGTCTCTCATTAGGGCTATATATATTTACTAGGGTCAAATCTTCATCTCCTATTTTTCCTCTTAGAAAGAGGTATCTTCCCTCTGGGTCTAACATTCTCGACTCGAGAGCAAATCCAAGGTCCCTAGAGATGCCAATGGCTACTCCCTTGGACTTCCTCCCGGGTGAGTCCGCGTAATACCAGGTAGGATGGCTCTTAGAATATAATCTAATATTAGTTGCATGAGATAAATGAGTCTCCTGTAAGAATGTCAGATCTGCCTTCAAATAACTAATTTCTTTTAAAATTTTTTTCCTTTTTTCTGGAGAGTTTAAACCTCGGACATTGTAAGATAATATGTTAACTATAACCATTGTTTCTTAATCTTCATTACTGTCTTTCTCTATCATCTCTTCAACTCTAAGGTGGCCATAAAAACTGTTCAACCAACACCAGGGATCCCTAAGAGATGGCATTAATCCCTCTGATTTTTCTTGTCTTTTGGGTTCTCTTAATTCTTGTATTTTCTTATAGGAGACGTTTTGATCTATTGACTTCTTTTTCCCTCTTTCTTCCCCTTTCCTCTTCCCACCCCTACCCTCCCCTCCCCCAACTATTCCCGGTCCCTCCATCAGGGTTGTCGATTCTCCTTCCTCCCTTTCCAATCGACTTGTGGCCGAGGTCGAGCTCTGCTAGTGGTCACCGTTCCCTCCCATCTTCCCTACCGTAGGGTCTAATGGTGACGGCCCGCTGATCTCCATAGGGCCACCTGTTTTTTATTCTTACTTGCTCCTCCTCCCCTCCTCCCCTTCTTCCGCCAGCCCTCCCCCTCTCCCCCAATCCCCCCGGTCCCCCCAGTCCCTTTTCATCCTTTTGTTTTCATCTTTTTCTTCTGTTTCCACTGATTCAATTCTCCTTCATCAACTTCTTCCTCTGGGCACTCCTGGTCTGTCCAGCCTGGAATATCTATGAGTGGGATTTTTACTGCTTCACAAAAGTCTTTGGTTTCCTCTGGGTATCTAAGTAGTACTGTCCTCCCATCTCTTCTCACTCCTAAGCCTGCAGGGAAGTTCCAAAAGTATTGTATATCTTTTTTCTTTAATATTTCTACCATTGGTCTAAGAATGCGTTTTCTGTTAATTGTCTCTTTTGCCAGGTCTGGGAAAATCTGAATGTCCTCCCCGTCATATTTTAATTCCAGTCTACTTCTCATTTTCTCCCAGATCTGGGCCCTTGTCTCGTATTTATGGAATCTTGCAATCACATCTCTTGTTTTCTCTTTTGGTAGATTGGTTGGTTTACGCAACCTATGAATTCTCTCAAACTCAATTTTATCTGTGGTCGCCTTTCCCAGCAGAGGGTTAAATAACTTCTCCAGGGTTTCTTCTAATTTTTCTGTTGGCCCTTTCTCTGGTAATCCTCTTATTCTCAGATTTTTTCTACGATTTCTATTCTCCTGATCTTCGATTTTGTATAACATATTTCTCTGCTCCATTTTCATTTTTCTCATTTGTTCTTTTAGATTTTTTAGTTCTTTTCCTTGGGACTCCACCTTCTCTTCTATTTCTTCTACTCTGCCCAGAATATGCCCAAAGTCGACGTGTAAGGTAGCCATCTCGGCTTTGATGGATCTTTCAAGGCTGGCAAACATTTCCCGCATTTCTGATTTTGATGGTGGATAATCTTTTTCATTAAATTTCTCTTCTCTATTCATGTCTCCATCCTCTATTGTTATACTGCTTTCTCTTGACACTTGTAGGCTTTCTTCTCCACTTACTCCTATATGCTTTTGATTCTTAATTTTCTTGGTTCCCTCTGTATTTTGTTTGGGTCTAACAACCGGTTGATCCTCTTGCTGTGTGTTTTGATCTTTTCCCTCAGATGTCATGTATTTTTTAATTGTTCCTGGGCTTGCTGTAGTTTTTGGAGGTTTCCCTGCCACTTCCTTTGCCGGTTTACCTCTCATTGTGGATTCGGCTCTGGGGAATAAGCCCTCAGTATAGCTTCCTCTTATGTCTCAGTATGAACTAAATATCATATATATCATTCAGTGATTCAGGTAAGAGAGGTCCCACACTTTTTGCACGACAGTCTCCCTAGTTCTTAAGCTATAGACTCACGCATGATAATATAGCTGTGCTACCAGGGGAAGCAGTTTGTTGAAGTCAAACGTATGAAAACCCTGGTGGTTTCCCCTCTCACTCAAGCACTCAGACTCCCGCACATCTCTCAATGCGCGCAAGCAAGATCTGAGGGGCCTCCGCACTCACCCAAGTGAGTAGAGTCTCGCACTTTTTCCAGGGCCGTTCAACTGGCTCCTAAGCATACACTCGTAAATAAATACTGTAGCAGTGCTTTCTAAGAAAGCTAGTATTTGAGATTGGTCATATAGGAATTCTGGGGGGTTTCCCCTCTCATTCAAACAGGCAGAGTCCCGAACCTTTTCAACACAAACCCACCTTCTCTTAAGCCTTATACTCATAGATGACAATATGTCTTTGCTTTCAGAGAGGGCCGGTATATTATATCCAATGAAGGAGGATTCTAGGGGGTTTCCCCCCTCCCTAAGTAAGCAGAGTCCCACACATTTTTTCCAAACAGTCCCGACAATTCTTAAGCTATACACTCATGAAAGATAATCTAGCAGTACTTCCAAGGAGGGCTGATATTGAAATCCTGTGCAATAAGTCCTGGGGGGTTTCCCCTCTACCATAAGTAAGCAGTGTCCCGCACAATTTTCAGAACCATCCCCCTGAATCATTAAACTGTAAACTCATAGATGAAAATATACAGATGCTTTCACAAAGGTCTGGGAATGAGATCAGGTGTAGTGCAATTCTATAGGGGTTTCCCCTCATACTTTGGTAAACAGATTCCCGCACATTTTTTCTCAACAGTCTCGTTGACTCTTAAGCTATATACTCCTGGGTGATAATTTAACAGTGCTTCAAGGAAGGCTGATTTTAGGATCCAACGCAGGGGGGTTCTAGGGGATTTCCCCTCTCGCTTAAATAAGCATAGTCCCGCACTATTTTCAGATAAGTCCCTCTGTTCTATTAAACTGCATGCTCATAGATGATAATAAGACAGTGCTTTTTAAGAAGAGCTAATGTTGAGAAATAAACGTACAACCTCTCTGGGGGGTTTCCCTCGCACTCAAGCAAGCAGGGTCCCACACCACTTTTCCATCACAGTCACATTAGCTCTTAAGTTATATAAGTAAGCAGAGTCCCACACATTTTTTCCAAACAGTCCCGACAATTCTTAAGCTATACACTCATGAAAGATAATCCAGCAGTACTTTCAAGGAGGGCTGATATTGAGATCATGTGGAATAGAATCCTGGGGGGTTTCCCCTCTACCATAAGTAAGCAGCGTCCCGCACAATTTTCAGAACCATCCCTCTGACTCATTAACCTATAAACTCATAGATGAAAATATACTGATACTTTCACGAAGGACTAGGAATGAGATCAAATGTAGTGCAATTCTATAGGGGTTTCCCCTCATACTTTGGTAAACAGAGTCCCGCACATTTTTTCTCAACAGTCTCATTGACTCTTTAAGCTATATACTCCTGGGTGATAATTTAACAGTGCTTCAAGGAAGGTTGATTTTATGATCCAACGCAGGGGGGTTCTAGGGGATTTCCCCTCTCGCTTAAATAAGCATAGTCCCGCACTTTTTTCAGATTAGTCCCTCTGTTCTATTAAGCTACATACTCATAGATGATAATAAGACAGTACTTTTTAAGAAGAGCTGATGTTAAAAAATAAACGTACAACCTCTCTGGGGGTTTCTCTCGCACTCAAGCAAGCAGGGTCCCACACCATTTTTCCATCACAGTCACATTAGCTCTTGATTTATACACTCCAAAATGATGATAGTATTTTTAAGAAAGACTGTTTTGATATCGTTCATATGAAAATTCTGGGGGGTTTCCCCTCTCACCAGTCCCCTTCGGCTAATCTGTGGCGTCCCTTGTAGAGTGGTATGGTGGGGATGATTACGATATCCAATGTTGCTGGGTCTCTCCAGACTGGATCCCTCCAGCACTGGCCCCTCGACGGTGTTCACTCCAATCAAACCTTCTCTCCTGATCCTGGACCCCCGGCTCTCCCAGCTTCTCAGCAGCTCCTGCACTCGGCGGTCACCTCTCCAATACACAGCCGATTCCAGTCTCCCGGAGGGACCCAGGGTGCTCGTTCTCCCTCCTCCAAGCCTCAGGGGGGGTCGGCAACCAGGACCGGGTCGGGGCCTCCGGGTAGCGGGGTGGGTGGGGGGGCAGCGGGATCCAGCTAGGCAGGCATCGAGGCTATGTGAGAGAGCATTCCCTCACATCTCTCTGGGCGGTGGCTCAGAGACTCAGCAGGCCGTCGGGATCAGCTCCATTAGCAGGCTCCTCCCTCCATCAGGCACACAGGCCCTGTATCTAGTTCTAACGCTGCTCCAGTTACAATGTGTAAAGGAATATCCTGCTATTGTAATAAAAGTTACATTTAGTTGTGCTTGCTTCAGAAAAACAGTGTGAAAGATTGGGTAGAAACATCTTGCTGCACTGTGGCTCATCTACCACCAATGTGTTAGCGTATTGATAACCTTACCTCTCTGGTGTTAAGCTGGCCATGCATTACACAATTCTTTATTCCATTTCTTTTAGATTTACCTTCAACTATGCAGTGCAAGGGTCTGCCTGATTGCATACAAATTGAAAGTGTTTAGGTTTGCCAGTAAGCTATACAATAAGAGACATTAAGCCACAAGCGAAGTGTGGGAGGGTGTAAAGAAAGGCCTTCTGTGCACAGACTAAAACAGGTTCCTTCTCGTGCTTCCAGGAATTGGGCATTGGTAATGCATATGCGCATGGCGATGGCGCACACATGCACTTGTGACAGAGGTTTGCGCCAACCAGGCTATTTAAACTCAGCCAGTGCTCAGGTTCAGTGCTGCTTTGTCTTTTAGCCTCCTGTGTATCCTGTGTTCCTGGTACCCTGATTCCAGTTACTGACACAGCTTCTTCACAGCTGACCACTCTCTGAACTTCATTTGCACTGACCCCGGCTTGTCCTTGACCTCCGCTTCTGTCTGCTCCATTGGCTTCCATTGCACCTGACCCGGCTTGTACTCAGACCACGCTATTGCGTACTCCTTTGTACCTGATCTGTCCTGCCAGTGTATGACCTGGAATGTCTGAATCTGCTTCCTGACACATTCTGCAGTGCCTGCTGTTCATAAGTCTGCTACCAGTACATGCCTCACCTGCCCGCTGTCGCCAGTGCCAGCCTGCTTCAGTCTGCCATCCTCCAGCTGCTCGCCTGCTTGTTGGAGCCATCTAAAGACTTCTCCTGCCCTTCTGCTAGCAAGACTTACAGGCATTCGTACCACTCTGCACTCCTGCGCCTCCTGCCTACACTATCAGGGGCCCCGAGACAGAGGTGTACGAGAGGCCTTCCTCATTGTATCGGGCTCTGCTACCAGGTACGTGATAGAGGGGATGTGGCAGAATGATGAACTGATACCCGGGCCCAGTACAGGAGGGCTGGCTGTACTGCCTTATCAGCGGCTCTGGTTGTCCCCATTGGAGGCGCTCTCTACTCTTGTGACAACATTTTGAATTTACCATCACCCAGTGACAGCAGTCAAATAAAATATATAAAAACCTGACAATTGTTCTATCCCTGAACAAGCGAAAACAACTTCATCAATAGTTTTTGCTGCCTTCCATCAAACCTGTACAACCTCTTGATGTTACCTGGAGGGGAAATGTTCAGATTGTGTTGGGTGGAACAGTTTGCACATGGTAGGGTGGAAAATTTATGTATGATGGTCCAACAATCTATAAAAGTGGAAGTCTGGCCGCACACTGTCTAATAGGAGCCAGAGGTGCAGCTGCTTGCTCTGTGAGATATCTGTTTATCTGTGGGAACAGGCTGCATAGTGAGAATTTTAGAGGATGCTCCATAAAACAATATAACACTTGTATGTTCTGAACTCTCTGCAGTAGTCTAACCTCATTATCTATCTGTTCAGTACCTGCCTGGCAGGATTGCTGGACTTTATCATTATCTGCCGGCAAGCACTCAGGCAGGTGGGTGTAGTGCGATGCAGAGAGGTTGGAGGACTTTGCCTTCTCTGGCTGTTTCTAAGATGAATTTGCTGCAAATGGGCTTACTGGTTGTTACACCTGCACAGCGGTTTACGGTGACCCGCGTCTCTCTCCCTCGCTGAGCCTTCTGCATAGTAAATGGCTTCTCGGTGACCAGCATGCTAAGCAGACACACACTGCCTTCTGCATATGAAATACTTTGCCCATACATAATGCAAGACAAGGTTAAACACTTCAGTTTACTGCAGAAAACAGCCGGGCTCTAGGCTTCATAACACACTGCAAAAATTAGCAAACTTAACAATGACAACTTCAATACATTTCTTGATAATACTACCTCTGGACATTTAAAATGTTTTTTTTTTTTTTTGGATGAATGATAAATTGTGGACAAATGCTAAAGAACAACTCTATTTAGTCAATTCAGATGGTCACTGAACAAAAAATAAATAAATGAAAAAAGATACAATTTAGGGCGAGTTCACAAAACATGCAGTCCAGTGCATTTTTTTTCTGCATCAAAAAGCATAGAAAGTAGGTTATATGGTTTCCATTGGCATAGTTAACACCAAAGTAGTCAGTTCCAGGGCTTTCCAGTTCCAGAAAAAATGTAGAACCTACTGCTTTTTTCCTGCACTGGACTGTACTGGAACATGGTTAAATGCATCAAAAAAATGCACTGGAATGCATCAAAAACGCACCGAACGCCAGTACAGTGAAAACAAAAACACAGGAAAAAAAGAAGAAAGAAAGCATCTAGAAACACATAAAAAATGCACCAGAATCCACCTACAATGCATTAAAAACGAGTGCAGAAATACATCCGGAACGGATCTGGAGTGTGTTTTTGTGGTGTGAACCATCCCTGAGTCTGAAATTTTGCATTTCAAGCTGAATTCCAGGCACACCACTAAAACATCAGCCTTTCCCATCCTTTTGAGCACGGAGAAACCCTTAGAAATCGCTTTTTTATCAAGGAAAACCTGCTAATAATTAGTGTACATTAGTGTAATGGTCAGTGGGAACTTATCTGAAATGCAGAAATTGCTCAAGGAACTCCTAGCAAACTCTGGAGGAACCCTGGTTGAGAAAGGTTGAAATATACCAATGAAATATATGTAATGGAGTTGCTATACCTGCCAAAGGAATGGTACTTTTGTCCATCCTAACCTGGGATTTACACAAGACAGTGGAGCCAGAAGGTGACCTAACTCTTCTCTATTGTATCTAAGCGATACAGACTGCTCACTTCCCATGCCCAGCTTGTGATTGGATTGTGGAGGAGGAGCAGCAGACTGAAGGGGTCACCTGTCTACTCACTTCTCTTAGCATGTTTCCTGTATGCACATGTCCACTGCAGCACACCCGGTTGGCTTCTAGTACTGTTTTTCACTCTCCTAGTCTGAGTGCTGCTGTGCAGAGCGTGGAAGGAGCCTGTTGTCAATAATAATAACTACATTTCAGGATACTTTTAATTATTTTTAATGACTACATAAGTGGTGTAATTTTGTATCTGCTTGGGTTCAGTTTTAAACTCACTCAGGTCCAGGCATTCATCTACATATGGCCGTCCTTCTAGCTGGAATCCTGTGGTTCTTGGTATTTGTTTATCTGGGAATAACTGAGGTTGCAATGAAATGCAGTTAGTGAGTATTCCCTGCAAGAACCTGTAACGCATGGTGGTGAACACTAGGTGGCACCATCACAGGCTTGTGCATATGGTATGTTGTTGCTTGTTGGTTATTGGTTAGTAAATAGACTTGGTTGACAAACTTTAAGAGCCGGTTCACACTACCGCGACCAGAAAGTCGCCCCATGAAGGAGCGACTTTTTAGGAGAGACTTGTAAGATAGGCGACTTTGTCTGTGGGGAATGCCTGGGTAATCTTTTTCTTCTTCCTGGAAAGTCTGATAACAGTCGCTTAAAAATAGATAAGGATCCGACTTAGAGGCGACTCCCATTGAAGTCTATGTGCACAAGTCGGATAGAGGTCGCCTAGAAGTAGTACAGGAACCTTTTCTGAAGTCGGAGCGACTTCAGTAGTGCATATTAAGACGGCTCTCATTCATTTACATTTGTAATGACAAGAGATTGGGGCGACTTGAGGGCACACAAGTCGCGTCCCAAGTCGGAGTAGTGTGAACCGGCTCCAAGGATAAGTTCACCTTTGTAAAAAAAATAAAATAAATGCACATCTTTTTGCAGGTAAAAAAATGTGCATTTTTTTTTTTACTAGGAGCCTGCAAAGCATTGCACCCACGATCAGCAAATCATGAGTACAATGCAGGACTCCTGCAGAATATCTGTGTAAGTGTCTGTTCGTAACTTGTCCGGACTACCTAGAGTGCTCAACTGCGCCTGGTCATTCATTGAGAACTGCAAAGGCCGTGGGTATTTGTAGATCTCCCATTTACAGAACTATGTGAATGAATGACACATTCAGGTGGGCGGAGCCCCACACGGCTGCCTTTTTTAAAAAATTCTGACAGTGACAGTGAAGATCCCCTGCTCGCTGTCACCAGAGGCGGCGGGTCAGGGAACTTATCCTTTAAACCCAACACAATTAATGTGCCCACCTGTTATAATAAAATTATGCGTATAAAAAATTGCTGGCAAACAACTATGTAGTCCCGTGGATTTCATGTGTAGGCACCTATGTGGATTTATTGATTTTGACCTTCTTTTGTCCTCTGTAACTATATAATTAAAAGTCTGGGAATAAAAAAAATAAACATTTATACTGGACATATACAGAACATAAAAATGTGTTTAGTTTAATTTAATTTAGTTTAGTTTATCGATTTTCTAGCGAATTCCAAATTTTCGTAAATATTCGAATTAGGATCATTTGAAAATTTATCGACCAATTTGAATTCTGTGCTAAGAATAGCTGGTTGTTAAGGAGCAGGCCCGGAAGCTGGCCGCTGCATTCTGAACAACCGATGGCTCGTCAGCTGTCAGCGGGCTTTCCCGCTGACAGCTGAATGTAACAGAATTGCCAGAAAATATAAAATTTAGAAAGAAAAAACAGCGTGGGATACCCCCCAAATCTATACCAGGCCCTTTGGGTCTGGTATGGATTTTAAGGGGAACTCCATGGCAAATGGTAAAAAATAAAAATGGCATGGGGTCTCCCCCAAAAGCCATACCAGACCCTTATCCAAGCATGTAGCTTGGCAGGCCAGGAAAAGGGGGGATAAGCCAGCACCGCCCCAAACTATACCAGGCCACATGACCTCAACATGGAGGGAGTGCTTTGGGGGAGTGGGGGCTCTGCATCAGTCCCAAAGCACCCCCTATGTTGAGGGCATGTGGCCTGGCATGGTTCAGGAGGGGGGTGCTCACTTGCCCTCCCCCTTTCCTCGCCTGCCGGGCTGCAAGCTCATGTAAAGGTCTCGTATGGATTATGAGGGGGACCCCATGCCATAGTAGTATGGCTTGAGGGGGGCCCACTCTTTTTTTCTAAATTTTTATTTGCTGGAAATTCTGTTTACATTCAGCTGTCAGCTGAGAAGCCCATTGACAGCTGATGAGTCATCGGTTGTTAAGGACGCAGTGGATGGTTTGCCGGCCGCTCCTTAACAACGAGCTATTCTTTCCACATAATTCGAGCATTTTTTGACCGATCCGAATTCAAATCATTCCGAAAATTTGAAGTTCGTTAGAAAACAAATATAGGAAAAAAAACGAAGCAAATTTCAAGTAAATTCGTTACTATGTCATTCGGAGATTTGGATACATCAGAATCTCTGAATAACCAAAAATTGACCGAAACAAATTGCACATGTCTAATTTATACTCACCTAGCTAGATGCAGCATGGGTCCGATGCTGCATCTGTCCCCCGCTGCTTCTAAGACCGAGAACTGAGCAATCAAAGATTGCTGCTCACCCAGTTCTTTGTCTTCAGTAAACAGAGAGCTGATGACAGTGTTAGTCACCAGCTCTCTGCTCTGCCCCTCCAGCGCTCGCTGTAGAGCTGGGCTGTGGATTGGGTGGGAGCGGGTGGCTCACGGTCTCTGCAGCTCATTGAGAGGCTGAGCCAGCTGTCAGTCAGGAATCTTAGTGGATCCTGACTTTAACGTCATGATCTCTCCAGAGCCTGGACTGGCTGGACAGGAGTGCACTGCTGTGATCAGCAGAAGTAGGGCCAAAAGAGCTTTGCCCCACTTCACCTTTGTCTGAATTAGAAGTATATAAGATGTGGACATATTTCTCATAATGAAACAGCCAGATAAATCATGGAGAACACCGACAGAAACAAGAACTTAGTGTACACAAAAAGATATTACAGCCAGGCCCCAGACATTGTAAGAGCCCAGAAGAACATCATTCTTTCTGAGCTGGAGACCTGGAGTTGTAAAATAAGTGATCCTTCTCGGTGGACTGAACAGCAACAGCAGCTCAGACTCCTATCATTGAGTCAACAGATGGAGTTATAATCTTCCATCACCCGTAATAACCTTATTAACATATAAATGACTCCACTAAATGAAGGATAAACAAAATTATTCTCATGTCACCTCTTATAAATTTGGTCATGTATGGGGCAATGGGTTCATTATGGTCAGAAAGGCAGAGCTATGCAGTTTTCTTTTTCACATTTTGTATAATATGAATAAAAATACTAAAATGTTTAAATATAACCCCTAAGAAAGGGTCAGTAACATGAAGATTGATTAAAGTACCTGTTTAGGAGACAAATATGGCCGGCTTGTTTCCAAAGACCAAAACATGAGTGAAGCAGGAAATGGGATTTTAAAGGTGCCAAAAAACACATATTTTGTAAAAGTAATACATTTTATTTTAACATTTCCATAGGGATTGCCTGGGGCATTATACAGGTAAGAGGGCCTCCCAGATGGTTTTCAAGTATATGCATCATTGAGCAAGAAATGCACCTATTGTTCATTGTTAAGGTTTATTTCATATATATATATATATATATATATATATATACAGTATCTCCCAAAAGTGAGTACAACCCTCACATTTTGGTAAATATTTTATTCTATCTTTTCATGTGACAACACTGAAGAAATGACACTTTGCTACAATGTAAAGTAGTGAGTGTACAGCTTTTATAACAGTGTAAATTTGCTGTCCCTTCAAAATAACTCAACAGCCATTAATGTCTAAACCGCTGGCAACAAAAGTGAGTACACCCCTAAGTGAAAATTTCCAAATTGGACCCAAAGTGTCAATATTTTGTGTGGCTACCATTATTTTCCAGCACTGCCATAACCCTCTTGGGCATGGAGTTCACCAGAGCTTCACAGGTTTCCACTGGAGTCCTCTTCCACTCCTCCATGGCGTCATCATGGTGGATGTTAGAGACGTTGCGCTCCTCCACCTTCCATTTCAGATGCTAAAAAGGGTTTAGGTCTGGAGACATGCTTGGCCAGTCCATGACCTTTACCCTCAGCTTCTTTAGCAAGGCAGGTGTGACAGGTGTGCCTTAGGCTGGCCACTCTAAAATGTGCAGTTTTATCACACAGCACAATGCCACAGATGTCGGAAGTTTTAAGGGGGCGTGCAATTGGCATGCTGACTGCTGGAATGTCCACCAGAGCAGTTGCCCGTGAATTGAATGCTAATTTCTCTACCATAAGCCATCTCCGAGGGCGTTTCAGAGAATTTGGCAGTACATCCAACCGTCCTCACAAGTGCAGACCACGTGTAACCACCAGCCCAGAACCTCCACATCCAGCATCTTCACCTCCAAGATGGTCTGAGACGAGCCACCCGGAAAGCTACTGCAACAATCGGTTTACATAACCAAAGAATTTCTGCACAAACTGTCAGAAACCGTCTCAGGGAAGCAAATCTGCATGCTCGTTGTCCTCATCTGGGTTTCCACCTGACTGCAGTTCATCGTCGTAACCGACTTGAGTGGGCAAATGCTCACATTCGATGGCGTATTTGGAGAGCTGTTCTCTTCATGGATGAATCCCAGTTTTTCGCTGTACAGGGCAGATGGCAGACAGCATTTACTACGCTATGTGGGTGAGCAACGTTGTGGATGGAGTGGCCCATGGTGGTGGGGGGGTTATGGTATGGGCAGGCGTATGTTATGGACAAGGAACACAGGTGCTTTTATTGATGGCATTTTGAATGCACAGAGATACCGTGATGAGATCCTGAGGCCCATTGTTGTGCCATTCATGCACGACCATCACCTCATGTTGCAGCATGATAATGCTCAGCCCTTGTTGCAAGGATCTGTACACAATTCCTGGAAGCTGAAAACATCCCAGTTCTTGCATGGCCAGAATACTCAACGGACATGTCACCCATTGAGCATGTTTGGAATGCTCTGGATTGGGGTATACAAAAGCGTAGGCGGCTCGAGCGGAAGTTCTCCTCTCCCCCTCTCTCTCTGCAATCTTCTGGGACACGTCCCAAGTCCCAGAAGATTGCCCGGCCATTCACGACACGCAGTGTGACTTGCGCATGCGCACCTGGCTGCGATGCCGCAAGCTCTCACAGTCTGGTGCCCACACTAGTGATGCCAACACCGAGGAAAGGGGAGGGAGAGAACCAAGGCTTCAGGCGGCCGCATTGCTGGATCGTGGGACAGGTGAGTGTGTGTTTATTAAAAGTCAGCAGATACACTTTTTGTAGCTGCTTCCGTTGCGGTGAGAAAAAATCCTGCATGCAGTATCTTTGAAGCATGTTTGAGGAGTCATTTGTCCTTTCAAAACTGCACTGCAAACGCTGCAAAAGCTCCGCAAAAACGCTCTATTAACACATAGACATTTTACTGGCAGTTTTGAAGTGAACCAGTGTGAAAATGCCCTTATTTTGGTAGCATAATTATTAAAGTGGAATGTATGTTCATTTGATAAAGCAGGGGTCCCCAAACCCCGGGCCGCTGACCGGACCGTGGGCCATTTAGCAGCCTGTGTGTATTCTCTCATGTCTCCCGACTGGCCGCCGATATCAGACTATTAGGCAGGGGACGGGAGCAGCTGCATATCAGGACAGAGAGTGGGAAACTTTTCATAATAACAAGCGGGTAATCACCTGCTTGTTAATATAAGTTTGGTGGGTCCTGCTCCCTGTCCCAATCTGCAGCTGCTCCCACCCCCTCCCTTGTTAAAGAGGTTGTAAACCTCATAATTTTTTTTTTTTTAAAAAGAACACCTGAAAGACAAACACATAATGAGCTAGTATGCATCGCATACTAGCTCATTATGAAATACTTACCTTAGAACAAAGCCCCGAAGTGCCAACCGCTCACCTCTCTCATGGGTTACATGTTGTGTCGCCCTTCTTCCGGGTTTGCGGCATCCGGCCATCTGATTGGCTGGAGCTGTGATGACGTCACTCCCGTGCATGCGTGCGGGAGCCGACTGTCATGGCATGGGGCTCTGAAGGAACGGCACGAGCGGCCGTTCCTTCAGAGCGCATGCACCAGCGATGTCACTGGCTGCATGCAAAGTAAATATCTCCTAAACCAGTGGTCCTCAACCCTGGCCTACAGGGCCCACTAACAGGCCAGGTTTGCAAGATAACTGAAATACATCACAGGTGATATCATTTGCTGCTCAGTGATTGCAGTACTCTAGTCTGCATCTCCCCAAGGTAATACTTAAAATCTGGCCTGTTAGTGGGCCCTGAGGACCGGAGTTGAGGACCACTGTCCTAAACAGTACTTGTTTAGGAGATATTTACAGTACCTATAGGTAAGCCTTAATATAGGCTTACCTATAGGTACAAGTTGCAGAGGAGGGTTTACTTCCTCTTTAATAGGCTGATATTGGCCGCCGGTCAGGAGACATGAGAGAATACACACAGGCTGCTAAATAGCCCATGGTCTGTGACAGGACTCCTGCTGTGACAACGGCCAGCTGAACAGCAGGCCACGTATCAGTCCGCAACTGGGGGTTGGGGGACCCCTGCTTCAACAAATGAACATGCATGCAGGCATGAGAGAATACACACAGACTGATAACTGCCTCTGCCCTGACAAAGGTAAAACACTGCAGGGGAGGCAGAGATTGAAATGGGCACTGTGCAGGGAGGACTGTGATGAGGGGGTGTGGGCGGCATGACTGGAGGGAGGACTGTGATAGGGGATGGGGGCATGACTGCAAGGAGGACTGTGGTGGGGGGCCATGACTGCAAGGAGGACTGTGGTGGGGGGCCATGACTGCAGGGAGGACTGTGATGTGAGGCAATGACTGCAAGGGGCACTGTGATATAAAGGAGACTGCACTGTAAAGGGAGACTGTAATCATTTCTGTCTCAAGAGCATGGAGGAGATTCCAGGAGACAGGCAAGTACTCTAGGAGAGATGGACAGGGCCGTAGAAGGTCCTTAACCCATCAGCAGGACCGGTATCTGCTCCTTTGTGCAAGGAGGAACAGGATGAGCCCTGCCAGAGCCCTACAAAAGGACTACCAGCAGGCCACTTGTGTGAATGTCTCTGACCAAACAATCAGAAACAGACTTCATAAGGGTGGCCTAAGGGCCCGGCGTCCTCTAATGGGTCCTGTGGTTACTGCCCGGTACAGTGGAGCTTGATTGGCATTTGCCATTGGAACACCATAATTGGCAGGTCCGTCACTGGCAACCTGTGCTTTTCACAGATGAAAGCAGGTTCAGCCTCAGCACGTGACAGACGTGAAAGGGTCTGGAGAAGCCATGAAGAACGTTATGCTGCCTCCAACATCGTTCAGCATGACCAGTTTGGTGGTGGGTCAGTGATGGTCTGGGGAAGCAAATCCATGGAGGGACACACAGACCTCTACAGGCTAGACCAGCCTTTCTCAACCTTTTCAATACAGAGGAACTCTTGAAATAAATTTTTGGTCTCGGGGAACCACTGCTAAAAATTAAAAATCTACAACTCATGATACATTAGTGTTACAGTCAGTGGGAAGAATGCTCCTTACTCTTGTCATCATTGGGAAGAATTACCCCCCTTACAGATAGCTAAAAGGAACAATGGTGTCATTGGAAACTTATGTGAGAGGCAGAAATTGTCCATTGCTCAAGGAACCCCTAGCAACCTCAGGAGGAACCCTGGTTTAGAAACCCTGGGCTAGACAATGAAACCCTGACTGCCATTAGGTATTGGTATTGACCAATGGTCCGATTGTCAGACCCTACACTGGTGCAGTGGGTCCTGGGTTCCTCCTGGTGCACGACAATGCCCTGCCTCATGGTGTGAATATGCAACCAGTTCCTGCAGGATGAAGGAATTGATACCATTGAAGGGCCCCCATGCTCATCTGACCTAAATCCAACACAACACATCTTTATTGTTGTCGGGGAGGTCTCTTGTTGCTGCTGGGGAATCTGTTGTCTCTGGAAAGGATGTACTTTTGCAGGGGGGAGATCTATTGTTGCTGGTGGGGGATCTATTGTTGCTGGGTGGGTCTTATGTTGCTGGGGGGTCAGTTGTTGCTGGGAGGGATTTACTGTTGAGAGAGCAGTCTATTGTAGCTGGCTGCTGGAGAGTCTATTGATGCTGTCTGCGGGGAGATCTCTTGTTGCTGCCAGGGGTCTATTGTTCCTGGGGGTGGGAGTATTTTGATGAGGGTGGTTCAGTGTTGCTGGGGGTCTATTGTTGTTGGCTGCAGGGGGTCGATTTTACTGCCATTTTTGTTATCAATTACAAATTACATACAAATTACTTAGTAAGGCAAATGTTACTTGGTTCTATATTCTCTAAAAGGGGCAGTACTGGGAGGTGGGTAGGGGGTGGAACCAAGTGCTTGGAAGTAGGTAGGGGGCAGAGACAAGGTGTAGCTCTGAAAGGGGGAGTTCCTGCACGTATTTTCTGAGAAAAAAGGCCCTGTGTATTTGTGTATTGTTTATGTACTCCTTTTTTCCTCTTTTTGTAGCACCCTCCTAGGTAGGTGCTAGTGAGAGAGTATAGTTTGAGCTCTGTCTGCTTACCAGAAGAGCTGCAGGTAAATCTGTATTGTTCTCTGCCTACCAGAGAGCAGGACCTGTTAGTGAGGTCTGCTCATTGTGCTCAGAATGCAACTCATTCTGGCTAGAGAGTGTTTCACACTGGTCCAATAGGGAGCATGTTGGACAGTGGAAGGAAACCTGACGAATGGGTACATGGGCTTTTGATACAGTCCTGATGATTGGCAGAGGGAAAGTGCCTAGGTGCATATTGGGATACTGTATAAAAGCCAGGAGCACATGTGATTGAGGTCTTTTGGCTGGATAGCGGAGTCCCGGAGGGTGGGGGGGGCGGCTGCCTCTTCCTCTGTAGAGGTGCCATGCGGCCCCAGGGGGTCGTCCTGAGGGCCTGGAGAGTAGCAGTGAGGAACTAAACCTGAAGGTCCAGAGAAGCTGACTGAGAGGGGAACACTGGAGGATCTGTCTCTGCAGTACAGTGAGTACCGAATCTCGTGTCAAGGGGCCTGACCCGAGGGGGGCCATCCCTGCTCCTAGGATAGTCAGTGGACGGGTGTCAGTTGAAAGGGGATGCTAGTGAGAGTGTCCTGAAAATAAATTATCATCCACCAAGTCATCTTGTCAGAGAGTAAAGAGAGCAAGAGACTTAACCCTTTCTACACTTGTGGCAGTGTGGATTAACAGCCTGGCTGTTCCTAATTGATAGGAAAGTCCTGAAGATAGAAGTCCCCAACCAATGTGAATAGTTCAGTTGGAGTATCCCTCTGTTCCCTTCTCCTATCCCAATTACAAATAAACACCAAAAAACCAACACCCCTAGACTGTTCATTTTTGTGAGACGAGCCATCAGGAGCAAGGAGGGATCCAGGGACTTTATCTAAAGGTAACCGTGTGCCGGTAATCAGGGGAGCCCATCAAGACACTATTCAGCAGGCCCAGCGGGGACAGTGCTACGTTTTCAAAGGTAATAATACATGCAGTTCACTCAGTCTTTCTTCATAGCTGAGTGGCTCAGTTCTTCTTTTTTGGTCCTTCTCTGTACTTAGTCCAGTTTCAGGACGTCACTTTTGCATACTGATGCTCAGAACTGATCTGTAGAATCAACAGAGGCTGGTGTATGTAAAGTACTGGCCTTCGTCATTTTCCCAGCCCCGATCCACATAGCCAGCAACAGGACAAGCATTTTAATTTCAGATTCTGATATGAGAGTTTGAAGCTGAGCATTGCAAAAGATGTAAATCATGTATACCACTGGAACAAAAATCAGCATTTATCCATATCTGGGGCCATCCATCCGTCTACAGCCTCTTTCATCCATCATATGTACACTTCGATCCTAATTTCACTATAGAGATAGAGCCTGTCCATCCGTGCGGCTCTGCTTGTAACTATTCATCTATCATATTAACGTCAGCAGACTCCCTGACAGGCCTAAAACCTATGATAAAAAGAAGCTTCAATCTGTCATCGTTCTACTTCCCTGGCTGATCTGTCAGGGCGGTTTTCAGCTTCTCCTAAGTGTTATTACGCTCTCTTTCTTCTATTAACCTGAGTTAATGTGACTGTGATCGCATTCCTATCACTTTATCACTTAACACAATACATTTTTTTAAATTTTTTGATAAACGGTTGAATTTAATAGCTTTTGTTCATAGACTTCACCAGTTAAAATTTACTTTTAGTAATTTTACCATCATTTCTTTCCTTTTCAACTCTTTGGATGCATCACTTCAGCTTCTAGATAGATCACTGTGTGTTTATGTAATGCAATTTCTTTTATAGAATGTAGTTTGTTTTTGTATAATAACAGACTTGGTGTACACAAAACCACTGCCATTTATTTCAGTTATTCATACATATATAGATCTGACATATTCCCCAGTGCTATACAGAGAACACGGAGCAGGTCATATCGATTTCTGTACCAGAGGAGCTTACACTCTAAAGGCCCGTACACATGATACGAAAATCGGAAAGGGAAATTTCGTCCGACTAACGATCTGCCGATTTTCGGATTGTTAGTATAGTGCTTTCGACAGCCGATTACGGATTTTCGGATGACAAAAACTGGATGTGCAGGCTATAAAATTTTTATCGTACGTCAACACAACGTCCGATTTTCGTTTAATTAGTATAGTTTTCGTCTGAAAAAAATCTTAAGAGCAAGACTAGGCATGCTCAGAGACAAAAGAACACATACAAAACAATCCAACACATGACATCACTTCTGAAGTTGAATTCTGTCATACGGGAAAATTCGTATGAAAATAACCTCTTCATTTTCGTCATGAGACTAGCATACGACAAAAAAATGGATGACAGATCGTTCGATAATCTGATCGTGTGTACGGGGCTTAAAGTCCCACCACAGTCATACACTTTGATTATTGTATATTTATATAGCTCTGACATATACTGCAGTGCTGTACTGAGAACACTGAAACAGTCACATCAGTCTCTGTACCAGAGGAGCTTACACTCTAATGTTACCCCACAGTCACACTATTATTATTATACATTTATATAGCTCTGACATATACCGCAGTGCTGTACAGAGAACACTGAGACAGTCACATCAGTCTCTGTACCAGAGGAGCTTACACTCTAATGTTACCCCACAGTCGCACACTATTATTATACCTTTATATAGCTCTGACATACAGTGCCTTGCGAAAGTATTTGGCCTCCTTGAACTTTGCGACCTTTTGCCACATTTCAGGCTTCAAACATAAAGATATAAAACTGTAATTTTTTGTGAAGAATCAACAAGTGGGACACAATCATGAAGTGGAACGAAATTTATTGGATATTTCAAACTTTGTTAACAAATAAAAAACTGAAAAATTGGGCGTGCAAAATTATTCAGCCCCTTTACTTTCAGTGCAGCAAACTCTCTCCAGAAGTTCAGTGAGGATCTCTGAATGATCCAATGTTGACCTAAATGATTAATGATGATAAATAGAATCCATCTGTGTGTAATCAAGTCTCCGTATAAATGCACCTGCGCTGTGATAGTCTCAGAGGTCCGTTTAATGCGCAGAGAGCATCATGAAGAACAAGGAACACACCAGGCAGGTCCGAGATACTGTTGTGGAGAAGTTTAAAGCCGGATTTGGATATAAAAAGATTTCCCAAGCTTTAAACTTCCCAAGGAGCACTGTGCAAGCGATAATATTGAAATGGAAGGAGTATCAGACAACTGCAAATCTACGAAGACCTGGCCGTCCCTCTAAACTTTCAGCTCATACAAGGAGAAGACTGATCAGAGATGCAGCCAAGAGGCCCATGATCACTCTGGATGAACTGCAGAGATCTACAGCTGAGTTGGGAGACTCTGTCCATAGGACAACAATCAGTCGTATACTGCACAAATCTGGCCTTTATGGAAGAGTGGCAAGAAGAAAGCCATTTCTTAAAGATATCCATAAAAAGTGTTGTTTAAAGTTTGCCACAAGCCACCTGGGAGACACCAAACATGTGGAAGAAGGTGCTCTGGTCAGATGAAACCAAAATCAAACTTTTTGGCAACAATGCAAAACATTATGTTTGGCGTAAAAGCAACACAGCTCATCACCCTGAACACAGCATTCCCACTGTCAAACACGGTGGTGGCAGCATCATGGTTTGGGCCTGCTTTTCTTCAGCAGGGACAGGGAAGATGGTTAAAATTGATGGGAAGATGGATGGAGCCAAATACAGGACCATTCTGGAAGAAAACCTGATGGACTCTGCAAAAGACCTGAGACTGGGACGGAGATTTTTCTTGCAACAAGACAATGATCCAAAACATAAAGCAAAATCTACAATGGAATGGTTCACAAATAAACATATCCAGGTGTTAGAATGGCCAAGTCAAAGTCCAGACCTGAATCCAATCGAGAATCTGTGGAAAGAACTGAAAACTGCTGTTCACAAACGCTCTCAATCCAACCTCACTGAGCTTGAGCGGTTTTGCAAGGAGGAATGGGCAAAAATTTCAGTCTCTCGATGTGCAAAACTGATAGAGACATACCCCAAGCGACTTACAGCTGTAATCGCAGCAAAAGGTGGCGCTACAAAGTATTAACTTAAGGGGGCTGAATAATTTTGCACGCCCAATTTTTCAGTTTTTTTATTTGTTTAAAAAGTTTGAAATATCCAATAAATTTCGTTCCACTTTATGATTGTGTCACACTAGTTGTTGATTCTTCACAAAAAATTACAGTTTTATATCTTTATGTTTGAAAACTGAAATGTGGCAAAAAGTTGAAAAGTTCAAGGGGGCCGAATACTTTCGCAAAGCACTGTATACTGCAGTGCTGTACAGAAAACACTGAGCCAGTCACATCAGTCTCTGTACCAGAGGAGCTTACACTCTAATAACAGTCCCCCCCCCCCCCCAGTGACACACATCTATTATTATACATTTTTATGGCTCCGACATATAGCAAAGTGCTGTACAGAAAACACTGAGCCAATCACATCAGTCTCTGCACCCAAGCAGCTTACACTCTAATGTTGCACTACATTATAGGGCAGGTTCTGGTGAATGGCACTGATCAGGTTTAGCAGGAGCCCCATGTAGCAGTATGTTTATAAAGAACCGTATAATTCTCTGCTTTATCGGCAGACTGGTGGGTGTTTGTGAACTGGTTACAAAGAGTATCCTGTGTTCTTATGTATTATTTAAAGGCTTTTACTACATGCCTGCATAAACCAATATTTCAGGTATTATTTTTACTAATCAATATTTATTTCTAGTATTTCCATTAAATGCACCACACTGTTCTGCTGTGTAAAACTCTCTGTGGTGTAATGCATAGCAGACATCTTCATCCAACACAGAAAATTAGCATTATTACACTCCGTATATATACAGTAGTTTGACCTCCATCATTATAACATTCTGATTTTACTTTCTCCACACCGATCAATACATACCTTATTACCGCTTTCCTAGAGATCTTATTTATAATTACCACAATTTCCATGCTGCTATCCTTCCTGGAGGTGGATTCCTGTGGCCAGAATTTGTCATTTAGAGGAAATGCCTGTAAAGAATCTGTGTAGCCTGCAGATTGGTCTCCATGTATTCCTCAGGCTGGTTCTGGCTAACATTATATCACATCGGTTCCTTAACCACTTTACCACCGGAGGATTTTGCTGTCTTCCGTCCAGGCCACTTTTTGCGATTCGGCGCTGTGCGACTTTAACTGACAATTGCGCGGTCGTGCGACACCGTACCCAAACGAAATTTACGTCCTTTTTTTCCCACAAACAGAGCTTTCTTTTGGTGGTATTTGATCACCTGTGCGATTTTTACTTTTTGCGCTATAAACAAAAAAAGAGCGTTTATTTTGAAAAAATAACAATATTTTTCACATTTTTTTATATGAAATTCCCCCCCCAAAAAAATGTAAAAATCAAATTTTTTTAAAATTTTTGGCCAATTTGTTTTCTGCTACCTATGTTTAGTAAAAAAAATCGCAATAAGCGTATTTTGATTGGTTTGCGCAAAAGTTATTGCGTTTACTAACTAAGGGAAAGATTTCTGTCATTTTTGGTGTTTTTTTTTAACGCGTAATGGCGGTGATCTGCGATTTTTTTTGCGGGACTGCGACATTGCGGCGGACAGATCGGACCCTTGACTGACATTTTTGACACTTTTGGGGGTACCAGTGACATTACTACAGTAATCAGTGCTATATATATGCACTGTTACTGTAAAAATGACACTGGCAGGGAAGGGGTTAATTTTATTGGAGAGGGAGGGGTTAATGTATGCCTGGTGCTTACTGACGTGTGGGGGGGGAGGTGACTGTGTGACAGAAGGACAGATCGGATGTCCAGCTATGCTGAACACTCCGATCTGTCAGTCCCTGTCACTATGGAGATCCGCCCGCTGTGTTTATACACAGCGGGCGGATCTCCAGACTCGATCCCCGACGATCGGGGCAGAGCAGCGGCAATCGCCGCTGCTCCTCCGCTGACCCGACTCCCGCTGTGAATGAACACAGCGGGAGCGAGCCTCCGGCGGCGCGCGAACGCCGCCCACAAGGAGCGGAGTCCAGCGACGTAGGTCTACGTCGCTGGACGGGATTGCGGCACTTTGCCGCAGTAGCCTCCATGTGAGCGGAGGTAAAGTGGTTAATCAATGACTTTCATTCTATGCTTCCGCACAGTGCCTAATCACATACTTACAGTGGTTTCTATGTGCATGATCCTCTATTATTGGTCTTTAAAGTGAATAAATATAACTTTCTCTATCGCTCATTGACAGACGTAGTCCTCAGTGATACAGCACCTTCGGGTTATGTTGCCTCCACAGGAGCAGGACTAGACAGGAAATTAAAATGCTCTGGCCACACCCTAGGGGCAGTCCCAGAGGGTATATCCTCTCTCTCTCTGCCTCAGCAAATCAGTTATTTTCTGTCTAGTTAGGAGTAAGGACCTAGATACCTTGCTGGGATCTTCGGTCCTGGCAAGATTTTTTTCTTAAAAAGATTTTTTAGACAGCTTTTTTCTCCAGTGTTCCTGTGAGATCTTCAAGCAAGAAAGCTGAACTGGGCGACGGGCTGGATGTTGAGATCCGGTGGTCACCCCAGTTCAGCCTACGAGCGCGTGCAGGCCATAGCTCCGCGCTGTGTCGGCCGCGACAAAGTCCCATTAAGGGACTGACCCCGCGAGTTAAACGTCTCGCTGAAACGCCAAAGACCATGAGTCACGGCATCCGTATTGGTCGACAGCCCTCCCGCCCCGGTGGAGAGGGGTACTGTCAGGAGTTGGTGCCCGCCTGGTTCCGGTATGGTGAGTAGTATGTTCCCCCTTTTCCCCCTGACGGGTCTTGTGGTGAACGCGGGCCCCTCTCTGTATGGTAAGATAGAGTCCCCCTCTATCCTATAACATGGCACAGATCCCCCTACTTTGAGTGTGATTTTATGTGCAAAAAACCAGGAGGCTTGGTTTGGGAGCTAACAATCTAATTGTATACATGTTTAAAAGATTGTAATCAGTGGCAGTCTGGGAATCTTACTGTGATAAGAATAAGGTACCTACCAGTCAGAAGCCACGGACATGTAGACTGCCTTCCTAGTCAAATCTCCAGCTATAGCAGGCCTTCCGAACGGCCATGAGGTCCGCCAGGGCCGGTACCGCCAACCACGCCAAAAATCCCCATGCAGAGATAGTGTTGTGTGCCCTGCAGCACACTGCTATTCGGTACAGGCCGCCGCCATTTTTTTTGCTGGATTGCACGAGCCGCCATTTTGGCGTAGCCTCGTGTCTCCAGCATGGGGGCGGCCATGTTTGAGGTGATCCAAACACCTCGTGGAGCTAGGGGAGGCGCCGGAAGGCGTGCAGAGGGGCGGAGCCGCCTCCTTTCTTCCTGGGCAGCCAGCCAAAAGGCTTCCTGTTTGTCAAGACAGCGCTGTAACCTGTTGCAGTTAAACTCTGAGCATCAAGTGGTGAGCCTGGGGGTCTATCTCTCTCTCTCTCTCTCGATCGATAGGGATCCCTAGCAGGTAACACTAAGGGGCTTTTGTGGCGCTGGGGGTCTGTGAAAAAAAAAAAAAAGTTTTTTATTTTTGAATTATATTAACCCGGGAAGTTACTGGAATAATCATGGACCCTGCCACACAAATTCCCCCACCTGTTTCCCTCGAGGGGGCCACGGGACCCGCCGGTGCACAGAGTGTAGAGGCATTTACAGCAATTTTGGAGTCTATGGTGGCTCGGGTGGAGGCGGCCTGTCAGGGACGAGGGTCAAGGAAGCGACCCCCGCCTACCCCTATATTATCTGACACCTCTGACTCAGATTCAGAGGTGGTCACTGCAGTTGCAGGTCCCTCTGCAAGGGCTGTTACCTCAGGTAAAGCTCCCTCAGACAGTGAGGAGGACGTTTCTTCTCCCGCTATAATTCAGGAAGGTGGACGCACTAGTTGTGGCAGTGCAGGAAACCTTAAAACTTGAGGTTTTACCGGCAGAAGCAACTGATACAGAGATTTCTTTTGGTACTAACAAGCCCATCAAAACGGTGAAGGTTTTTCCTGTACCCAAGTGTTTTGGTGATAAAATTAAAGGAGAATGGGAGCATTCTAAGCGTACCTTTACGATTTCCAAGCGTATTGCTAGACGCTATCCATTTGAGGAATCCATCATTAAGAAATGGACGGTACCACCAGTGGTGGATCCACCTATTTCCAGGCTGAATAAAGCCACGGTTATCCCAGTGGAGGACACTTCGTCCTTTAAGGATCCGGTGGATCGAAAGATGGAAGCAGAGTCCCGCACCATCTTCTCTCTGATAGGGTCAGCATTTAGACCAGTAATTGTTATTGGTCTAGTTTCCCAGACACTTACGGAATGGGCGAGATTGGTACGCCAAGACCTTAGGGGAAAAGATATTCCCCAGGAAACATCTGATTTGATGGAACAGATTATACAAGGGCTACAGTTTATCTGTGACGCAGCCTTGGACACTACTCCCCTATTAGGGCATGCATCTATGTCAGCGGTAATCCTCAGACGTGTGCTGTGGTTAAAATGCTGGTCAGCTGACCTAGGTTCCAAAAAGACCTTGACGAATCTCCCCTTTCAGGGGAATCGTCTATTTGGGGCCACCCTAGATGAAATCATTAAGGATGCCACTGGGGGCAAGAGCACTTTTTTGCCACAGGCTGCTAAAGCTAAGGGACCTCGCAACAAGCGAGGACCTTTCTTTACCGCCCATAAAGGGTTCGCACGCCCGGCTGGAACAAGCAGGAAAGGCAAGACTCCTCCAGGAGGGTTTAAGAAAGGCTGGTCGGACAAACAGAGGACCAACTCAGCCAAACCTGAAGCAAAGGAGTACACAGCCTGAAGGTGCGCCCCCACCCGGTTTGAGGGTGGGGGGACGTTTTCACCGGTATTCAGGACATTAGATCGAGCATCAACTACTACTACCAGTGCGATTCTTCCCTTCCAACATTTAAGTACTACAGGGAGCGGTAGTCACCGTTCCCTGAATAGATCTTTTCCTTTACCTTTTCCTAAGATTAGTCTCAATTCCCCACAGGAATCGGATCTGGTTGACCAGACAGGCCAAGAAGCCTCTAGCCGGGTAACTTTGGTCCCTGAGGTTCAACCAGAAAAGATCACCCTTCCTGATAGCAATCAGGTATCTGATAAATGTGTGGGAACAGAAATCGACCAGACTTTCTCGGATGGTCGGGGCCAGATAGCTCTAGGGACGCCTGGTTCAGATCCAGTCAGCACCAGTGGTCCTAGAAATTCTAGGCTGGCCTCGTCAAGCCGGCCTGGCCGACTTGGACAGGCTAGTCGCAGACGTTCCGTGGGAACTTCGTCTCAGGGAGTGTCTGTGGTCTCAAGGACCAATTTACCATCGTGCTTTACAGTCGCTGGTTTTAATGGCCGGGCCATTGAGACCCAAGTACTGAAGGACAGAGGTTTGTCAGCTTCAGTCATTCCTACCCTTATTAAAGCAAGGAAAGCGACTTCCAGCAAGGTCTATTATCACACATGGAAGACTTATATTGCGTGGTGCGAATCTTTAGGATTTCCTCTACGTACCTATTCGGTGACTCGAATATTGGCTTTTTTGCAACAAGGGGTTAAGCAGAAGCTAGCCTTGAGCACCATCAAGGGTCAAGTTTCAGCATTAGCAATCTTCTTTCAGAAACCTTTAGCTACCAAGTCCTTGGTGCGGAATTTCATCCAGGGGGTGCGGCACCTGGCTCCACCAGTCCGCGCGCCCTTACCGCCCTGGGATCTCAATTTAGTTTTGTCGGTTCTACAGAAACCTCCCTTTGAAAACATCAGGGAGATTCCCTTGTTTACTTTATCCCAGAAGGTGGCCTTCTTGGTGGCTATCACTTCTGCTCGCAGGGTGTCAGAACTGGCTGCATTATCATGCCAGTCCCCATACCTAGTGATTCATAGGGATAAGGTAGTACTTCATCCTAAGCCATCCTTTCTTCCTAAGGTGGTTTCAGATTTTCATCTGAATGAAGATATTGTACTACCTTCCTTGTGTCCTCAGCCCAAGCATCATCGGGAACATGCGTTGCATTCCTTGGATGTGGTTCGGGCAATCAGAGTATACCTGAAAGCTACGGAATCATTCCGTAAGACGGATTCACTTTTTGTGATCACGGATGGCCCCAGAAAGGGTTTGCCTGCATCTGCCGCGACCATTGCCAAATGGATTAGACAGACGGTGGTACAGGCTTATTCTATTAAGGGTCAGAGTCCTCCGTTCCCTGTTAGGGCGCACTCCACTCGAGCGCTCAGTACTTCCTGGGCCTTTCGCCATCAGGCGTCAGTGGTCCAGGTATGTAAGGCGGCCACCTGGTCGTCGGTACATACCTTTACAAAATTCTATAAAATTAATGTGACGGCATCGGCGGATGCCTCATTTGGCCGCAAGGTTTTGCAGGCCGCAATTTGAGGAGACCGGTGGTCTACCTCGAGAGTTTTTTTTCTGTTTGAAAAATTTCTTTTTTGTTGAGTCTCATCATTAAGGATGAGCATTGTAAACTTCTAGTTGGCACCGGTTGGGCCTTCTAGATTGGGATTTGATTTCCATTTTCCCACCCCTCATTTGTGATACTGCTCTGGGACGTCCCGAAGGTGCTGTATCACCGAGGACTACGTCTGTCAATGAGCGATAGAGAAAAATGGATTTTTGTAAAATCTTACCGTAAAATACTTTTCTCTTAGCTCATTGACAGACGTAGTCCCCGCCCCTCTGTTTTGGAGTTGGGTTGGGTTAAAATCTCTAAAGACTGCTTTTTGACATAACTGATTTGCTGAGGCAGAGAGAGAGAGGATATACCCTCTGGGACTGCCCCTAGGGTGTGGCCAGAGCATTTTAATTTCCTGTCTAGTCCTGCTCCTGTGGAGGCAACATAACCCGAAGGTGCTGTATCACCGAGGACTACGTCTGTCAATGAGCTAAGAGAAAAGGATTTTACGGTAAGATTTTACAAAAATCCATTTTTATCAATTTAGAAAACCTATTCCTTTTATCTGCAAAAAAAAAAAAATGTACCTTTATGGTGTCTCCAACTGAAGTCAGGTTAGGTGACAGTCTTATGTCAGTGGGAGCTGCTCTGTAAAATGCTGTTCCTTTGAGACAGGGTGGCACAGGGTTGCATATGCCCACTCCTCCATCCTCTCATCTCCATTCACCTAAGTACACACTATATTGTCAAAAGTATTGGGAAGCCTGCCTTTACATGCACATGAACTTTAATGGCATCCCAGTACCTAGTACATGATCCGGTGCAGGAGAGCTGCTCTGCCGCTGTATAACTAGTGTAGCAGGTTTTCCAGGCCTGTGGTCTGATGTGGGTCTGCCATCAGTACCGGTTACCTCTCCAGCCCATGTGAGCTGCGACCCTGGGTGTGAGCACTGAGACATCGACAACTCCGGCATCTTTGTTTGTTGTTTTATTTGATTTAAAGGGGATAAGAGAAGGGAATGAGTGGGATACTCCTTTAGGCTACAACTATATACACTTGGGACTTTGTTCCTGAAAAATGGCCTTGGCGCTTCCTTGACACCGGCCGGCGCCAGCCAACACTCACTTACTCTGAGAGCACTCTGTCCCTCATTAGAAGTGCTGAATCCTCGACTTGAAGTCCAGAAGATACAGGACTGTGAATTGTAGAACTGCTGACACTGCTGCACTGCAAAGTCACTGAATACTTCCCTCCCACCTTGCACTGGCTTGAGGTAGTATGTTGTAGGATTCTGAAAAAACTGCAACTTCCAACTGGCACACACTGTACAATTCAGGGCCCAACTGTAGGCACCCCCTTTAACCTTGAACTCTTCAGGGTCCATTGACTATGTACCCCCTCTGTCACTTCAGGGTCCTCAACCTAGGTACCCCTTTTCACCACTAGCTGGCACTGGATCCCCGAACCTCCACCGGAGTGGTCCCCTCTAACTTCAGGCAGACCCCCAGGGGCAATTCTCAGTACTCACGACCTGACTCTCCGCAGGTTCTGGGCACACCAGATCCCCTCAGCTTAGCTCAGCACTCTCTGGATCTGCAGGCAACACCCCGAGATCCTCTTCCTCAGACATGAGGAGAGACAGCCGTTCTCTCCCTCCTGGGACTCTGCTCCCGCCAAAGACCATGTTTCATGCGCCACCCCCAGACTTATTCCCACTCCCAGAATCCTTTGCAGCATAATCTGCCTTCTGGGGTAGTTACAAGCCTGGATGTGTCCCCTGATTGGGTTTCCTCCACTGCCCTATGAGAAGCCTCTCACAGGAGCAGTGGGGAGACTCCCCCTTCAGCAGGCACACCTGGAAACCATGACACCCTGACTAAACAAATCACAGCCCTGCTGTTAGGCAGACAAGACCCACTATACATTTACCTAGCACCTACCTGTAGGATGCTACACTAGGGTATGTGGTCAGCAGGGCTGCTGATGGGGGGGGGGGGGAGTCACCAGTCCTCCTGTAGGGGGCTCGGGCACACATGGGGGCCCCAACAGCATGGGCAATTGGTGCGGTCGGGCAGAGGGGGCAATTACAGAAGGAACCCCAGTGCGGCTCTCTGCAGCAGCTGAAAGCGATTTTCTCCCCCTCCTGCCAGCTTTCAGCTGCTGCAGGCAGAGACACAGACACAGGGCATCGTTCCTGTAATTACTTCTTCGGCACCGATCCCCCTCTGTTCTGCCTGCTTCTGATCTCCATCCCCCCCCCCCCGTGGGCCCATTTTTTCCTTTGCCAATCCCCCTCCTGCAGTACTGCAGGCTTCCCTGTTCTGTAAAAAAAAAAAAAAAATCTTTAAACATTGTAATAAATTATTTTAAATAAAATAATTGTTAACATTTAAAAAAAAAAAGTAATTATATATATATATATATATATATATTATATTGTAAATTAAAACAATTAAAAAGGGCTAATTCACACAAGTTCTCTGTTATGTTTTTGTCCGCTAATAATGATTTTAGTGTATTTTTAGTGAAAAGAATGAATGTCTTGATGCCTACCAGGTAGGCTGTACGGGGCCATGTGATTTCTAACAGCAGGCCTGGCGGGCAGCAAGCAGTTAACTCCTGGGCAGCCAATCCATCTTGATAAGACGAACAAAATATAACCTTGACATTTTGTTTGCTGCAGTGTGCTAAAGCTCACATGTGTTGTCTAGGTCCATATACACTATATTACCAAAAGTATTGGGACGCCTGCCTTTACACGCACATGAATTTTAATGGCATCCCAGTCTTAGTCCGTAGGGTTCAATATTGAGTTGGCCCACCCTTTGCAGCTATAACAGCTTCAACTCTTCTAGGAAGGCTGTCCACAAGGTTTAGGAGTGTCTATGGGAATGTTGGTAATATAGTGTAGGTGCCCTTTAAAATGAATGCCAACGCTCTGTACTTAGTTTTGTGCGTTATAGCGTGTTGCGGTACTGCAAGGTAAAACAGGCACGGTGACCGGACACTATAGTTCTACACTGGGAATAAGATTATTGTTCAAAATAAAATGTGAGATCAGTCAAGCGCTTGCAGGGTGTCAGATTTTGGTATCTTTGCTTTAAACGGTTGCCGACCGCCGCACGATATACTGCGGCGGTCAGCCCCGGCCAGGCATACCGGGGGGGTACGTCACTCGCCTGTCACTGACTTGTGAGCCAATAGCGGGCGGGCGCACGCCCGCCCCGGCTCGTTCACTGACAAGTCAGTGCGTGTGACCGGCAGACCCGATCGTCCGCCGGTCACTCACGATCGTTCCGGTGAAGGGAGAAAGTCAGGCGGCTAATGTAAACAAGCCGCCTGTCATTCTCCCTGGTGTAAAAATGAAGATCAGACGGTTCTACTATGTAGAACCATTGATCTCTGTTTTTACACCTCAAGCCATGTCCCTTCACAGTAGAAAGCACGCCCCTAGGACACACTTAACCCCTCCCTCTCCAATACAGTTAACCCCTTCCCTGCCAGTGTCATTTTTGCAGTAACAGTGCATATGTATAGCACTGATTACTGCAGTAATGTCACTGGTAACCCCAAAAGTGTCAAAAATGTCAGTCAAGGGTCCGATCTGTGCGCCGCAATGGCGCAGTACCGCAAAAAAAATCGCAGATCGCCGCCATTACGCGTTAAAAAAAAACCCACCAAAAATGACAAAAATCTTTCCCTTTGTTAGTAAACGCGATAACTTTTGTGCAAACCAATCAAAATGCGCTTTTTGCGATTTTTTTTTACCAAACATAGGTAGCATAAAACAAATTGGCCGAAAATGTTAAAAAATTTTGATTTTTACATTTTTGGGAATTTCATATAAAAAAATGTGGAAAAATATTGTTATTTTTGCAAAATTGACGCTCTTTTTTTGTTTATAGCGCACGATCAAAAAATCGCACAGGTGATCAAATACCACCAAAACAAAGCTCTGTTTGTGGGAAAAAAAGGACGTCAAATTTGTTTAGGTACAGCGGCGCACGACCGCGCAATTTTCCGTTAAAATCACGCAGTAAAAAATCGCAAAAAAACCCCTGGTCAGGAAGGGGGTAAAATCTTCCGGGGCTTAAGTGTTTAAGTGTACACACCAAGCAGACCAACTTTTCAGATTATTTCTTACATTTGGTGTTTATTATGCCTTTTGGCTGCTGTTACGACATATAAAATGATAGACTTCAAACAGTGTAATCTCAGATGGACCGCGGCTTTCCAGATTCATGGGCAGCACAATACAACCACCAGGCTTCTGAAATCAGACACTTTCCACACATGCAACTTCTTCACTTTCCATATCGACTTTCTATTTATTTATTCTTTTTCTCATAATTTAATAGTCTTTGTTCTCAGTAAACAATGAATCAGGTTTAGCCCTTTGTAGGAACTCTCTTTCTCAGGGAATTGAAGAGAAATTGCTTCTGGCATTCTATTATAGAATTCTGATTATGTAGTTAGTCTTCTGCGGTGCCAAAGGCGACCGGGATCTTTTCTGCATTTGTTTTGTATTACATAACATTTGTTGTTTAGTTGCTCTACAATTCATTGTACATGCTGCTGCAGAATCATATTTTGTATCTCCTCATTTCATTATTACTCACTTATATTCTTTTGATAGAAATTTGGACTTGCTTAACTACTTCTAGACTGGGCCTTTTTCTGACACCGTTTGTTTACATATAACAATCAGTTTTTTTTTTTGCTAGAAAATTACTCAGAACCCCCAAACATTATATATTTAATTTAAAGCAGAGGCCCTAGAGAATAAATTGGTGGTTTTTGCAATTTCTTATATCACAGCGTAAATAGGTTTTTTTTTTTTTAAACAAAATTTTTGGGGAAAAAATACACCTAATTTTTACACTTAAGGGTCCTTTCACATGGGCGGTCCGTATGTCCGTTTTTTCCATCCCATTTTTTTGCAGAGGAAAAACTGAGATAATGCATGTCAATGGGATTGCGGATGTCAGTGGATGACCATCCGCTGACATCCACTGACATCCGATTTGCATCCTTTCCTATCAGTTCAGTTTTTTGGAATGGAAGATAACCCTATTTTTCTTACGTTTAAAAAAAACGGAACGGACGCAAAAACGGATGTCAGCGGTGTCATCTGCAGACATCCGCAATCCCATAGACATACATTATCTCCGTTTATCGTCCGCAAATGGATGGGATGATAAACGGACATACGGACCGGATAACACAAGTGTCATCCGTGTCCGCAAAAAAAAAACAAAAAAGGTCCAGAGCGGATCAAAAAACGGTGAAAGGACCCTAAAACAATTGTTTGTAAAATATAAAAGGTGAAGTTACATCGAGTAAATAGATACCAAACATGTCACACTTTAAAATTGCGCACACCCATGCAATGGCGACAAACTACATAACTTTTACTATCCATAGGTGACACTTTAAAAGGCTTTACAGGTTACCTCTTTAGATTTACAGTGGTGCTAGAATTACTGCCCATGATCTGACGTTCGCAGTGATACCTCACATATGTGGGATGATCACTGTTTGCGTGCGTGCCGGACTAAAGCGCACATTCGCCTTTGCACACAAGCACAGGACGGAGGTACTTTAAATTATTATTATTTTTTTTTTAATTATTATTATTATTATTTTTTTACACTGTTGCTTTAATTTATTTTTTTATCATTTTTTATTGCTGTCACATGGAATGTAAACATCCTTGTGACAGCAATAGGCATGTGACAGGTCCTCTTTATGGATAGATCTTTGGTCTGTAGGGCCCCAGATCCCTCCTTAAAAGCATTCAAAACACCAAGAACTGTGTTTCTGAATGCTTTAGATTTAAAAAAACTGGCGCCAATAGTTTCCGAATAAACTGTAAGGGATGTCCTGTCATCGCCTCCGGTTTACAAAAATGAACAGGTGATCAAAGCCAATCTCAGCTTTGTTTGGCTATCAAGCCAGCTGGCGGTGGAAAGGGAGAGCCCGAGGAAGCCAGGGAAGGTGGCGGAAGGGGGGGGCGCATCCCCTACCGCTGCTTGTAATAGCAACCTGAGTGGCTGGTGAGAGAGAAAGCCGACCACCGGCTCTAAAAAAACTGTACCGGGATGATGCCTGCAGCTGCATATCTTCCCAGTATAACCACCGAAAGTCAGGCAACATACCAGTACATCACTGGATGGGAAGTGATTTAAAAAAGGGCCTGAATTGGTGAAGTTGTTTTTCAAAATTTGCAAGCAGAGAACTAGTCACCCGTATTACCTATAGGCTCCCTGCAGCTCACCTTTTCCCTATTACTGACTTTGCACGCTTTGTTCTGCACTGGGTCTTTGTATGTTTGCAGCCATCTTTGTAGTGGAGTATGGCTTTGCTTCCTCTTAAAGGGATGGTAAAGGCAGAGGGTACATTCTATGCATTAAGATAAAAAAGCCTTCTGTGTGTAGGAGCCCCCCTTATACTTACCTGAGCCCATCCTTATCCAGCGATTTTGCTGCCCAGGGCTCCCCTCATCATTGACTGAGACAGCAACACGGCGCGATTAGCTCCCACTGCTGTCAATCAAAATCAGTCAGCCAATCAGTAGAGAGAGGGAGCGGGGTCAGGTTGCAATTTCCATGTCTGAATGGACACAGGGAGCTGTGACTCGCCTCAGATGCCCCCACAGCAAGCTGCTTGCTGTGGGGACACTCAACAGGAGGGAGGGTCCAGGAGCACCGAAGAGGGACCCGGGAAGAGGAGGATCTGGGTCACTCTGTGCAAAACCAACTGCACAGAGGTGGGAAGTATAACATGTTTGTTTTTTTAAAAAAACAAGTCTTTACAATCACTTTAAGAGCTGCCAGATCAAATGACTTGTGGGGTAATGATTAGACGCAGAGGGGGGAGGAAGCACAATCCACAAAATGGATAAAGCAGAAGCTGGGAGATCCTTGCACTGCAGGTCCTAAGGTACAGCTTCCTCTCCAACAAGGAGAACAATGAACAGCACAGTAGTGACATCACTAAATGTCAGTCCAAATCTCAAGATTAAGACCTAATTTAAAAAAACGCATGTGTTTATATCCTGCAACACTTGCTGGGTATGTACTGGGCTTAATGAATTGTGTCTGTTTCTGTCACTTATGATGAGAGAAGATACATAAGTTTTGTCAGAAGTACACTAAGGCAGGCCATAGATGGTTCAAATCTCGGCCGGTTCACCAGGAAGCCGAGATTCGAACGGTGGGTGGGTAGGCTAAATGTACCCAAGTTGATCGATTGATCAACTTGTGTACAAACAGTTTGCTGGATTCACTTGCGATTATCACTAGCAGCTGCTATAGCCGCTAGTAATAATCACTTTCTTCTCCCGGCGGTGATCAGACCAAAATGAAGGACACATTGGGAGGAAGGAGGGACTTTGTTCCAAATCAGGGCAGTCCCTCAAAATCGGGGACAGTTGGGCCCGCCTGGCCCTATGTGAAAAAGCAATTGCCCCTCCCTTGCTAAATTCTGAATTAACTGTGATTAACCACATTTTCTGAAAAGCCGAGTTCAATTTCACTTGGCACACCCAAACCTGAGTCCTGCCACACCTGTTGAATCAAGAAATCACTTAAATAGAGGCTATATGACAAAGTGGAGCATGCTAAAAGATCTAAAAAAGAACACATCATGCCACAATCCAAAGAAATTCCAAAACAGATGAGAAACAAAGTACTTGAAATGTATCACTCTGAAAATGGTTACAAAGCTTTTCTAAAGCTTTGGGACTCCAGTGAACCTTGGTGAGAGCCATTATCCACAAATGGAGAAAACTTGGAACAGTGGTGAAACGTCCAAAGTGTGGCCGACCTACACAAATTACTCCAAGAGCACAATGACTTCTCATCCAAGAGATCATAAAGAACCCAGAACAACATCTAAAGACCTGCAGGTCTCACTCAATGTTCATGATTCAACAATAAGAAGGAGACTGGGCAAAAATGGTGTCCATGGGAGAGTTCAAAGGCCAAAGCCAGTGCTGACCAAAAAGAACACAAAGACTCATCTCACATTTGCCAAGAAACATCTTGAGACTTTTAGGCAAATTTTCTGTGAACTGATGAGTCAAAAGTTGAACTTTTTGGAAGGTGTGCGTCCTGTTACATATGGCGTAAAACTAACACAGCATTTCAAAAAAAGAACATCATACCAACAGTCAGACATGGTGGTGGTAGTGTGATGGTCTGGGGGTGGCTTTGAAGCATCAGGACCTGGATGACTTGCCATCATTGATGGAAGAAAAATAGCCTAATGGTGAGGCTACCTATAGCGCTTGCTGGTATGTTTACACCTTAACCACCTAAGCCCCGGAGATTTTGGCTGCTCAAAGACCAGGCCCTATTTTGCGATTCGGCACTGCATGACTTTAACAGACAATTGCGTGGTCGTGCGATGCTGTACCCAAATTAAATTGACGTCCTTTTTTCCCACAAACAGGGCTTTCTTTTGGTGGTATTTGATCACACGTGCGATTTTTACTTTTTGCGCTATAAACAAAAAAAGAGCGCCAATTTTGAAAAAATAACAATATTTTTCAAATTTTTTTATATGAAATTCCCCCCCCCCAAAAAAATGTAAAAATCTAATTTTTTTTAACATTTTAGGCCAATTTGGTTTCTGCTACATATTTTTGGTAAAAAAAATCGCAATGGGCGTATTTTGATTGGTTTGCGCAAAAGTTATTATGTTTACTAACTAAGGGAAAGATTTATGTCATTTTTATTGTTTTTTTTTTTAACTACTAATGGCGGCGATCTGCGATTTTTTTTTTTTTGCGGGACTGCGGCATTGCGGCAGACAGATCGGACCCCTGACGTTAGTAACATTTTTGACACTTTTGGGGGTACCAGTGACATTACTACAGTAATCAGTGCTATAGATATGCACTGTTACTGTAAAAATGACACTGGCAGGGAAGGGGTTAACTTTATTAGAGATCAAGGGGTTAAGTTTGTCCCTAGGGGCGTGATTCTAACTGTAGAGGGGCGTGGCTTTTGATGTAACCACAGAGACATATACGATCCTACATAGCAGGATCGTATGATCCTTGCTGTTACACCAGGGAGAATGACAGGCGGCTTTGTTTACATCAGCCGCCTGTCTTTCTCCCTCTCCAGCGGGAGATCGCGAGTGGCCCGGCGGACATCGGAGGGGCCGGTCACTCGCGCGGGGACCTCAGTGAACGAGCGGGGGCAGGAGCGTGCCTCCGGCGGCGCACGCTCGCCCCCTACAGGCTCCTGGGCGAGCGGCGTAGTACTACGTCACTTTGCCCAGGAGGCAAGTGGTTAATACAAAATAAAATAAAAGTAATATTTGTGTCTTGTGATAGATACAGTGGTGTGTTATAAATAAAATGCTAGTTGATGTACACCATATAAAACATCTACTACCTAGATACTGTTAATAAAATAAAACACTAATATTTCATACAATGGTGAAAATTCAAAAGTAAATAAATAAATAATTAATGGTGAGATATAAAGTGCTTGTGGCTTATATGATCAAGTCCATAACATGTGACTGTGGTGATAAAGTTCAAAGTGGTTCTCTTGTGCAAATGTTGCTTATTCAATGCAAAAAAGTGCAGGTGTTCAACGTGGAAAAGTTCTGTTCACTTTGTGACAATAGTGCAGCTCTGGTTCCTTTTCCACCGTGGTAAGATAAGGGTGGGTCACTTACCAGATGGAGTGGGTTTTGTATGCATTATAGCATCAAGACCAGTAACGCTTTATTAGCCTCCAGGCTAATAGGGGTCTCCTTGTGGCTCTCCAAACGTGGGGTGGATGGGATGGTGGACTCCCTCCTCTCCTCTCACCTCATTGGATATGGAGCCAGTATATGAAGAAAGACAAAATGTGCTCTGGATAGTGTAGTATTTTTTAAAAGGTAAATTTTATTCCCATTCCATGGGTAAAAAATTATCAGGGCAAATACAAATAAAAATGGCAGACAAAATATAAAAATATATAGTTCCTAGGCCGTTATAGGCCGTCCGTGACCGTGTGTGCTAGTAGCAAACCAGCTGCAGAGTGGCGAGCAGGAGATATCCGGCTTGCATTCCACCTGCGATCACAAGTCACGCTGTGCGTTCCAAACTTACGCATTTCGTCACATCCAGTAACGTCTTCGGAGATCATTGATGGAACCATGAATTCTGAGCTCTAGCAGAAAATCCTGAAGGAGAATGTCCAACCATCAGTTGGTGACCTCAAACTCAAAGGCACTTGGGTTATGCAGAAGAACAATGATCCAAAACACACCAGCAAGTCCACCTCTGAATGGCTCAAACAAAAAAAAAAATTAAGATTTTGGAGTGGCCTAGTCCAGACTTAAATCCGATTGAGATGCTGTGGCATGAACTTAAAGGATGAGTTCACCTTTCGTAACATGTTACATCCATATTCAGGATGTAATAACATGTAACGTATTACGAATGGACTGCCCCCTGCCCCCCCCCCCCCCCACTGATCTGACAGCCAGCAGGGTAGCGGGCTCTTTCCCCCCACCCCCGCTAGCTGTCACAGTAAAAAAAAAAACGTGGCCGGGTGGGGCTTCGCCCACTCAGCCGCGTTACGCATTCGCAGTGTTCTGACAGCCTTTGTGGGTGTTGGCTTAGTTTTCAATGACACTGTGGAGCGCTGTGGTAGTTCATTAAGTCTTCCTGTCAGATTGTATCTGCTTGCCCGTACGGGATGTATGGCCACACAGATACACTGACAGATCTGGTTGTCAGTTTGCTGGTGCCATGCTTTAGAGGCTTTTACCTGCAAAAAAATGTGCATTTATTATTTTTTGTTAAAAGGTGAAATGATCCTTTAACCACTTGACGACCGCCCCACGCAGATACACTGCAGCAGGGTGGCTCGGCTGCGCATAATCACATAGATCTACGAGATTATGTGCACGTGGATTCAGCGGCACGTGTGCGCCGCTGGAGCCGCATTCCCGCTGTGTCTAATCAGACCGCGGGAGGAGCAGGCTCGATCGCCACCGGCCTTCCACGATCTTTGGCTAGAATGACAGAAGAGCCGCTTGCCTATGTAAACAAAGCAGGCGGCTTTTCTGTCAGAGAGGCAGGGAAAGATCATGTGATTCAGCCAAGCCGAATCACCGATCTCTCCCTGCCTCTGTCCAACCCAACTCCCCACACAGTCAGTAAGCACTATTAGGCATACACTTAACCCTTTGATCACCTCCAGTGTTAACCCCTTCCCTTCCAGTGTCATTTATACAGTAACAGTGCATATTATTTAGCACAGATTACTGTATTAATGTCACTGGTCCCCAAAAAATGTCAAAAATGTCAGTTAGGGGTCCGCCGCAATGTCGCAGTCCTGCTAAAAATCGCTGATTGCCGCCATTACTAATAAAAAAATAAAAATAAATAAAAAGTCCAAAAATCTATCCCGTTTTTAAACGCTATAACTTTTGCGCAAACCAATTAAAATACACTTTTTGGGATTTTTTTTACCAAAAATATGTAGTAGAATACAAATTTGCCTAAACTTATAAAAAAAATGTTATTTTTAAAAATTTTTTATTGATAATGTTTTTTTAGCAGAAAGTAGAAAAATATTGCGTTTTTTTAAATATTGTCGCTTTTTTTTTGTTTATAGCGCAAAATCTAAAAACTGCAGTTTTGTGATCAAATACCGCCAAAAGAAAGCTCTATTTGTGGGAAAAACAGGACATCAATTGTATTTCGGTACAGCTTCGCAGGACTGCGCAATTGTCAGTTAAAGCAACGTAGTGTCGAATCGCAAATCGCAAAAAATGGCTTGGTCTTCTTTTTTTTTTTATAAGTTTATTTATTGTTTTCAAATAGAAAGGAGATACAAATATATTTCACACAATAAAAACATACATTTTTCCATTCATATAATTTCTCCCCTCCCCAAATGTACCCAATTTTCCCATATATCCCTCCATTCCTCTGTCTCATCCTCCTCCCTGTTCCTTAGGTATTCCAATGTTCTTATTCTCTCTACTCTTTGGACCCAGTCTCTTATAGTTGGTGCTTCTTCTTTCTGCCAAAATAGCGGGATTAGTCCTTTTGCGGCATTCATCAGATCAGGTATCAATGTTACTTTGTATTGCCTTACAGAATTTTTCGTACCATGGAATAGGCAGTACCATGGTTCTTCCGGGATTTCTATTTTCGTAATATTTTTAATATGGACTAGAATTTCTTTCCAGACATTTTTAATTTTTGGACACTCCCACCATAAATGGGCTATTGTAACCCACCTCTGTGCAGCCTCTCCAACAGTTTTTTGGTTTATCTTTTTGGTAATTATGAGCTTTATCTGGGGTAATATACCATCTTGCAATGCATTTATAGTTCATTTCAATTGTGTTCACATCTACTGTAGAACTGTGTATTCGTTTTAGTTGGACATCTCAAATGGCTCATAGTGGACCCCATTTACTCTCACCTTAGCAGTGGGCTGGCTATGTTTTTATCCAGGCCATCATTTTTTCTCCAATTCCAAATTCCTCCAAAGTTCTTATCATGAAGCCCAACTGACTCTGTCGAATGCTTTCTCAGCATCTATCGACAGTATTAGTCCATGGGATCCACTCTTAGCCATTTGCTGCATCAGCAGGATTGTTCTTATCCCATTGTCTCTGCCCTGTCTCCCGGGTATGAAGCCCACTTGGTCCTTGTGTACCCATTCTGTCATAAGATTTTTCATCCTGGTCGCCAACACCTTTGCGAAGAGTTTTATATCAATATTTAAGAGTGAGATAGGTCTATAGCTTGAGCATACAGTCGCATCTTTTCCCTCTTTCAAGATTACTGTAATTGATGCTAGGAGGGCCTCCTTACTCATACCATATTCTTGCCCAAGGTCATTAAAGTAGTCTTTTAACTTGGGTAACAGCAAATCTTTATGTCTTTTATAATAGTTCACCGTGAACCCGTCCGGTCCGGGGCTCTTCCCTGAAGATGTCGTTTTAAGGGCTATACTTATCTCTTCCTCTGTAATTTGGGCTTCTAATTGATCTAGTTTTTCCTGTTGTATTTTGGGTAATTTCACCTCTCTCAAATATTGTTTAATTTTCCCCACTTTATTTAAGTCCCTTTCTCCTCCTACTTCTTTGATATTATAAAGTTTCCCATAGTATTCCTGGAAAATGTTTGTTATGTCGGCCATTGAGTATACCATTTCCCACTTTGAATCTCTCATTTTCTCTATATAATTTATTGATTTCTTTTTTTTCATAATCTTCGCTAATTTCTTCCCGATCTTATTATTCCCGTAGTAATTTTCTTTGGTGGCTCTCCTGATCCCCTGTCTAATTTCTTGTTCTAGTTCTATTCTTTTAATTCTTCTTTTTATTACTAACTGGTGTTGGTTCTCGACCGTCTGTTTATTTTTATGACTTTGTTCTAACTCATAGATTTATTTTATCAATTTTTCTTTATATTCTACTCTCTCTTTTTTCCTCCTTGCCCCTTTAGAGATTAAGATCCCCCTCATGTAGGCTTTTTGTGCCTCCCATAATGTATTTTTTGATGTTTCTTCATTTTTATTGATGTGGTAGTATAGTTCTAATTCTTTTCTAACTTCTTCTCCCCATTTTTTTTCTCTCAATAGTTCCTCATTTAATCTCCAGGTCCATGTTTTAGGTTGTCCCCCTGCTGTTTTTAACTTTATTTTAACTGGTGCGTGATCCGACCATGTCTTAATCCCTATTTTGGCCTCTATCACTGATTCAATCCTTCTGTGATCTATAAAGATGTAATCAATCCTCGAGTATGTCTTATGTACAGAGGAGTAGAAGGTGTAATCTCGCTCTTTCGGATGTAACACCCTCCAAGTGTCTAGTAATTTACATTGAAATCGTTTTTTTTTAATCATTTTCAGATGTGTTGTTCTACCCCTCTGTACTGCTGACGTACTGTCTATTTCTGGATCTAGGCAAAAATTAGGCAAAAATTAAAATCTCCCGCTAGTATCACCCACCCTTTTCTAAATTCTATTAGTTTATCTAGAATTTTCCCAAGGTATCTCATGGGTTTGTCATTTGGGCAATACCCATTTACCAGGGTCACCTCCCTTGTAAATAATTTCCCTTTCAGGAAAAGGAATCTTCCCTCATGGTCTGCCATTCTCTCTTCCAGGACAAAGTGAATTCCTCTGGCAAACCCAATAGCCCCCCCCCCTTTTGATTGATTTTTTTTGTTGTGGAGTCAGCATAGTACCAAGTGGGGTGTTCTTTTGAGTATAGCCTGATATTGGATTAATCTAGGATGTGGGTTTCCTGTAGGAAAACTAAATCAGCTCCCATGTTTTTAATCTCTTTCAACATTTTCTGTCTCTTCTCAGGGGAGTTTAGACCTCTAATATTGTACGTTACACAATTAGCTTCTATCATTTACAAAATTGAGAGAGGAATTCCATTCTTCCCCAGAGAAAACACAAACTTATCCAACAAAAGAATGGAGCGGATACGCTAGGTTGTAGTTCATCTTTCCCTTCCTCCCTCTTCCCAACTCCTCCTCCTCACCCCCCTCCCCTCCCCCCTCCCCTTCCTCCCCCCCGCCCCTCCGAGGTTGAGTACCCATGGGTTTCTAGGCCTTCTCCCCTTGGGCCTTTCCAGTTGAGCCACTTCCTCCCTCCTTGTGTCGACTTTTTCCCTGGGGTGGGACTCTGCACCTGAACGTCTGTCTCCCCCTACATCTCCCATGGTGTCGTGTGGGATTAGGTTACTTGAGTCCCCGGGGTTCCATCCAGTTCTTATAAATCTCTCTTTTTCCCATCACCCACCTATTTCCAACATTTCTTCTAAATTTTCCTCTCTCCCATTTTCTGGCAGACCTCTGATTCTTAAATTTTTTCTTTTATCTCTATTTTCCTGGTCTTCTAATTTGTAACGTATATTTCTTTGTAATATTTGTAGATCCTTCATTTCCTCTTTAAGTGTCTTCAGATCCTTCCCTTGGAGATCTGTCTTTCCCTCTACTTCCTCTACACGTCTTAACATGTGTCCTAAATCTTCATGCAGGGTTACCATGTCTTTTTTAATAGACTGTTCCAGATTTAAGAACATTTCCCTTATTTCATCCTTTGTAGGTAATTGATCTTTTACACTTTGAGCTGCTTCACTACAGACACTGTCCGTCTGTACGCTATCTTTGGACTGATCATGGCTATTTTCTGTTGTTTTGCGGGGCTTTTTATTGCCTTCATTATTTAGTTTTGGCTTTGTTGAAATTTGCCGCTCATTATCCTCTGCTGTATTAGTGGTCATATATTTTTAGTTGATGCCGGTCTTGCACTGAGTTTTGGTAACTTTGCTCCTCCATCTTTAGCTGATTTATTCTTCATTTTTCAGTCTCCTTGCCCCCCCTTTTTTTGAATCGGTGTATAATATAGGTGTCTAAGACTCCGGATATTTTAATGGGGCTTATTTGTTTATTTGTCTCCCGGATTTTTTATTCCCACAGTCACAGAGAGTTTTTTTTTTTTTTTTAAAGCCTGAGCATTAAGGTTATTAACCACTTAAGCCCCGGAAGATTTTACCCCCTTCCTGACCAGGGGGTATTTTGCGTTTCGGCACTGCCTGACTTTAACGGACAATTGCGCGGTCATGCGGCGCTGTACCTAAACTAATTTGACGTCCTTTTTTTCCCACAAACAGAGCTTTCTTTTGGTGGTATTTGATCACCTGTGCGATTTTTTGATCATGCGCTATAAACAAAAAAACAGCGTCAATTTTGCAAAAATAACAATATTTTTCACATTTTTTTATATGAAATTCCCCCAAAAAAAATGTAAAAATCTAAATTTTTTTACATTTTCGGCCAATTTGTTTTATGCTACATATGTTTGGTAAAAAAAATCGCAAAAAGCGTATTTTGATTGGTTTGCGCAAAAGTTATCGCGTTTACTAACAAAGGGAAAGATTTTTGTCTTTTTTGTTTTTTTAACGCGTAATGGCGGCGATCTGCAATTTTTTTTGCGGTACTGCAACATTGGGGCGGACAGATCGGACCCTTGACTGACATTTTTGACACTTTTGGGGTTACCAGTGACATTACTGCAGTAATCAGTGCTATATATATGCACTGTTACTGTAAAATGACACTGGTAGTGAAGGGGTTAACTTTATTTGAGAGGGAGGGGCTGTGTGTGTCCCTAGGGGCGTGATTCTAACTGTGATTGGCTGTGGCTTGAGGTGTAGGAACAGTGATCAACGGTCCTACATAGTAGAACCGTATGATCAGTGTTTCTACACAGGGGAGAATGACAGGTGGCTTGTTTACACTAGCCGTCTGACTTTCTCCCTCTCCCCCGACGATCGCAGAGTGACCGGTGGACATCGGGTCCGCCGGTCACACGCGCGGGGGGGTCCGTGACCGCACGGGAGCGCGCCTCCGGCGGCGCGCGCTCGCTCCCCAGAGCCTCACAGGCTAGTGACGTTTATATACGTCACTTTGCCTGTGAGGGGCTGACCGCCGCAGTATATCTACTTGCGGCGGTCGGCAAGTAGTTAAAGATTCCTCTTTAGGATGATGGCAGTCTCTAGGTGTTTTCTGGGTATTACAACACCATCTTGTCTGTGGTCAGTTTAAATACACTCTATATCATCAATCCTGCTTTTTCAGGACAGTCCCATGTCAAATCCTATATCCACTCCATTGCATCCATATGGCATCCATAAAACAGATGTAAAAGTTTTAAACTTAAGGGGGGGGTGTAAGTCCCCTCTCACCTCTCCCGGACGATCGGGCCGCCAGATGTCTTCATCCCCGGCTGCATCCGCTCTGCAGCGCGTCCTCTGTCTCCTCCAGCCAGTGGGGATCACGGCCGGCTCTCTGCTCCAGGGCCCAGGTGGGGCTGCTTGTCCAGCGGCTTCTGTGTGCCAGGCGCCGGACGCTGGGCTCACAGTCCCGGATTTGACGGATCGGATCGGATGTCAGAGGACATGTCTCCGCTGACATCCGATGCCCCATAGAGATGCATGGGGCATCCGTTCAGATCTGCCTGAAAAACTGACAGGTGGATCTGAACGGTCCACAAGTGTGAAAGGGGCCTTAGCAGGCAATCACTTTTCACATAGGGCCATGCAAGTTTGGACAGCTTTTCTCCCTTAATCAATGAAGTCATCATTTAAAAAACTGCATTTGGTATTTACTCTTATTTTTTATCCTTGTGTAATATTAACATGTGTTTGATGATCTGAATCATTTAAAGTAGAACTATAGGCAAAACGTTTCATTTTGGATAGAGCAAGAAAGAGTTATAACCCCCGTAAGGTTTATTTTGGCCATCTTTGTCCCATAGAGGGGTTTCCCTTGACTTACTGTCTCATAGCCTAACAGGAAGTGAGAGGAAATCCCTGCAAATTAAGGGAATTTCTTGGGGACCTCCCAGGTCACCAGAACTATTGTTCCCATTAGAAGTTTTCCCCACTATTACTTTTCTGGGGGCAACCCAAAATGTTGGCTTTTCTTTACTTTCACTTTCAATGAGAATGGTAAACAGGATAATTAGAGAGGGTAAATCTCCCTAATAGGGACACAGCAATAAAAACTGACAAGAGTTCACCCCCCCCCCCCCCCCCATCCAAAGCTAAAAAGAGTTTTGCCTTCAGTTATACTTTAAGTGTGACAAATATGCAAAAAAACTATCATCATATGGTGCGCCAGAAAGCGCCTTATCCACCAGCGGGAGACGATGTCCATTGAGGACTGTCGCAGACTGGTCCACAGTCTGCTCAGAGACTATAACCTGATGGATCTCATGGAGGAAGAGGAGGTCTGAAGATTTCCCCTTCCCCCACTCTCCCTTGTGTGTCTTTGTCTATTCAATAAAGCTTCGGGCTTGTGACTTCATTCCCCTCCCCTTACCCCTCTCTCCCACCCCCCCCCCCCCCCCATCACACCTGTTGCTTTTTTGAAAGTAATGTTGTTTGATAGTTGCAATGTATAGTCAATGATTTCTAGTTTTTGCTTTAGGGGTATTGCGGCGTCATGCATGATGTGATGGCACGGGGTATCCTTACTCCGCACAACACATCAGGCACCATACCGCAGAATGAATGTATTTGAATGTATTTACTTGTATGATCGGAAATGTATTGCAATGTAATGTATTTATGCGCTGCGTTGCAGTACAGGGGAGAATGTACCCCAACAAAGTATTGTTTTTTGTATATTCTTATGCAAATAAAGTATACATTTTCAACCAAAAAAATATGCAAAAAAATTAAAAAATTTAGGAAGGGGGCGTTTACTTTTTCACAGCACTGTACATGTAAAAAATCGGGACAATAAGGGGTGTTGAGTTTATAAAACAGGCCCTGCGGAAATTTGGTTTGTCAAACAGAAAAATCCATTGTCAGATATGTTTCCTAAGGTACCCTAAGATATACCCTAACAAAGTGTATGTTATGGGTTAAAATATATCTTTGTGAAGTGTATTCTGAGAGGCATCTACTGCCGCATGAGTGCCGTTTATCAAGGGAGAGCCCATAAAAGAAATGGAAAATGATAGGGAATGATTAAAGGGTAGCCGGCAGACTTGGATAATGCTCGGTAATGTCTCTGAGCAAATGATCATTTGAATGCTACAACCATTTCTCAGCTCAGCAAAATTTGATAAAAAAGCAGAAGATTTTGCATGTTTGCGAGTTCTGCACAGAAGACTCAATTTATCAGAGGGAGAAATGGTGAAGCGAAGGCGCATCCAGCCAGGACTGTCCGGCGGAGAGATGTTATGGTGGCAGCCACCATCTGTCACAGTGGTTGTTTGTGGCTGCCGTCCTGCAACAAAACTTCTGCCCTGTTGTCATAGAATCCTGTAGTATGGAGAACATAATTGGCTGACACGGACCACAAAGGGCCCCACTCAGGGCCGGGACAAGGGCTGGGCAGGAGGGACGGCTGCCCTGGGCACCGTGGTATCATGTGAGGTTGGGGGGGGGGCACCACAAGGATATTGGGGGGAGGGGATTCATGTTGAGAAGGTGAATTTTTGGGGGAGCGACAGGGGTTATGAATTTTTCTAGGAGGGCAAATTTAGGGTGGTGTTCTAGGAGTGGTGATTTGGGGGGGATTTGTGTTAGGTGGGGGAATTTGGGGGGTTTGTGCTATAAATTTGAAACAGTAGAGAGGAAATATTTTTTTTTGGGAGGGGGGGTATATTTGCTAGGGGAATTTGTGCTAGAATGGGGGATCGGGGGAGAGGACTTTGGCTTGGAAGGGAAATAGTTTTTTTCTTGGGGGAAGGGGGGGGGGGGATTGTGCTGGGAGTATATGGGAAGAGGATTTGAGTATATGGGAGGGGGGATTTTAGCAGGGGGCAGATTTGAACTGGGAGAAGGGGGGATTTATGCTTAGGTGGTGAGCATTTAGATCAGTGGTCAATTCCTTTTGGAAAGGAGAATGTTTTTGTTGATATATACTGCTCATTCATTTTTTTTTTTAGGTGGGGGCGCAATTTGGCATGTTTGCCCTGGGCTCTAGGTGGCCTCATTCCAGCTCTGGCCCCACTGCTACTCTATTGTCTCAACCTTACTTTAACACTTGTTGTAGGTGCTCCTCTTTGTGCGCCTCCAAAAAAGTGGAGTTAGGCCTCAAGCACCCAGGGCTGCAAAGCCAGTTCTGACGCCAGGAAAAAGCAGCTATAAAAAGTGCTTTTAGAAGCGATTTGTATTGGCGGTAATGCACGTTTTTAGCCATGTTTAGCAGCTTTAGCGTTTAGCAGCCTTTCTCTGCCCTCTTCTATTTTCCAACCTCAAAACCAACTACTACAGCTTAAAAACGTCTGACGTTGCCGAACGCTGTATGCGGCATTAAGCAGCCTTTAGCAGCGTCAGGCGTTTTTACAGCTTAACGCTGCTGCTCCAGAACGCACTGGCCCTGGGGTTTTTTTACAGCTTAAAAAACCTGTGCCACTTACAGCTCCTACAAGCCTGTGTGTGCATGAGGCCATAGAATAACATAGAGGGGCGTTTTTAAGCTGCAAAAATAGAAAAACGCCTGACGCTCCTAAAAGCAGCTGTAAAAACGCCCTGTGTGCATGAGGCCTTAACCACTTTACCTCTGCTCACATTGCTGCTACTGCAGCAATGTGGCACGATCCCGTCCAGCGACGTAGACCTACGTCGCTGGACTCCTCCCCCTGTAGGTGGCGCCGCCGCTCTTCCCCGATCGTCAGGGAATCGAGTGAGGAGATCCGCCCGCTCTGTTTACACAAGCTGAACATCCGATCTGTCCTTCTGTCACATAGTCCCCTCCCCCCCCCACACGTCAGTAAGCACCAGGCATACATTAACCCCTCCCTCTCCAATAAAATTAACCCCTTCACTGCCAGTGTCATTTTTACAGTAACAGTGCATATGTATAGCACTGATTACTGCAGTAATGTCACTGGTAACCCCAAAAGTGTCAAAAATGTCAGTCAAGGGTCCGATCTGTCCGCCGCAATGTCGCAGTCCCGCAAAAAAAAAATCGCAGATCGCCGCCATTACGCGTTAAAAAAAAACACCAAAAATGACATAAATCTTTCCCGTAGTTAGTAAACGCAATAACTTTTGCGCAAACCAATCAAAATACGCTTATCGTGATTTTTTTTACCAAATATAGGTAGCAGAAAACAAATTGGCCAAAAATTTTAAAAAAATTTGATTTTTAAATTTTTTTGGGGGGGAATTTCATATAAAAAAATGTTAAAAATATTGTTATTTTTTCAAAATAAACGCTCTTTTTTTGTTTATAGCGCAAAAAGTAAAAAGCGCACAGGTGATCAAATACCACCAAAAGAAAGCTCTGTTTGTGGGAAAAAAAGGACGTAAATTTTGTTTGGGTACGGCGTCGCGAGACCGCGCAATTGTCAGTTAAATTCGCACAGCGCCGAATCGCAAAAAGTGGCCTGGACGTAAGACAGCAAAATCCTCCGGTGGTAAAGTGGTTAAGGGGAGCCTGTGGGGATAAAATGTGAAAGCTTCCAATGTTTTTTTTTATTATAATTTTATAGAACCCTGTTCCAATGTCACCTACCCTTTACCCAGACCTAATGTAACCCTTTTTCCAACCCTTACCTAAATTTTGCATGCTGTTTATATTCTTCAAGTTAAATATCCTTTGTGCTGGGTCCTCATAGACATGGCTGCGGCTAGAAATCACAGGGCGCCGTACAGCCTACCTCCCCCGCTCTCCATCCTGAAGGGACCCCCCTTTCCCTGCAGCAGCCAGTAGGAGAAGAAGCCATCAGTGCTACTGGAGGGGTACACGGGGGGGGGGGGGGGGGGGGTTCAGCAGCAAGTAAATATAGAATTCCCATGCTCAACTGCCAACTCAGCTTCCTGTGGCTGAAGACCGATGCTCTGGCAAAACATGTTCTCGCAATTAGGTAAAGTAGTACATAATAGAATTAGGCCGGCACTCCATACAATCCATGAAACCAAGAATCTTTGAAGGAGATTTATGAAAAATGGTGCACACAGAATCTGGTGCAGCTGGAGCTGTGCATAGTAACCAATCAGATTCTAACTTCAGCTTGTTCAATAAGCTTTGACAAAAAATCCTGGAAGCTGATTGGTTACTATGCACAACAACACTAGATTCTTTACGCACCCGTTTTAGTAAATCTCCCCCTTTATTGGCTACATGTACAGATGGAAAGAGAGCTTCAGGAGGGGTGATCGGTGTGGCGGGGGCATTTACTAGAACAGATCCCCTGTAGTTACCCGAGCAGAAGATGAAAGCTGCTGGGAGGGAGAGGAGATGAAACCGGCTTTCAGCTGCTGCAGGGAGAGCCATACAGGCGATTGGTTCCTGTATTTCCCTCCTTCCTGCCACACAGGTCATCCCCTCTTGTCCATGATCTAATTTCTACTGCTCCCCGGGGACCCCTGTTAAACTGATGGGGCCTGGGCTCCATATAGGCAGAGCAGTGATACTCCTATATCAGTGGACTTATATAGGTTGTCTCCTGATTGTCTTTTGCCTCAAAGGCAGCATTAGGATGGGGGTAAGTGTACATCTGGGGAAGGGAGGGACTTTAGGTTTCAAAGGTGAAAAGGATACCTGTAATTTAATTCAGGAATCCTGTCCTTATCTTGACTTCAGCACCTAGTGAAATACTGGCCTGGATACTGATGCCAGGTTTAAGCTTTCCAGATACACCATATTACCAAAAGTATTGGATACTGCCTTTACACGCACATGAACTTTAATGACATCCCAGTCTTAGTCCATAGGGTTCAATATTGAGTTGGCCCACCCTTTGCAGCTATAACAGCTTCAAGTCTTCTGGGAAGGCTGTCCACAAGGTTTAGGAGTGTGTCTATGGGAATGTTTGACCATTCTTCCAGATGTGCACTGATGTGGACAAGAAGGTCTGGCTGGGTTGAGGTCAGGACTCTGTGCAGGCCAGTCAAGTTCCTCCACCCCAAACTCACTCATCCATGTCTTTATGGACCTTGCTTTGTGCACTGGTTCAAATCATTTAGTGGAGGGGGGGGGTTATGGTGTGGGGGTTGTTTTTTTAGGGGTTGGGCTTGGCCCCTTAGTTCCAGTGAAGGGAACTCTTAAAGCGTCAGCATACCAAGACATTTTGGACAATTTCATACTCCCACCTTTGTGGGAACAATTTGGGGATGGTCCCTTCCTGTTCCAACATGACTGCGCACCAGTGCACAAAGCAAGGTCCATAAAGACATGGATGAGCGAGTTTGGGATGGAGGAACTTGACTGACCTCAACCTGACAGAACACCTTTGGGATAAATTAGAGCAGAGATTGCTAGCCAGGCCTTCTTGTCCACATCAGTGCCTGAACTCACAAATGCGCTTCTGGAAGAATGTTCAAACATTCTCATAGACAGCATGGGATCACTCCCCGTGGAGACAGAATGACAGTCTGCTGTTGTAAACACAGCAGACTGTTGTTCTCTCAGGAATCAGCACAGAGCGCCTGTGATCCTCCTAGTTAGTCGCAGTCCCGCTAAAAATCGCTGGTCGCCGCCATTACTAGTAAATTAATAAATAAATAAAAATGACATAAATCTTTCCCCTAGTTTGTAGACGCTTATTGGGATTTTCTTTTTACCAAAAATATGTAGCAGAATACAAATTAGCCTAAAATTATTATATTTTTTTTTTTGGAGGGTGGGGGGAAATGTTTTATAGCAGAATGTGAAAAAATATTGTTTTTTTTTTTTTTTTTTCAGAATTGTCGCTCTTTTTTTGTTTATAGAGCAAAAAAATAAAAATCACACAGGTGATCAAATATCATCCAAAAGAAAGCTCTATTTGTAGGAAAAAAAAGGACATCAATTTTATTTGGGTACAGCGTCACATGACCGCGTAATTGTCCGTTAAAGTAACGCAAGAATCGCAAAAAAAGGCCTGGTCATTAAGGGGGTAAAACCTTCTGGGGCTGAAGAGGTTAAACTGAATGGGTTGTTTTACAAGGTGACCATTTACAATCACTTTAACTGTTGTATTTTGTTGCTTCTTTGTAGCATTTTAAGCCTGTGAAAGATGACTGCTGTATCATTTATGTTTTTTTTTTATTTATTTATTTTTTTTTTAATTTCTTTATAAATCTTTTTTTTTTTTTTTTTAACAGACCATTTCTAGCCCCTTCCTGCAATCCTGTGAACGTCTTTTTTCGTTTCACTGCTGGGACCACGTAAGAAGCTCCAGGTGAGGGTAATTAGTGCTGAATGGACTGGCCAACTCTCCCCTCCGCTGTCAGTCCTGTATATTTATACCTTTTTATATGTATTTTTAGAGCAAACCTTTCCGCGACATCCACATTTGTTTCTATAGTAACAGTTGGAGATTACACGCCAGCACTTCGTACTTAAATTTTGTGTCTTTGTTGTTATGAATTAGAAATTTTAAGTAAGTCCACCTACTCACATATGCTGTGGTTGAAAATGGAGGATGCTTAGGGAATTAAGAAAAAGCTTCCATATGTTCAGGAGGATGAGCTGCTCTCTCTTTTAGAAATGGTGGTTATAAAGTACATCCAACCTCACTTTTTTGACTAATGGCAAAGAAACTGTCACATCAGAGGTGGGATGGGGTTGTCAGCTTGAACAGCAAGAACAGCTTTTCTCAACCTTTTCAACACAGAGGAACCCTTGAAATCAATTTCTGGTCTCGGGGAACCCCTGTTAAAAATGTAAAATCTACAACTCATGACGCATTAGTGTGACAGTCAGTGGGAAGAATGCTCCTTACTCTTGTCATCATTGGGAATAATTACCCCCCTTACAGATAGCTAAAAGGAACAATGATGTCATTGGAAACTTATCTGAGAGGCAGAAATTGCCCATTGCTTAAGGAACCCCTAGCAACCTCAGGAGCAGTGGCGGCCGGCCGACAGGGAGTGCAGGGGCGCCGCCCTCCAAAAAAAAGAAGAGAAGAAAGAAAGATTGAAAAAAAAAAAATGTCCATTTTCAGCCCACTAGGGGCGCCGGACCTGGTGGTGAGTATGGGGGGGGTGGGGTTTTTGACCCCACGTGGGCCCAACAGAGGCGCCGTTTGGCTGCCTTCTGGGGGTCATCAGGGCGCAGAGCAATGCGCCCCGACACTCCCCACTTTACTGGATTCCTGGCTGTGATTGGTCCAGACTTCAGCCTGGACCAATCACAGGAGGACATCCCGGGACGGTCCTGTGGTCACGTGATGCGTGGGGGCGGTGCACCGCCCCGGCGTCACGTCCTTCCTGCCCGCCCCACCCACCGGCGCAGCCGCAGAGAGAGGAGAGCCGCGTCACGGAGGAGTCTGCACTGGCATTCGGATCCGCCGCTGCTCGGCGCTCGCACGCACCGACCGCAAGAGTCCTGTCCTGGAGTGACACTGGAGTGACACTGACCATGACCGTCCGGAGGACCGGAACGTTAGTCTCCGACCAACGGTAGGAGAAGACTTCAAGGCACCGGGACTGTATGGGAGCGGCAGGACTCGGAGGTGCGTGCACTCTGTGCATAGGGAGAGTTAACTTGGGCCTGCCCTTGGCTGTACTGGGCTAGTGTGGGCTCACTGGGCTGCCAAGTGGCAATGGATGGAGGATGGTGCTGGAGAGTGCTGCTGGAGGTGCATGCATGGCTACACTGTGCTGTGATAGGGAGAGCTAAGTTGGGCCTTGGCTCTAAAACAGAGATAAAACAGAGTCACAAAGAGTCCCAGAAATAAGCAAAGACGTAAATCATATGTGTAGCACTACCCCCATAGAAGTTGCTAAAGTTAAGTTTTCAAAACTGGAAGACAAAGGCATAATGAGCTAGTATGCATAGCATACTAACTCATTATGAAATAGTTACCTTAGAACGAAGCCCTTCCAGTGGTGCTCGCTCACCGCTGAGACAGCTGACATCTTCCTCAGTGTTTCTTCCGGCTTTGCAGGCTCCCACGCTGTGAGTGGCCAAAGCCGTGATGACGCCACTCGCGAGCATGTGCCTGGGAGCCACTGTTTATGGCACAGGCTCTGAGGGTCTGGCACGGTAAGCCGGACCTTCAGAGTAGGGTTTCAACCTCATCCCTTTAATTCAGAACACATAATAATTATACAGGTTCTGAGGCTGATATAACGCACATAAGGCACCAAGTGAGTTTAATTACCACCTTAATCAGCCACAGAACCTGTGTAATTAATGTGTGTCCTGGTTTAAAGGGATCAGGTGGCAACCCTACTTCCGAGTGCATGCGCCAAATACGTCATTGGCTGCATGCACTCTGAATATCTCCGTTTAGGAGATATTCACAGTACCTACAGGTAAGACTTATTATAGGCTTACCTGTAGGTACAATTACAAAATAAGACTTTACTTCCTCTTTAACGGAGAAAAAATCCTTGGCTTGTTTTTGTTGTTTTATTAGGGGATGACAACTTGGATGAGGTAGGGAATTATGGGATGACCAACTTGAAAATGTCCAACACACAAGGGACAACTTCTTCCCTGTTTACAAAGATTCTCTTCTTCCCTCCTCCTGCACAAACTTGGTTCACTATGTACAGCACCTGCTGATCACTCCTGGTGGAACTAGCAGTCGCTGTGTTAAATTAGCAGCAGCCCATTACAGGCTAGGAACTTCCTATCTCTTTTTGGATAATTTAGCCCATTGTGGAGAGAACTTGAACATCTGCTTCCTTGTAGACACTGAGCCCAATTCTACTGCTGTAGAAAAATGCTACCCAGCCTGTCTGCCACCAGCGGCACCCGGCTTTTTCTCTACTCAGTCCTCATGACTAACTCTCTGCACCTGTCCTGCCTGACTGACACACACATGGAGATTCCTCAGGGCAAGGTTGGATGAAGACTTGCTACAGCTGTCAGTCTCTCCCCTTGTCTTATCCCTGCACCGTGCTGATCAACTTATTGTATTTCCTTACTGTCTCTGCTGCCTCCCTTTTCGACTGGACACCCTCCAACTGTCTCCTGTGTTAGGAACCCTCAAGGCCAGCCTCTCGAGCTCCAGCCCAGGGTAACCCCCCTCGGTAAGGGGTTCTTCAAGGGTCCCCGACAGCCTCCCTCAGCACTGCATCTCCATCTTCCACCCAAACTCCCCTGCTAGCATGGTCCATGTCTATTTATGGGTTTCTCAGTCCCCTGCCAAGCCCATTCCTGGGGATTGGCAGAGGGCCCATAAATATTCATGGTAGCCCCTCCTAGCCTCCACCCACTAGTTCCAGAACATTCTCCAATATTCTAGAAACAGGGGGAGGAGCCAGGAGCCAGAGAGCTGCCAGGATGAATCATCCAGCCCTGGCCTGTATTAACCCTGACCCAGATTTATTGACTTAGGTCTAACCCAGAGCCAGCTATGTTTTTCCTACTCTCACTACTAGTAGCACACACTAGAGGGTGTGACCTAGTGCGGTAAAATGCAGGTCACCTTACTATATGTGAACAGGGCCTCGAAGTTGTAAACCTCAGACATGAAATATGAACCAAGCATATCTCTCTATAGTGTGTAGTTATCCTAGTCCAGAGCACTAAGTGTAATTTCTGTCTAATGCACTATCTGTGTCTCTTTCACTCCATCCATTACCAAGGAAATACGTTTTAGAAAAACACAGTTCTGTGAAAAAGTTTTTTCCCCTTTCCTGATTTTTTTTTTTATTTTTTTTGCATATTTGTCACACTTATATGATTCAGATAATCAAACAAATGTTAATATTACACAAAGATAACCCGAGTACAAAATGCAGTTTTTAAATGATGATTTCATTTATTAAGGGAAAAAAGCTGTCCAAACCTGCCTGGCCCTATGTGAAAAAGTATTTGGCCCCTAAACCTAATAACTGGTTGTGTCACGCTTTGAGGCAACAACTGCAATCAGGCGTTTGGGATAACTGGTAATGAGTCTTTCACATCGCCGTTGAGGAATTTTGGCGCACTCTTCTTTGCCAAATTGTTTTAATTCAGCCACATTGGAGGGTTTTCCAGCATGAACGGCCTGTTTAACCACTTGCCAACCGCCGCAAGTACATTTACTGTGGCAGTCAGCCCCTCCTGGGCAAAGCGACGTAGTACTACATTGCTCGCCCAGGAGCCTGTAGGGGGCGAGGGCGCGCTTCCGCCCCTGCTCGTTCATGGGCATCCCCGCGCGAGTGACCGGCGGCTCCGATGTCCGCCGGTCACTCGCGATCTCCCGCTGGAGAGGCAGAAAGGCTGGCAGCTGATGTAAACACAGCCGCCTGTCATTCTCCCTGATGAAACAGCAGAGACTATATGATCCTGCTATATAGGATTGTATGTCTCTGTGGTTACATCAAAAGCCACGCCCTTTGACAGTTAGAATCACGCCCCTAGGGACACACTTAACCCCTGGATCTCTAATAAAGTTAACCCCTTCCCTGCCAGTGCCATTTTTACAGTAACAGTGCATATGTATAGCACTGATTATGGTAGTAATGTCACTGGTACCCCCAATAGTGTCAAAAATGTTAGTCAGGGGTCCGATCTGTCCGCCTCAATGTCAAAAAAAATTGCAGATCGCCACCGTAGATGGTAAAAAAATTGCAGATCGCCGCCATTACTAGTTTAAAAAAAAAACAATAAAAATGACATAAATCTTTCCCTTAGTAAACGCAATAACTTTTGAGCAAACCAATCAAAATACACCAATTGCGATTTTTTTTTACCAAAAATATGTAGCAGAAAACAAATTGGCCTAAAATGTTAAAAAATTTTGATTTTTACATTTTTTTGGGGAATTTCATTGGGGAAAAAAATGTGAAAAATATTGTTATTTTTTCAAAATTGACGCTGTTTTTTTGTTTAAAGCACAAAAAATAAAAATCGCACAGGTGATCAAATACCACCAAAAGAAAGCCCTATTTTTGGGAAAAAAAGGACGTCAATTTCATTTGGGTACAGCGTCACACGACCGCGCAATTGTCCGTTAAAGTCACACAGTGCCGAATCGCAAAATAGGCCCTGGTCTTTGAGCAGCCAAATCCTCCGAGGCTTAAGTGGTTGAGGTAATACCACAGCATCTCAATCAGATTTAAGTCTGGACTTTGACTAGGCCACTCCAAAACCTTATTTTTTTTTTTGAGCCATTCAGAGGTGGACTTGCTGGTGTGTTTTGGATCATTGTCCTGCTGCATAACCCAAGTGCGCTTTAGCTTGAGGTCAAGAACTGATGGCTGGACATTCTTCTTCAGGATTTTCTGGTAGAGCGCAGAATTCATGGTCCAGGCCCTGAAGCTGCAAAGAAGCCCCAGACCATCACACTACCACCACCATGTGCGACTGTTGGTATGATGTTCTTTTTATGAAATTCTGTGTTAGTGTTATGCCAGATGTACAGGATGCACAACTTCCAAAAAGTTAAAATTTTGTTTCATCAGTCCACAGAATATTTGCCAAAAAGTCTTGGGGATAATCAAGGTGGTCAGCAGTGGCTTTGGCCTTGGAAATCTCCCATGGATGCCATTTACATAGTTACATAGTAGGTGAGGTTGAATAAAGACAATAGTCCATCCAGTTCAACCTGTGTAGGTGTGTGTGGTCGTAATCATCTGACATACCCCTGAATGTTCTGATCCTTGAGATGTATGTCTAAGAGTCTTTTGAAAGCCACCATACTTCCCGCAGAAACCACCTCTTGTGGTAGAGAATTCCACAATCTTGTAGCCCAAACAGTAAAGAACCCCCCACGTTGCCTGAGGTTAAAACGCTTCTCCTCTAATCGCATTGTATGCCCTCGAGTCCTCATGCAATCCCTTCGACTGAATAGCTGTTTTTCTATGCCGAGATCACCATTGAGATATTTATAAATTGTTATCATGTCTCCTCTCATTTCTGCCCAGTTACTTTCTTTTTATTGAATCATGAACCTTACCTGAGGCAAGTGAGGACTGCAGGTCTTTAGATGTTGTTCCGGGTTCTTTTATAACCTCCTGGATAAGGAGTCATTGTGCTCTTGTAGTAAGTTTGGTCGGCCACTTATGGGAAGGCTCACCACTGTTCCAAGATTTATCCATTCAGGGATAATGGCTCTCACCGTGGTTCGCTTGAGTCCCAAAGCCTTAGAAATGACTTTGTAACCCTTTTCCAGACTGATACATGTCAATTACTTTGTTTCTCGTCTGTTCTTGAATTTCTTCAGATCGCGGCATGATGTGCTGCTTTTTGAGATCTTTTAGCATGCTTCACTTTGTCAGACAGCTTCTATTTAAGTGATTTCTTGATTCAACAGGTCTGGCAGTAATCAGGTCTGGGTGTGGCAAATTAAATTTAACATAGCTTTCTAAAAAAAGGTTTGTGGGGGGGGAGGGCGAGGGAGTCATTTACTTCTTTACATAGGCCAGGCAGGTTTGGACAGCTTTTTTCCCTTAATAAATGAAATAATCATTTAAAAACTGCATTTTGTATTCACTCGGGTTATCTTTGTGTAATGTTAAAATTTGTTTAATGATCTGAACCATTTCAGTGTGACAAATATGCAAAAAATGTAAAAAAAATCAGGAACGGGGCAAATTCTTTTTCACAGCACTTTATATTTCAATGTAAAACTGTATCTTTGTGGTAGACATTGGTAGGTATAGAAATGTTTTTGAGTTTTATGTTTTCCTTTAGGGGCCATTCACACCACAATGCTGTGCATTGCAAAGGGTTAAACAGCATATTTGAAATAAATAGGCTGAAATACATTGCAACACATGTAAAACTTAAAGCGGTAGAATACCGCTTTTTGTGATTTTTAACTACAGGTAAGCCTATAATAAGGCTTACCTGTAGGTACAATTAATATCTCCTTAACCTGCATGGTTTAGGAGATATTTGCGCTGCATGCAGCCCTGACGCGAGAAGCGAATGCGCTCTGAAGGTCCAGCGGACCTTCAGAGTTCCTTGCCGGAAAATCACTCCCGCGCGCATGCGGTGTCCGGGGGTCCGTGTCGGGGCTTAGTTCTAAGGTAAGTGTTTCATAATGAGCTAGTATGCGATGCATACTAGCTCATTATGCCTTTGTCTTCCAGGGTTTTTTTTTTTCACTTTGAGTATACAACCGCTTTAAGCAGGGTGCATTTCTTGCAGCACAGAGAAATGCACAGGACACTGTACGTTGTGGTGCCTTACATCACACATAAGTTTTTAAGGTGTGTTGGGTACTGCAGACCAAAGCATGTTAGGTTGGTTACCACGTGCTACGGTAGTGGACTGGTGTATTGGGGCCCTAAAATGTGCTTAAGTGGCATTACTATGGGTGGTGTGCTTATTTCAGGAAGCTATGTGCAGCCCCTCAAACCAGCTATGATCTGCCTGCATTGCATTAAAAAGCACAGAGGCCTAGTGATAACATCACTGGGTCTATAATATAAAAATAAAAATAATTGATGAAGCAGGAGGCCAGGCAAGGCAAATATGTGCAGATTAAACCTGTAATATTTTTAGTATTGGATGATCCTACCATAAAGGTACCAGATCTGGTATTTTTCTTATGGGGTAACAAAACTCTGTCCATTTCTCCCTGTCATCCTCCTATGTTGTCACATAGGCTTTTGCTGTAGACTACAAGTGGCAGTTTTAGCACACGTGATGCAGACATGGTCCTCTGTTGTCACCGTGTCAGGAGCGCGTAGCGCTCCTGCTCCTCATTCCAGCATCCTCGTTTTGGCTGTGGCATTCTCTTTGTCTGTCTGTCCACCTGCAAGGTGGCCATTTTCTGGGTGGAGGCCAAACCTGATTTAAGTCAGCCAAACCTGCAGTCTCATGCTTGTGATAGCGTGTAATACCTGACCAAGCTACCTGTTTGTCTGCCCTGCTCTGCTAGATTGGGTTACCTTGTTGATGACCTCGGATGGGATATAGACTATTCTCTGAACTCTGCCTGCTTTTCGACTTCGGATTTTGACCCCGACTATTCTGAACCTTGCCTGTCTGCCAACCAGGGTGGATTTGATTTAAATCAAGTTGATTTAAATCACTTATAAAGGGGCCTAATTTATATCAACTTGATTTAAATCATAATTTTTAAAGAGTAGCTGTCATCTCTGTCTCGCAGCTGCTCTTCCTCTGACCCGCTTTTGACGCACTGACAGTCCCATTCACTTTAATGGGACGGCTCGTGATGAGGCAGTGAGGGATGTGGCGGCAGCAGGTGAGCGGATACTCGCTAACAAGCACTGCCATAATGTATCTGAAATGACAGGTGCTCTTAAAAATGTAAGAACTCATTCTTGCTGGTAGTTAGTGTGAAATTGTGTGAATGCATCAATGCAGTGCATGTTATGTCAGCTTGCAGAGCTTGGATTAATTGAATGAGTTTACCAAAAATGTAAACATTGCACAATATACATATATGCAGAAGATATATATATATATATATATATATATATATACATATATATATATATATATATATATATACAGTATCTCAGTGAAGTGAGTACACTACTCACATTTTTGTAAATATTTTATCCTATCTTTTCATGTGACAATACTGAAGAAATGACACTTTGCTACAATGTAAAGTAGTGAGTGTACAGCTTGTATAACAGTGTAAATTTACTGTCCCCTCAAAATAACTCAACACACAGCCATTAATGTCTAAACCGCTGGCAACAAAAGTGAGTACACCCCTAGGTGGAAATGTCCAAATTGGGCCCAAAGTGTCAATATTTTGTGTTGCCACCATTATTTTCCAGCACTACCTTTACCCTCTTGGGCGTGGAGTTCACCAGAGATTCACAGGTTGCCACTGGAGTCCTCTTCTACTCCTCCAAGATGACATCATTGAGCTGGTGGATGTTAGAGACCTTGCGCTCCTCCGCCTTCCATTTGAGGATGCCCTACAGATGCTCAATAGGGTTTAGGTCTGGAGACATGCTTAGCCAGTCCATCACCTTTACCCTTAGGCAGTGGTCATCTTGGAGGTGTGTTTGGGGTTATTATAATGTTGGAATACTGCCCTGGGGCCCAGTCTCTGAAGGGAGGGGATCATGCTCTGCTTCAGTATGTCACAGTACATGATGGCATTCATGGTTCCCACAATGAACTGTAGCTCCCCAGTGCCGGCAGCACTCATGCAGCCCCAGACCATGACACTCCCACCACCATGCATGACTATAAGCAAGACACAGTTGTCTTTGTACTCCTCACCTGGCTGCCGCCACACACGCTTGACACCGTCTGAACCAAATAAGTTTATCTTGGTCTCATCAGACCACAGGACATGGTTCCAATAATCCATGTCCTTAGTCTGCTTTTTTTCAGCAAACTGTTTGTGAGCTTTCTTGTGCATTATCTTTAGAAGAGGCTTCCTTCTGGGTAGACAGCCATGCAGACCAATTTGATGCAGTGTGTGGCGTATGGTCTGAGCACTGACAGGCTGACCCCCCACCCCTTCAACTTCTGCAGCAATGCTGGCAGCACTCATACATCTATTTCCCAAAGACAACCTCTGGATATGACGCTGAGCACGTGCTCTCAACTTCTTTGGTCAACCATGGCGAGGCCTGTTCTGAGTGGAACCTGTCCTGCGAAACTGCTGTATGGTCTTGGCCACCATGCTGCAGCTCAGTTTCAGGGTCTTGGAAATCTTCTTATAGCCTAGGCCCAATTGGGACATTTTAACTTAGCCTAGGCCATCTTTATGTAGAGCAACAATTCTTTTTTTCAGATCCTCAGAGGGTTCTTTGCCATGAGGTGCCATGTTAAACTTCCAGTGACCAGTATGAGAGAGTGAGAGCAATAACACCAAATTTAACACACCTGCTCCCCATTCACAACTGGGACCTAGTAACAAGTCACATGACACCGGGCAGGGAAAATAGCTAATTGGGCCCATTTTACATTTTCACTTAGGGGTGTACTCACTTTTGTTGCCAGCGGTTTAGATATTGATAGCTGTGTGTTGAGTAATTTTGAGGGGACAGCAAATTTACACTGTTATACAAGCTGTACACTCACTACTTTACATTGTAGCAAAGTGTCATTTCTTCAGTGTTGTCACATGAAAAGATAGGATAAAATATTTACAAAATTGTGAGGGGTGTACTCACTTTTGTGAGATACTGTATATATGCTACATACCTAAGCTCCATTTCATGCTGAATAAACTAAAATATTAATGTGTCTTAAATAGAAAGCTATCTTTAGATAGATTTCTACTCCAAAAGCATTTAATTAAAATAAATTCGATAAAAATCAAAGAAATCTGATTTAAATAAAAAAAATATGATTTAAATTTAAAAAATCAGATTTTTTTCATTTTTCAAAAAGAAATCTTCAATTTTTATCCACCCTGCTGCCAACCGCAATACCCGTTTGCTTTGTTCAGTTTGCGCATGCCCTTGCATGGTGGCCAGGCACTATAGCATTGTGCATACATCCTGGGGGAAACTGAGTATCGGTAGGCCTGCTTGCCTTATGGAAAAGGGGGCTGCAATAGGTGAAGAACACAGAAGCTAGCTGTAGTGTCCAACCACCTGCGTTAGGGGTTAGCGTGACTCAGCGTGGTTGTGAACAAGCACGGTGTGTCGTGTGAAAAGCGTTAACCTGCCTACCTGTCCCCTGTCTGTCTGGTCTGATGATGAATAAGACCGCATTCACACTGAAGCGGCACGACTTCGGGGGCGACCCGTGACTTTGGTGCGACTTGCACGGACTTCATATAATGAATGTCTATGCAAGTCGCTCCGAGGTCGCCCCCGAAGTAGTACAGGACCCTTTTTCTAAGTCAGAGCGACTTGTGTTGCTCCTATTAGAACGGGTCCTGTAGCACTGCATGGACTGCGACGGACCGCAACTTGTCAGGCTGACAGGTCGCGGTAGTGTGAATGGACACTAAAGGAACTTCATATTCTTATCTCAGCTGTGGAGTGCGGGCGTATCTCTCTTTGGTATCTAGCGTGACACACCGTCCTGAGAAATGGCATGCAGCCATTTCGGGAGTGCATACAGACAGGACAAAAGTAGTAGTGCACAGCGCAAAATGGGTATAAAGTGACAAATGTGTAAACATGCAATAGTGCAAAACTAATAAAGCTTCAGCTATTGCATCTTCACCCTAAAGTACATATCTTCCAAAGTGCCTAAAATTGTGCAAATCACATATAAATAATGGTGCAAAAATACATAATTACATGTGCATAAATCAATCAATATATGGAAAGGAAATACATATAAAAATAGGATAAAAAAAATATAAAGAATAGGATAAAAAATATTAAATCCCAAAAACAATTCAATTCTTTAAGCAAGTAGCCAGTGAAAGTGCAAACAGTGCTTAAGTGCTTCTTATTATGCAGATCAGTGCAAATCCGTGCAGGTGCAATTTCGTGAGGATCCACTCCCTATGGATAATTCCATTTACCAGACTTCCAGGACCCCCTAGCAGTACTGCGTGTGGGTCAAACGCGCTAAGTCCGGTGTGGAATAAGATCTGTATCCTTGGGACTGGTTTGAAATCGATCTCCCCCAGATGAGCCAGTAGGATATAGAACCGTAGGGAAGGAAGACTCAAAATAGTGTAATCCTGTTTAGGTTGTTTATTAAATAAAGCAAGAGTAAGAGTTAGTGCCGGTTCACACTAATACGACTTGTCAGGCGACTTGGTCAGCCTGGCAAGTCGTGCACCGTCGCGGTCCATTGAGTAGTACAGGACCGGTTCTAATAGGAGTGACACAAGAAAAAGGGTCCTATACTACTTCGGGGCGACCTCGGAGCGACTTTCATAGACTTCCATTATGTGAAGTCCATGCAAGTCGCTCCGAAGTCGTGGTGTATGGGAATGCACAAATCGCCCCCCAAAGTAGTACAGAGTCGTGCCGCCCCAGTGTGAACCGACTCTAAGAGTAACACTCACATTTTAGCAGATAAAACAAGCCTTATTACAGATGTAGTCATATGCGGCTGAGGAGACTTCACGTGAAGCGGTGCTCGCTTGGGGCTGCGCTGATCCCAGCTTGCGTTCCACCGCAACCGGAAGTGACGTATCATCAAGCGTAAAGCCAGAAATTGCGTTGACGCGTTTCGCCCTCCTCCAGGGCGTTATCACAGACGGATTACAGACAGGAAGTGATTACAGAGAAGCTGCAGTAGATAAGTAGACCTGAGATTCAACAAAGCATGTAAAAAAATTAAAATAAATATTTTATGAGAAAAAACACAAATGTTTATGAAATGTAGTTCTTTAGAAAATAAATAATTCTCAGTTAGGATTTATAACTAAATTTATGAGGCCAAAGTCGACTGGGTGCCTTAAAAAGAAACCAGACTTCAGTCAGTGTAAGCAGGCAGCTGGGTGTACAGGAAAAGGCTGATGCACACTAATAGGCGGTGGGGGGGGGGGGGGGGGGGTTCACAGTGCCAGCAGCACCAGAGATGAAGCCGATCTTGCTGGGGATGTGTCATTGGTGCTTAGAAGCTGTGATGGATGCCAGGTTTGAAACATATTATTGGTAATTGGTACCTATAAAGGTGCCACATGCCCTTCTTGAATCTGCCAGATCTAAATTTTGCAATGACTACAAGCCTGGATTGGCAAGCATTACGCCTGTTTATTTTTAGCTGCCATTATTTAAAGTCTAGCACAAAATTTTCTGCCTCAACACCTTACTTCATACATAGCGCGCTGAACTGCCAAGGGGGTGATTCTGCACTGATAGCTCTCCTAAGAGTCCAAAGAATGCTGAATTATTCAAATAGAAAAGCGCTAGATTCTATTAAACTACGCGAAAAAGGTAATTTGCAAATATGTTTTTATCTGACTAGTGTTATTTGTATTGTTTTCAGTGCTAATAAAACTTCCCCATCCTGTTTCACTTCTTGTGTTCGGAAAATATATATTTAACGTTATAATGGAAAGTTTTAACAAATGTGGAAGATTAATTGCCTGACAAGACCCATCCTGAGGTTTTGAGAACCATAGTAATTTGGCACTGAGTGTTATATTATGATTCAGCTTGGGTTTAATTAAAAAGTGAGGAGTTGTTTTAAAAGATGAGATCATTAAAGTAGATCTAAATTCGATGACATTTTGGCAACTGTGTATCATAAACAATTGCTACGTTTTTTCCTTTGTTCAGCCCTTAGGAGACTCAATGGGTTAATCAATAAACGTGAATGAAGAGGGGTGCCCACCTGATGACCCCATTGATACCTACACTATCCCTTTTTATCACATTATTCTCAAAATCAAGAGTGCAGACTTATCATAGGGATTGAAACTCTGAGTCCTATTAGCTTCACGGTTTGTTCCAAAAGTGGGAGCCACGGCCTGAGTGTGCAGTTTGTACAATTCCATCTTTATCATTAGAATGGCAAGGAACAGGCACTCTTAGGTGTTGTCCCTCGTGGTGCACCCTTGCCCCTCATTTGTGACGCAACTGTTAGTCTCTATTCTATTTCTGCAGACTGGCATCCTATCTTGGATGGTTCCCACCGCTTTGACCTCTGCTATTGTCCAACCTCTTCCTCTTGCATTTGACCCTCAGCAAAATTTCGGACTTTGGATTGTTTTGTATTTTCCCTTGGCCTGAAACTAGAACTATCTAAAAGTCCATCCAGCAGCATCCTGCTGGGCCAGTGGGCTTATGAACAAAAAGCGAAAAAAAGGAGGGTGACACCTGATGATCCTGATGATGTACCTACTCTCCCCCTTGTCATTATCCCAATCCTAACATCAAAATTGCTGATTTACCATAGGGAAAGACACGTCAAGTCCTATAAACTGCCCATAACATATTGTGTTTTCACATATGTTTCATTCTTTGTAACATGTCACAATTAACTATTTTTTGTGAGATGCGGATGTCAGAGCCTAGACATGAACCCGGGGCCTCTGTTGTGTCTGACAGTAACTCTTCTTGCTGAGCTACCTGAGATGCTGGACAGCTCCCTGCTTAGTTGGTTAGACAACCTTGTCTTATGTCTTGTTTCTCCTAAACCATTTGCTTCTCCCATGAACTTCCTATTTAAGCCATGCTTTGTACTTTCTGTTTGCCAGATTATTGTGCTCTCTCCAGCCAATATCTCGCTCTCATCACTGCTGCTTGTTCCTTGACTATGCTTCTACTTGATCCAAACCAGCAAGCACTTGTTACCAACCTTTGGCTTGTTTACTGACTATGCTTCCGCTTGATCCCTACCTGCTATATCTGCTACTGGCCCCCGGCTTGCCTACCTCCTGGTGGGGCAATCCTGAGGACCGTGACCTGGTACTAACATGCAGCAAAACCCATCTCCATTATCAGGAGCTCTGATGAATACTGTTTAGTACTTAGACATCGCACCTCGGGAGAACCTGTGTCATTCGCCAGGGTAACTTGCTTTTAGTCCTGTCCTGCTGGTTGGTGGGAGTCTCTCTACTGCTATAGCTACTGGTCTTTGAGCCTGATCCCTGACCCATGACAGATGAACTCCTCCAGCCTGTTTCAGACATTTCCTCTCTTCATACTCTAGCTTAAACATAAGCTGCAAATCATTGCTCTGGACTGATAGTCCACAACATTCCTGAATGATGTGTGAAGGCATTTATAGTCACCATGAAAGTCTGTGACAGGGTAACAATGCAGAAAAAAATGGAGAGAAAGTTGTCACCCTATAACAGGAAGTAACCTTCATTGCAAGATCACCAGGCAATATGTTAATAAAAGTTGCATATTAAAAACACTTAAAATACATTTCGAAATAACCTTTACATGTTAAAGCTTAGATGAGATTTCTGTGACTGGGTGTAGGTCTACATTAAATACCTCCATTTAACAATGTTACCCCCTGTCTTTGCAATAGGTAGGCAGCGTTTATGCATTCAAAGGCCTGATGCCCTTACAAAGTATGTGTCAACGTCTATAGCATCTATCACATCATTCCAATGGACAGTTCATACATCAGAGAAAGTGTCCAATACATTGCGTGACGTGCACATGCAGAGAAGGAGTGGCCACAAACAGCATTTAAAGCGGGACTTTACCCATAACAACTTGATAAAACATACATTCCACATTAATAATTATGCTACCAACATTAGTGTGTGCTGTAAATTGCCTCCAGCATTGCTCCTGCTTCTTCTTGCTGGGGGCAGCCATTTTGCTGAAGTCTAAAGCCCCTGAGTAGCAGTAAATCATAAAACGGAACAAAACCCTTCGATTTAACGGTTGAAAAAAAACAGTTACAGTCCTGGAGTCCCGGGATTGCTAACTGTAACATTTGCTTGTGTCCTCCTCAACCATACTGTCAAACTATTAAATGGTCGGTGTCATAACAGATCACATGTGCACCATGACAGTTGCAGATCAAACAGAAGCCGCTTCTTTGGCTGTAAAGGATGGGATGGTTTAACTTGCTTTAAGGATGTCAGCAGATCAGCCTCTACAAATTTGGCAGTGCCTAAAAATGTCTATAAAAAATGGAGAGCAACTGAGCATGTGCAGAGCAGCGTGAGACATTGTGCTACTGGATTTTAAACAGTATAGGCACTTATTAGTAATATTGTACATAGCTATACCTGGAAAAGGGGCCAACCTGAAGTGATCTAGCAGGACTTCTTTTTCTGACTAAAGTTCCACTTTAAAATTAAAATTTCTTTGTTTTTGAAAGAAGAATGGAAGCATCAGGGCTTTTTTTCAGCAGGAACGCGGGGGAACACAGTGCCAACACCTCCAGTCTGAATGTATGCAATTGCAAAGGGGTGCTGGTGTCAGTAGGGTGAGCTGAATGGCCTATTGATGCTGGCTGCTGGGGGATCTATTGTTGCTGGGGTGAATCTATTGTTGCTGGAGGGCATTTTGCTGTGTCAAGGGGGGGGGGGGGGGCTACTGTTGCAGTGAAGGATTTATTGTTGCTTGGGGGGAACTATTGTTGGGGGGATCTATTGTTGCTGATTCCAGGGGATCTATTTTACTGCTTTTCTAGTTATCATTACCAAATTCTATACAAATTACCTAGAACCACAACATGATACTTGGTTCTGTATTCTCTTAAAGGGGGGGGGGGTACTGAGAGTGGGTAGGGGGTGGAGACAAGGAGTGACTCGGAAGAGGGGAGTACCTGCACCTATTCACAGAGAAAAAAAGCCCTGGGAAGCATCATAAACTGTATTTTGTTTTCACGGAATAGGTGGTTGTTTTTATCAAATAGGGTCTTTTGTGTGGTCAATTTTTACAAATTGTGCTGCATGGAGTTCTCTTTAAGGCTCGGTTTCCACTAGTGCGACTTGCGGTGCAACTTGACACATGTCAAGTCGCACAGCAAGTCAAAACCCATTGTTTTCAATGGGGCCCGTTTCCACTGCCGCGGCCTCAGTTGCGGCGACTTCAAAAGTAGATTGTGCACTACTTTTGAGCGCGACTTCCCTCTATATATGAGGGAAAAGTCTAACTGAAGCCTCAGTTTACTTTCGCTACGAAGTCGTGCTAGAATTAGCACGACTTCGTAGCCGCACTAGTGGAAACCGAGCCTTAAACCGCACAGGCTCAAAAGAGGCAAAAAGCAATAAGCTGCTAAAACACAAGGGATATTTTATCATCCATCGCTTTAGGAGAAATGCCCAGCCATTGTTTCGTCTTGTGCGGTAGGGCGTTTGGGTAAATATGAGCTCCTGTGCTGGAGGAAACTAAGACGTTGCCAATAATTCACGGTGGACCTCAGGTTATAAACTGGAGATGATGGATGGAGCTGCTATTTGGAGTCTTGGCCATCTGGAGAAGCAGGGGAAAGGCTAGCAAGGAGCTCTGTATAAGTGCTTGAGGCGAAAGGAAGATATCCCCATGCTGAAGAATATTTAATCTTCATTTTTGGCTCGCCACAGGCTAACTGTAAGGAAAAGGCACAACACATGGAGCCTAGAATGAAGGCATGCGAGTTGGGACACCAGCTAATAACCTGTTATTACAAAGCATGATGTGCTTTATTGGGAGAGATGGAGTGGAGCAGCTGGCCTGGACTGGTTGTCGGAGGTCCTCAAATGTTATATTCGTTTTACATCTCTCAATCCTCCCAACAATTTGTTATCTCATATATGTAGTCCTATGGAGGCTTTAATATAATTTCCATGGACACTGCACATACCACAGCTCATAGATCTCCTCTATTGATAACTATACATTCCATTTTTCATTCTCTAATCTGTATCATTACTACTTTGTGTTTTCTCAAAGCAGAACACTAGACGGGTGTAGTTTAGTCAATATGTTGCGTGCACATAGTCAAAACTGAAGGAATATTTAGATATATGTACTCTTGTTTCGACCATAAATTCTCAATTGTCTATCTTTCTAAAAATAAAAATATGACTAAAAATTTCCTTTGCGGTACCAGGATCTAGGTGCATACATGCAAGTCAATGGCCAGGCCCTAGATGCAAGTTTTCCTTGCTCAATAAAGAAAGGACTTAGTTTGTTTTTCGTGTGAGATTTGAGTTAGTTCATTGGGAAGAGGTCTTTCTAACAAGCTCGGGGGTCCCCATGACTTTAAAAACCAAGAACCAGTTTACAAATTAAAAAAACTGTAGAGAAGTTCTATTGTATCCGTCACACTCTTTACATGCCCACAGTTTTTGTTGGTGCTGTAGTGAATTGGTGGCTCCACTTGCTTGCAGAAAAAATGCTAGCCTACCTGACTGCCACTAGCCACACCTGGCCGATCTTCCTTCCAGTCCTCCTGACTAATTTTCTGCCCCAGTCCTGCCCGACTGGCACACTTCCATGGAGATTCCCCAGGGCTAGGATGAAGATTAAGCCCACTGCTGTCTTCAGAGACCACTGTTACAGCTGACAGTCTCTCCCCTTGTGTTGTCTCCAGGGCTGCTGATAAGGCAGTACAGCCAGCCCTCCTGTACTGGGCCTGGGCCCCATCAGTTCAAAAGGGGGGCCCAGGCACATGCTGGGCAGGAGGTCCGGCTGTACTGACTTATTGAAGGCACCAATCCCCTTATGTCTCCCACTGCTGACAGCTTCTCCTCCTCTCCCTCCCTCTGGCTGCACTGCAGGAGGATTGGTTCTAGCACATGCGCTGCTTCCATCTACTGTCTTGGCCCCACTGTGTGTTCCTTCCCCCCACAGCGCTTCCGGCTTCCCTCCTTTCCTGCCAGCAGCTGTTGTGGCACACAGGGGGATATCATTTACTGACTCTTCCTTTCTTGAATAAACACAGTAAGTACCAATCACTGCTGTTTCCATTCATCACTGAGGCATAGTAACTGTGTTTACTATGCTTCCGTTTGTGAATGAGCAGGAAACCTCAGAGCGCTTCTTATTCATTCATCTTTGCAGCTGAGGCTGTGGAGCAAGTGTCAAACAAAAAGCCCTAGGGCCAAATCTGGCTCTTCAGGTCATTTCATGTAGCCTTCACACCTCTCCTTCCCGGGCCCCCCCTTATCTGAGCCCCCACCTTGTCTCAGCAGTCAACAGCAGAGATCAGGACAGAACTCTTTCGCCAGATCCACTGGTCTCAGCATTCAGCAGACTCTGACAGCTGACTCCAGGCCTCCTCTGGTCATCCTCCAGACCCTGCACTTTCTACTTCCCAGCACTGCCTCCAGCTTCTTCTCGGAGGTAGCACAAGGTAAGGGGGATGCACTGTGATGTAAGGGAGGGTGGGGGACTCTTGACATCTGATGTACTGTAAGTGTGAGTGTGTGTGTGTGTGGTGGGGGGGGGGGGGTGCTCTGGACATCCAGTCTTACAAATACAATTGGTCCTTTGAGAGGACAACCATAATGCTGATGTGGCCCACAACAAATTTGAGTTTGACACCCCTGCTGCAGAGCATGTGGCTGATAAATTTATCTCCTCAGTCACTTTCAGTCAGTGGGCCCTGTCAGGTAGGCTGCATGAGGTGATTTCTAACAGCAGCCCTGGTTGTCTCTGCTCAGTGCTGATCTCTACTCACTGTCTGCCGTTGCTCTGTCCTGCTGCCGCACCTGAAGGTTCTCCTCCAACTGCCTCCTGTGGTGGTGATTCATCTAGGCCAGCTATCCCGAGCCTCCATCCCAATGTATTACCTCTTCCCGGCAGGGGGTTTCTTGAAGAGCCAGTTCTATACAAGCTAAGTTCCATCTAGTTTTGTATAGGGGCGCTGTAATATCTGATATCTATGTTCAGACTGGAGGAAGCAGTATACCGACGGAAGCCCACAAACACAGTGTGGGTCACGGTTCCGTTACAGCGGCGCATTGCATTAGTCTATTGTCTCCTGTTTCTTTAAGAGTTGCTGTCATCTACCAGACCCCTGGACCAGTATCAACCTTCCTTGATGACTTTTCTGCCTGGCTACCCTACTTTCTCTCTTCTGAAATCTTCACAATCATTCATGGTGACTTCAACATCCCTGTTAATGCTAATACTGCTACTGCTTCTAAACTTCTCAGTCTAACCTCATCTCTTGACCTGAAGCAATAGATACTACACACTCCACTGGCAACACCCTTGACCTTGTCTTCTCCTATCTATGCACTCCATGCAACATCTCCTACAAACCTATCCCACTCTCTGATCACCACCTTATTAGTTTCGCACTCTCCCTGTCTTCCACCTCCTCCCCCTCCAACTGCCTAACAGGTACCCGTAGAAACCTTCGCCACCTCAACCCTTCTATGCTCTACTCTGCTACTGACCATCTATATGACAAAATCTCACCCCTGTCATTCCCCAACCTAGCCACTTCCAACTATGACAGCTCCCTGTCATCCTCCCTAGACAAGCTCGCTCCCCTCACTACACAAAGAATTTGGCCCCGACCGCTACAGCCCTGGCAAACAGATGATACCAGAAGTCTCAGAAAACGTAGCAGCGGTCTTGAGTGCCTATGGAGTAAGACTAAGTCCCTGGAAGATTTCAACCAATATAAATTTGCCCTCCTAAAATACTATTTCTGCCTCCTCACTGCCAAGCAAACCTATTTTATCACACTCATCCAAACATTTCATCTAGTCCCCGTCATCTCTTCTCTACCTTTAACTCTCTACTCTGTCCTCCACCAACTCCACCCTCTAACTCACTCACTGCCCAGGAGATCGCCAATTTACTTCAAAAATAAGATCGATTCAATTTGCAAGGAGATCTCCAATGTGCAGAAACCTCCCTCACTTAACAACCCATATCCACAGGTACAATCATTACTTCCCTCGTCCAACCCTGTTAGTATTAATGAGGTTGCTGGACTTTTATCTAACACCCATATAACCACCTGCCCCCTGGATCCTGCTCCCTCGCACATGCTATGCTCACCCTCTGACTCTATTCTACGCTCTCTAACTCACATCTTCACCTCTCCCTCTCTTCTGGCATCTTCCCTAATTCTCTAAAACATACGCTAGTCACTCCTATCCTTTAAAAGCCCTCACTGGACCCCGCCAATCTTCAAGCCTTCTCCTCCAAACTCCTTGAACTATGGGTCTACAACCGAGAAAACCATCTGAATAAGAACAAACTTCTTGATCCCCTTCAGTCCGGATTTCGCCCTCAACATTCCACTGAAACTGCTCTCCTTAAACTCACAAACAACCTACTAACAGCAAACACCAATGGACACTATTCTGTACTACTCCCCCTGGACCTCTATGCTGCCTTTGACACGGTGGATCACCCCCTTCCCCTCAAAAAACTCCACTCCCTTTGCCTCTGTGACTGCACTCTTCACTTGTTCTCATCCTACCTATCCCAACGCACCTTCAGTGCTACTTACAACTCTACTACCTCCTCTCCTCTTCCTTTCTCTGTCAGGGTCCCCCAAGGTTCTGTGCTTGGACTGCTCCTTTTCTCAATCTACACCTCCTCATTGGGTCAGCTGATTGCCTCCCATGGCTTTTAATATCATCTATACGCTGATGACACCCAAATCTATCTCTCCACCCCTCAGCTCACTCCATCAGTCTCCTCACGCATCACCAACTTACTAACAGACATATCAGCCTGGATGTCACATCACTTCCTCAAACTCACCTATCCAAAACCAAGCTCATGATAGTTCCTCCCCCACGTTCCTCTTCCCCTGATTTCTCTGTCAAAATCAGCAGCGCAACTATCAACCTGTCCCCCTATGCCAAGGTTCTAGGTGTAATCCTGGACTCTGAACTATCCTTTCAGCCACACATCCAGTCACTGTCCAAAGCTTGCCACCTCAACCTCCGCAACCTTTCATCTCCAAGATACGCCCCTTCCTAACAAATGACACCACAAAGCTTCTAATCCACTCCCTGGTCATCTCTTGTCTCAATTACTGCAACTTCCTTCTCATTGGCTTAACTTTAAGAAGGCTATCATCCCTTCAGTCCATCATGAATGCTGCTGCCAGGCTCATCCACCTTGCAAACAGCTCTGTGTCTGCTACACCTCTTTTCCAATCCCTCCATTGGCTGCCACTCAACCAACTAATTCAATTCAAGTTACTAACCATACCTTACAAAGCCATCCATAAGTTGGCGCCCAGCTACATCACTAATCTGGTCTCAAAATACCAACCAACTCGTTCTCTTCATGCCTCCCAGAATCTCCTGTTCTCTAGCTCCCTTGTAACCCCTTCCCATGCTCGCCTCCAGGACTTCTCTTGAGCCTCTCCCATCCTCTAGAACGCTCTACGCCAATCTGTCCGACTATCTCCTACTTTATCCACTTTCAGACGATCCCTGAAAACACATCTCTTCAGAGAAGACTATCTGGCAACCACCTAACAACTGTACTTTTATTTTCTCCATCAGCCCATCTCCCACAGTTATTACCTCTTGCATCTCTTGACTCTCCCTCATAGATTGAGAGCTCTAACGAGCAGGGCCCTCTGATTCCTACTATATTAAAGTGTATTGTATATGTACTGTCTACCCTCAAGTTGTAAAGCGCTGCGTAAACTGTCGGCACTATATAAATCCTATATTATAATAATAAATCAGCTAATGTGACCCCAGTGCTGAGGGAGAGGGGCGGGGGGTCAAACAAGGATCCTGTGCAGGCAATCAACACCCTTCTTATCAACACTGATGACATCACTGGTTGCAGAGGCGTAACTAGAACCTTTAGGGCCCCGGTGCAAGAAACCATGAAGGGCCCCCCGAACCCCTAGCCAGGTGCCCTTACCTTCAAGGCTGGGGCTCCTCCCACTGGGGAGCACACAGGGGCCCAGAGACAGCAGAACACAAGTGAACTGGATAGGAGGTGTGTCGGGGGCAGCATACAGAGGAACCAATCGCTTCCATTTTCCTCCTGCAGCTACAGGAGGAAAAAGGAGGACAATGATTTCTCTACATGCTGCCCCCAGCACCCCTACTATCCAGGTGTACAGGGGAGCTGCACAGGCCCCCTGGAGCATGGGGCCCGGTTGCAATTGCAACCCCTGCAACCCCTGTAGTTACGCCCCTGACTGGTTGTTAGAACGCTAGTGGCTGGAAGGTTAAAATGGTGCACAATTAAAAACCTGTGGGTTTTGTGTAACTAAAAGGCAGGGTTTGCCCATCTGCTGGCTTGTATCCATTTTTGGGCAATGTTTAGGCATTTTGCCAAGGCACCCGTGAAGAAACCTCAAGGCACCCAATGGTGCCTGGGCACCCTGTTTGGAAAAGGCTGACCTAGATCAAGGTTTGATCTAGGGAAGTGCCAGGGTTAGTGTTTGGGTCAAGTAGGGACCAAGGTCAGTATTTTTTGGACAGAATTTTTTTTTTTTGTTAAATTAAATACGCACCATTGTTTCTGTGCCGTACTCCGGAAACAAACAACATACACATATGTGGTATCACTGCGATCATCAGGAGCAGGAGAATTTATTTTGGGTTATTCTTTGGTGGAAGGTTATTTTAGTAACTAAAAATATACAGCTAAATTTAAAATACATTTTTTTTTTTTTACTATTTTGGGCCAGTTTTCCTTTGATAATAAAATACATTAGGAAATATCCATAACCATTTACTATGCAAATGAAAGCCCAATTTATCCTAAAAAAATGCGGTATAATCCACCTGGATTCACAAAGTAGTTGTAATGATTTTACTAACACATGTCAAAGTTGCGAAATTGTGCTTAGGCATTAAGATTTGTTTTACCCTTAGGTGTGAAGGGGTTAAGGTTCCATTCTGTGTTCTGTTCTGACCAGTAGCTGTTTTCACCAGTATGATCACACGTTTCAAGCACCGCCATCCACGTGAAGCTTTCTGATCCTGGGCTGTATTGGAAAATCTCGGATTGCTCTTTTATGTGCGCAGCCACCTAGGAAGAATTGCTTACCAGTGACACGGCACTTGGCCCGCATTGTTATCAAGATCTTTTATTTTATTTTTTTTCTATTTTGAACATGCCTTTACAAATGTTCCTAATTGCTTTTTATCTTGTGGCATTTTTTTCTTCCTTTGTGTATGTGCACCGGTTAATGAGCTTCAATATTACTTTCTGCGGGCTGCTGTTTTACATGTAAACAAGAACATCAAAGCGCTTGCAGACATAATTTTAAGTCAGTTCCAAGAATCCTCTGCATTTACTTGTCACTGTTGTCATAAAAACTGTTTCCCAGGCAATAGGCGCGGTAACTTTGCTATTTGCACATACGATTAAAGAAAGATGAGAAATTATTATAAAGCGGCACACTCTTTCTTTTTATTTCTTTACATTGTTAACTGCAATTCTTTGCAAATAAAATACATTTTATTGCACTGTTTAACTTTGGTATTATTATAATTAATATTATATGATATTTACAGTATCTCACAAAAGTGAGTACACCCCTCACATTTTTGTAAATATTTTATCATATCTTTTAATGTGACAACACTGAAGAAATGACACTTTGCTACAATGTAAAGTAGTGAGCGTAAAGCTTGCATAACAGTGTAAATTTGCTGTCCCCTCAAAATAACTCAACACACAGCCATTAATGTGTAAACTGCTGGCAACAAAAGTGAGTACACCCCTAGGTGAAAATATCCAAATTGAGCCAAATTAGCCATTTTCCCTTCCTGGTGTCATGTGACTCAGTAGTGTTACAAGGTCTCAGGTGTGAATTGGGAGCAGGTTTGTTAAATTTGGGGTTATTGCTCTCACTCACTCATACTGGTCACTGGAAGTTCAACATGGCACCTCATGGCAAAGAACTCTCTAAGGATCTGAAAAAAAGGATTGTTGCTCTACATAAAGATGGCCTAGGCTATAAGAAGGTTGCCAAGATCCTGAAACTGAGCTGCAGCACTGTGGCCAAGACCATACAGCGGTTTAACAGGACAGGTTCCACTCAGAAAAGGCCTCACCATGGTCGACCAAAGAAGTTAAGTGCACGTGCTCAGCGTCATATCCAGAGGTTGTCTTTGGGAAATAGACATATGAGTGCTGCCAGCATTGCTGCAGAGGTTAAAGGGGTGGGGGGTCAGCCTGTCAGTGCTCCGACCATACGCCGCACACTGCATCAAGCTGGTCTGCATGGTTGTTGTCCCTAAAGATGATGTGCAAGTAAGACCGCAAACAGTTTGCTGAAAACAAGCAGACTAAGGACATGGATTACTGGAACCATCTCCTGTGGTCTGATGGGACCAAGATAAATATATTTGGTTCAGATGGTGTCAAACGTGTGTGGCGGCAACCAGGTAAGGAGTACAAAACAAAGTGTGTCTTGCCTACAGTCAAGCATGGTGGTGGGAGTGTCATGGTCTGGGGCTGCATGAGTGCTGCCGGCACTGAGGAGCTACAGTTCATTGTGGGAACCATGAATGCCAACATGTACTGTGACATACTGAAGCAGAGCATGATCCCCTCCGTTCAGAGACTGGCTGCGGGGCAGTCTTCCAACATGATAACGACCCCAAACACACCTCTAAGACGACCACTGCCATGCTAAAGAAGCTGAGGGTAAAGGTGATGGACTGGCAAAGCATGTCTCCAGACCTAAACCCTATTGAGCATCTGTGGGGCATCCTCAAATGGAAGGTGAAGGAGCGTAAGGTCTCTAACATCCACCAGCTCTGTGATGTCATCATGGAGGAGTGGAAGAGGACTCCAGTGGCAACCTGTGAAGTCCTGGTGAACTCCATGCCCAAGAGGGTTAAGGCAGTGCTGGAAAATAATGGTGGCCACACAAAATATTGACACTTTAGGCCCAATTTGGACATTTCAACTCAGGGGTGTACTTACCTTTGTTGCCCGCGGTTCAGACATTAATGTCTGTGTGTTGATTTATTTTGCAGGGACAACAAATTTACACTGTTATACAAGCTGTACACTCACTACTTTACATAGTAGAAAAGTGTAATTTCTTCAGTGTTGTCACATGAAAAGATATAATATAAAATATTTACAAAAATGTGAGGGGTGTACTTACTTTTGTGAGATACTGTATGTCAGTAGACATGGGCTGAACACCCATGTCTATGTTCTAACCTGAATGGCAAACCCCATTGAAGTCTTTGGGAGCAGAACAGGAAAATAAAAAGTGCACATTTTGAAGGCTTATATGCAAGTAATTGGCAATAAAAGGGGTATGGGGGTCTGGGTACTGCCTATGGATCGACCGATAAAGTTTTTTTCGTTGCCGATACTGATAACGATATTTTGGCCATCGCCCTCCGAGATCGTCATTGTATGCCGGATGGAGCGATATCAACCGGGTGTCAATTACGGCAAGTGGGTGAGAGATACCGATGTGGAATTGCTTATATCTTTAATTTGTACATATGTGAGTGGCATATTCAATAACATTTGTAAACGGAGTTATGCTATGTGACATCATTTACCCTTACATGAGCAATATTTGGAATATTGGCAATATCGGCCAGTCCTGGGGTCGATACAGATATATCGGCAAAAATCAATATCGGCCCTCAATATATCGGCCTTGCCGATAATTGTTCGATCCCTAGTACTGCCCTGGGGTAACTTTTTTTTTTTAAACTATTGTTTTTTTAGGAGCAGTGATTTTAATTATGTTTAAAGTGCAACAATAAAAATGAAAAATTCCTTTAAATATAGTGCCTGGGGGGTCCCCTTAACCACTCCTGGACCGGAAAGATTTGCCCCCTTAATGACCAGGCCATTTTTTGCAATTTGACACTGCGTTACTTTAACGGAAAATTGAGCAGTCGCGTGACGCTGTACCGAAACAAAATTGATCTCCTTTTTTCCCCAACAAATAGAGCTTTCTTTTGGTGGTATTTTATCACCTGTGTGATTTTTTTTTTTTTTTTGCGCTATAAACAAAAAAAGAGAGCGACAATTCTGAAAAAAAAATATATTTTTTAAATTCTGCTATATAACATTCCCCCCAAAAAAATAAAAAATCAAAAATTTTCATCCTTTTAGGCTAATTTGTATTCTGCTACATATTTTTGGTAAAAAAAAAAAATCGCAATAAGCGTAAGTTGATTGGTTTGCGCAAGTTATCGTGTATACAAACTAGAGGAAAGATTTATGTCATTTTATTTTTTTTATTTATTTTTTTACTAGTAATGGCGGCGATCAGGGCTTTTTAGCAGTACTGCGACATTGCGGCGGACAGATTGGACACCTAACTGACATTTTTGACATTTTTTGGGGGGACCAGCAGGGCAGCCATCAGAAATTTTAGGGCCCCATACACAGCTTTAGGCCTGGGCCCCTCTGGGCCTGACCACCAACATTTTGTGGGGCCCGCCCTCTGGCCATCCCACCAAGTCCTTCAGTGCACCCACTTCTGTTTTAACACTCTTACAACTTAATGAATGAAAATTAATCCAATCCATCAAAGAGACATCCCCATATATTTAGCAAAGAGACATCCCAATCCAGTAAAGAGATGGTCTCATATATTCAGCAAAGAGACATCCTAATCCAACAAAGAGACGGCCTCATATATTTAGCAAAGAGACATCCTAATCCAACAAAGAGACTGCCTCTTATATTTAGCAAAGAGATATCGCAATCCAGCAAAGAGACAGACTCATATTTTTAGCAAAGAGACAGCGCAATCCAGCAAAGAGACATCCCTTCAGCTGCATCGGCTTACTCTGCCGCTGCCATGCTTTAGCAATTGGTAGTTACTACAGCAGCAACAACTCAGTCTTGTTAGTTGGGGCCTGGGCGGCTGGGCACCTTGGAACCCCTGGGCCCCCTACATGTGTATGGGCTGTTCCCCCCTGATGGCTGCCCTGGGGACCAGTGACATTACTACAGTAATCAGAGCTAAAAATATGCATTGTTACTGTAATAATGACACTGGCAAAGAAAGGGGTTAACACCAGGGGCGATCAAATGTTTAAATGTATGCCCAGGGGGTGTTTTCTAACTGGGGGGGGGAGATATGGGTTTATGGAATGAACACAGGGACCTGTGTTCTTAAATAGGAGGAACACAGGAGCCCTGTGTTGATTGCTGACAGAACAATGGTCTGCTGTGTTTACAACAGCAGACCGGCATTCTGTCTCAACAGGGAGCGATTGCGTGTGCCACCGGCCCCGCAGATCAGCTTCCCCGCGCAATCGCTGACGTATGGGTACGTCTTTTCGCGGGAACCTGCCACCGTATATCTGCGCCAGCTGGTCGGCAGGTGGTTAATCCCAAAGTAAAATAATTGGTTACTGGTTTCCTAAATCTACATACCAGGAAGTCATGAAGTTTTCTATGGAACACAGCAGGGCTAAGGTAAGGCCTTGTTCTAAAAATCAAAAAAAGCTTTTATTTTTCTACAATAGAGGTACATTATTATATATTGGTATATAGCAGTGATGGCAAACCTTGGCACCCCAAATGTTTTGGAACCACATTTCCCATGATGCTCATGCACTCTGCAGTGTAGTTTAGCATCATGGGAAATGTAGTTCTAAAACATCTGGAAAGCCAAGGTTCACCATCACTGGTATATAGGGAGCTGGGATTTAGAGAAAAAAAGGTGAGCTCAGCCTTCAAAGATACCGCATGAGAAGCCAGCATATCACTCATCATGCCAACCAGTACTGAAAAGGCCAGTTATGGGTGGAGTTTTCCTTAATACTACTAATAACTGAGATGAACAAAATAGTTTTGTCAGCAATAGCATGCAAGATACAAACACAGTTTCTATTAGCGAAATGAATACTGATGTATAAAGTAATAGGCAGTCTGACATAAGTGCACAGTATGATGTAAAACCGCCGAGTTAATTTGCTGTAAAGATTCTATTAAATAAAATACTGACTGAGAAGATGTAATATGATTGCAGTGCTACTGGTTTTTGCTGAGCTGTTGTCTTACTCCAGTGCATGATTTATTTAGGCTCCCTGGTTCTTTTTAGGGTTTTCTGTTATGTTAATTTGTTTCCTTGTTGCTTTCTGATATGTTTCTAGATATAAAATTGAAATTAAAAAACAAATCAAGAAATAAAAAAGAAATAAAACAAATCAGCGCAACCACCCTAAATATGAAAAAAGAACACTCAACTAATTCCTTATCACCCAGGCTAAGATGCAGCCAACACTCTCCAGGTGTGTTCACAGTCAGCCACCATACAGAACTACTTGAAAAAATGTGTAAATAAGTATGGCGCAGCAGGTATGTGAATAAATACACACAAATGTACATCGAATCAGCCATAACATTATGACCACCCACCTAATATTGAGTGTAGCATCCTCCTAGGTAGGTGCTAGGTAAAAGCATCTTATGCTCCTTCTGCTTATCAGGGGAAAAGACAAAAAAGAAAAAGAGGGGCGCACCGACCTAGTGCATTACCATAAAACCATTTATTAAGCTATTAAAATGTGTACAAAGTAATCACAAGACTGGTGTGATACAACACACATCAAGAATATTCTTGATGTGTGTTGTATCACACCAGTCTTGTGAGTACTTTGTACACATTTTAATAGCTTAATAAATGGTTTTATGGTAATGCACTAGGTCGGTGCGCCCCTCTTTTTCTTTTTTGTCTTTTCTACCAGTGGTTCTGGATACCCTTGATCCTGAAGGGGGCAGCAAGACCAAACAGCTCTCTTTACATCTGAGTTTGTAGTGCACCTCTTTCTACTCCATCAGACAGCACTTGAGCGCAGGAGGTTTTGTTTTACTACTTGCTTATCAGGGGAGCCTGATCTATTAGGTTGCCTGTTACATATTCCCAGGTGTGATTCACTGGGTCTAAGGGAGTGTTCCCTCTGCATCCAATAGGGGAGCCTGTTGGACAGTGGAGGAAACCTAGCCTGTGACACATTGGCTTTTGTGAGAGTTCCAGTGGGAGGGCACTCTCGCAGTACATCCTGGGATGGTTCATAAAAGCCAGGGGGACATGTGACAGGGCGTCTTTGGCAGGAAGCAGAGTCCCAGGAGGAGGCTGACGGCTTGTCTCTCCTCTTGTAAGAGGAAAGTGGTCTTAGGCAGTTGGCCTAGTGAACCAGGTGTGGAGCTGAGCTGCAGAAGATCCCGTGGAGCTGCTGGCACAGTCTACCAGCAAAAACAGTGTCCGTGAGTACCAGGGGACTTGCCAAAGGGTCTACCCAGGAAGGGAGACCACTCCACTGAAGTCAGAGGATCAAGGGGTCAGCTCACACAGATGTCAGAGTAAAGGAGGTGCCATGTAGAACCCCGAAGAATAGGGACAAAGGGGGTGCCAAGTAGGACCCTGAAGAATAGGGACAAAGGGGCTGCCAAGTAGGACCCTGAAGAGTGATTCACAATACAGTGCAGTTCATTTGATTCTTCTTCACTATAGTAGCAAGGGGAAGCTGCGGCCTTGCCGCATTCAGCTAATCAGAAAGTCCCAGCAATTGTGCATAGTTATTCAGTTGGAGTATTCCACTCATCCCTTCTTCTATCCCAGTTCTCAAATAAATCAACAAAAACTCAAAACCTCTAGACTGTTTTCTAACTGAGCCAAGCACTTAGAATATGCTATTTTGTTGAGTTGTTGCTATGGGTAGCCCAGGGGAATCCGTAACCAGCAGCTCCCAATGGAATAGTGCTACATGAGTATGGCCCCCTTTGCTAAAACAGCCCTGACCCATTGAGGCATGGACACCAAAGGAACATCCACATGAATGGCAGGAGCCAAGGTTTCCCAGCAGAACATTGCCCAAATCAACACACTGCCTCTGCCGACTTGCCTTCTTTTACCGCATACTGGTGCCATCTCTTTCCCAGGTAAGTGACGCACCCGGCCATCCACATGGTGTAAAAAAAAAAAAAAAAACTTGATTTATCAGATTAGGCCACCTTCTTCCATTCCTCCCAAGTCAAGTTCTGATACTTATGTGACCATTGTAGAAGCTTCTGGCTGTGGACATGGGTCACCATGGGCTTCACAGCCCCATACACAACAAACTGCGATGCCCATTTATTTCTGCTTTCACCACAGCAACTTCATGGACAACATGTTCACTTGCTGCCTAATATATCCCACCAATTTCCATTGTAATGAGATATTCCCTTTACCTGTCAATGGTCATAATGTCATGGCTGATCGGTGTAAATCCACCTTATAAAACAATAAATTGGATATGTGAAGTGCAAAATAGATGCACTCCAATGCAATCACCTTTATTAATATGAAAATCAATCCTTGCAGCGAACAGAGGTACAAGGATCAGCTGTAACTAACGCGTTTCACACCATCCCTGGTGCTTATTCATAAGCTATGAATTATTTTAAATTATATAATTCACACTGTGCATTTACTTGTGTTTAGCTGCGTTTAGAGAAAATAGCATTCTATGCGTCCAGGGGCAGATTGCATACAATGAATGCATGTAAATTCAAGTATGTTTAAAGCTGTATTAAATCCACAAGCTAACATTTATTAAAATGTAGCTTGCCAATTCTTAAATGTGATGGCTGCCTTTGTTTTCTTTTCTTAGGCTTTCTTTCTTCTATTTTTATCTGGTGATCCAGCCAGCAAGTCTGTTGTATCAGTTTACATGGATAAGACAAACCACTAAACACTGGCAGGGGTGCTTACAACGATCAGCTTTTATTTATACATATAAAACCTTAATCCCAAAAGGAAAGAAAAAATGTTTCGCTCTAACTGGTTATAATGTATGAGCTGGAATTTGGCTTCAATGTGTTTAGTGTTTCTAAATCTGCTAGTTCATTTAACACTCCCTTTCTCCCTAGACCACATGTGTCAAACACAAGGCCCAAGAGCCAAATCTGGCCCTCCAGGCCATTTCATGTGGCCCTTGCAACCACCTCTGGCTCTCGCCCTCTACTCCCCACTCACCACTATAATTTGTAAACACACAAGCCTTCTGTGTTTACAAGGACCACTCGTAGCTCTCATATATACCTGCCTGCCCTGCATGCACTCATGGCGGGGACAGATGATGACCAATGATTTCCCTGCAAGTAAGAGAGAGGCGGATCGACCTACACTGTCGGGAGGTACTAGAGCCGGGCAGGGTGGGCGAGATGCGAGAAAGCTTTTGGGGGTGGGGGGGAGAGATGAGGGCTGTAGACGGAGATGTGTGCAGAGGTCGGAACCTAGGAGGAGGAGTGGAAATGAGATGGGGACAGCCTGTGAAAGAGACCTAAACTCTGCACCCCTAAACTCTGCACTCTGTATGTAGTGCACCCCTAAACCCTGCACACTATACACAGTACACTCCTTGACACTACACTCCTAAACACTGTACTCTGTACAAAGTGTACTCCTGAACCTTGCACTCTGTATGTAGCAGACTCCTGAACTCTGCACTCTGTACACAGTACACTTCTTTACATAGTACACTCCCTAACTCTGCACACAGTACACTTCTTACATCTGCACTCTGTACATAGTGTACTCCTTAACTTTGCATCTATACATAGCACACTCCTGAACACTACACTCTGTACAGAGGGTACTCCTTGACCCTGCACTCTATGTAGCAGACTCCTGAACTCTGCACTCTGTACACAGTACACTTCTTTACACAGTACACCCTCTAATTCTGCACACAGTACACTTCTTATATCTGCACTCTGTACAAAGTGCACTCCTTAACTCTGCACTCTGTACGTAGCACACTCCTGAACATTGCACACTGTACAGAGCGTACTCCTGAACAGTGCCATCTTAAGAGCCTTATAGGCCCCTGGGCAATGCAGTGCACTGGGGCCCCCTGCCTACACAATTATGCACGAGAATAAAAATGCAAGTTATCGATAAGGCGATATTTATTTTTATTGGTACCTCAAACAAAATCAGTCTCTTGTAGTATATAGTGTTCCATGTAATATGTATATAGTAAGGTATATCCTCCAGGTAGTTGTCTCTTGTAGTATATATTGGTCCCTGTAATATGTATATAGTAGGGTATATACTCCAGGTAGTAGTTGTACTCTCTTGTAGTATATAGTGTTCCCTGTAATATTTATATAGACTATATACACATTACAGGGACCAATATATACTACAAGAGAGAACAACTACTACCTGGAGTATATACCTTACTATAAACATATTACAGGGACCAATATATACTACAAGAGAGTACAACTACTACCTGGAGGATATACCCTACTATATACATATTACAGGGACCAATATATACTGCAAGAGACAACTACCTGCAGGATATACCTTACTATATACATATTACAGGGAACACTATATACTACAAGGTATATCCTCCAGGTAGTTGTCTCTTGTAGTATATATTGGTCCCTGTAATATGTATATACTCCAGGTAGTAGTTGTACTCTCTTGTAGTATATAGTGTTCCCTGTAATATGTATATAGACTATATACACATTACAGGGAACACTATATACTACAAGAGAGTACAACTACTACCTGGAGTATATACCTTACTATATACATATTACAGGGACCAATATATACTACAAGAGAAAACTACCTGGAGGATATACCTTACTATATACATATTACAGGGAACACTATATACTACAAGAGTCTCTTGTAGTATATAGTGTTCCATGTAATATGTATATAGTTAGTAAGGTATATACTCCAAGTAGTTGTCTCTTGTCTTGTAGTATATGTTGGTCCCTGGCCTTTAAAATGTTTATAGTAAGGTATATACTCCAGGTAGTAGTTATACTCTCTTGTAGTATATAGTGTTCCCTGTAATGTGTATATAGACTATATACACATTACAGGGAACACTATACTACAAGAGAGTACAACTACTACCTGGAGTATATACCTTACTATATACATATTACAGGCCAGGGACCAATATATAGTAAGGTATATCCTCCAGGACAGGTAGTTGTCTGTCTCTTGTGTCATCGATTCGATCCCATCATTGCCATGAGAGAGTTAAAAAAATATATAATTTCATCAATCAGCCTGGCAGGCTGTGGCAGCCTTACCTTTACAACGGCTGCACATGGGAGGAGGTGGGTGGAGGCGGAGCCAGTCTTCTAGGGTCGAGACGGAGCCGGAGGAGAGGAGTGAGGAGGACGAGCCGACGAGGAGGAGAATCCTCCTCCGAGTCCTCCGCTGCGGCGCTGTGCATCCTGGGTCTGCTCTGCTAACGTCACTGGTTGCTAGATGCCAATCGGGCTGGCCTTAGCAACCAGTGTGCACTGCAGTGCAGACTCGAGCCACGGCCGCCGCCGCCGGGCGGAAAGCAATAAGGGAGGGGGGGGGGGGCCGGGCCGGCGGACAACGGAACGGGGGGGGGGGCCCTAGACCACCAGGGACATGCCACCATCCATGTGGGGCCCCTTGGCAACTTGGGCCCCCGGGCAACCGCCGGGCATGCTCAGTGGAAAAGACGGCCCTGCTCCTGAACCCTGCATTCTGTATGTAGCAGACTCCTGAACTCTGCATACATAGCCTAACAGATACAATTGGTCCTTTGAGGGCAGCCATAATGCTGTTGCCGCCCTTGATGAAATTGAGTTTGACACCCCTGCCCTAGACTGACAATGCTGTCTGCTGCGTCTCCTGTGCTCCTTCATCCAGAGTTGTGTCTCGCTAATACAGGAGGCGTCATAGTGGCCAGATTAGTGCCTATTTTGCGATTCGGCACTGCATTAATTTAACGGACAATTCCGCGGTCCTGCAACGCTGTACCCAAACAAAATTGACGTCCTTTTTTTCCCACAAATAGAGCTTTTTTTTGGTGGTATTTGATCACCTGTGCGATTTTAAATTTATGCGCTATAAACAAAAAAAGAGCGACAATTTTGAGATTTTTTTTCACATTCTGCTATATAACATTCCCAAAAAAATAATAATTAAAAATCAAAGTTTTTTTAACATTTTAGGCCAATTTGTTTTCTACTACATATTTTTGGTAAAAAAATCGCAATAAGCATCTTTTGATTGGTTTGCACAAAAGTTATCGCGTTTACTAACTACGGGAAAGATTTATGTCATTTTTATTATGACTCCTAAACAAAACATAAGTATGATGTATGTAAGACAAAAACACATGTCTTAAGCCTAGTACACACGCAACGAATTTTCGCCGACCGGTCGTCCGTCTTTTGTCCAGAGTGGTGTCTGTTGGTTGGAATGTGCTCTAGACTGCACACGAATTTTCCCACACGACAGAATTCTACTTCAGAAGTGATGTCATGTGTTGGATTGCTTTGTATGTGTTCTTTCATCTCTGAGCATGCCCAGTCTTGCTCATAAGATTTTTCCCCATCGAAATCTGTACTAATGAGACAAAAATCAGACGTGTTTTGATGGTCGACAAAAATTATATAGCCTGCACACCAGGATTTTTTCAGCCGAAAAGTCGGAGTCGGTTGTCGGAAGCATCATACTAACAAGCCGAAAATCGGCAGATCGGTCGTCGGACGAAAATTCCCGGCCGAATTTCCACTCGTGTGTACGGGGCTTTAGAGAGCTTCCTGATCAGCGCAGTGTCATCTACAAGGAACTCTCTCATTGTGTTCTTGAACTTTGCATGGTTTTCTTTTCTCCTGACTGGAGTTGATTTTTCATCAGCCATGGACAAGGAAAGTACTTGTAAAATGAAGCATAAACCACTCTCGATAAATATAGCAGACACGTTAGCAGATTTGAACTAGACTTTCCTTGCGCTTGACATATTCCTAAAAGCTCCACTCTCCAGGCCTTGTTGATTGATGCAAGCTCAAGCTTCAGCTTTGGTGCTTTTCTGTCTGTGGGAAACCTATTTACACAGAAAACGTGCACGGCTTGAGATGAGGTGCCCAATTCCAATTAAGAGAGCAGCTTTAAAAGAAGCGCTCCAATTGGGAGCCACACACGGCGTTTCTCAGACTAAATAAGTTATAAGTTACAGGGTTGTTTACACAGCAGTCAAACAATATGTCAAGAGTGGTACGTGGAACATCAACACATATGGTAAGGTTCCTCATGTCTGGGGAAATAACTGGAAGAACACAATGTGCTAGAAATGGCAAGGACGGTGTATCATTCTAGTTCTTATTTCTTGGCTCATCCATGCCCTATACACAGGCATCAAAACTGGGCATCAAGGCAAAAATTTCTAATGATGCCTGAGAAATGGCTTAATACAAGGAATGCTGACATGTTTTCTTCAAGCAGCATGAATACAGCCTGGGGTCCTGGGCAGGGGAGGACTGGCCCAGGGGGCAACTGCCCCCTGGGCTGCTCTGATGCCCCGTAAAAAGGCTACGCTGCTTCTGACACAGACATGCCTAAAGGATTACTGGTGAAGAGAAGTAAAAAGTCCCCATCGCTGATCTACTGAGTGCGGGATGAAGACAAAGAAAAAGCACAGCCCCCCAGCATGGATGGTGTAAACCAGGGGTGTCAAACTGGCGGCCCTCCAGGTGTTGCAGAACTACAAGTCCCATCATGTCTCTGCCTATGGGAGTCATACTTGTAAGTGCAAAGCATCATGGGACTTGTAGTTCTGCAACAGCTAGATGGCCGCCAGTTTCACATCTGTGGTGTAAACTTTGTCTGAGCAGAGGCTGCTTCAATGCCCCACTGGAGACTCTCTACCCCAGGCAGCCCCAACCAAGCTGTCCCAGCTCCCCCCAACTGCCCCCTGCTGGCCGGGTGGGGAACCTGCATTTGATTAGTAGAGAGTACCTGAAGCAGAGCTTCAGCCTGGAATGGGGTTGGGAGGAGGCCAGGAAGAGGGAGAGTGGGAGGGGGGCCGAGTCGCTGCACCATGGTCCTCTGGTTTGTACTTGCCCCCTGGGCCAAAAGTTGCCAGCAAGCCCCTGGTCCTGGGTAATGGTGTATAACTCCTGTGCTACCACTTGTGTTCTATATATTACATATACATATAAATAATGTGACATTAATGATGGATTGCAGCTCGCATCGAATGGTGTTCAACCAATCACTAAACAATGAACAAATTAGGATAAAGATGCCACGCTACCTCTTAAGTGATTACATAAAGATAATTACATTAAATTAAACAGTGTATATCACTATCGGTGCATACATGTACTTAACGATAAATAATGAATAATAATAATGATCCAATAATGAAAACAATGATATTGCATATTTCAAGCTTCTTCCCCAATCACCTCAGTGCTCTCACTATAATGTAATATACACGCATGTGCAGTAATATCCAGCCCACTTCTCTCTGGTCAGATTGGTATTCCAAGATCCCAGGGTACTCTGTAGTAAGGTCTCCCACTCACTAGGGTATTCTTATTCACCTAGATCTTCCTCCTCAGTAATGGGGTCCCTTTACGAATATGTGGTCTGTATACTGGGGTGCACTCGTATACCATGTGGGGATATGGAGGATAGCCCAATAGTGTAATATGCCTAAAAAGTGCTTTAATTATGCTTAAAATGCTGCTTACATCAATAAAAAATTACACAGGCATATCAGGGATACCATTCTTCCTGGTATGACATCAATTCCAGTCCTCACTCCAATAGACTCCGCCCTATGCATTACTTCACATCTTGCGTGACATCATCAGGGGAAAAACATTTTTCCCTGATGAAGTCACGTGACACATGATGTAACAAGCTCATGGGCTTGGCTGAGAGCAGCAGGAGCCAGTGGCTCCTGACGAAGGGAGCAGGGGGCAGTGTTGTGTGTCAATTGACATACACAGCCCTGCCCAGTAGTGAGCCTGCCCATGTGCCACCATGTGAATCAGCTTACTATGGTGGCACACACAGAAGAGGAGCTGCCTAATGTGCCAGGAGAGGACCCCGGACAAGGTTTGGTGGCTACTCTGTCCACAAAGCAGGTAGGTATCAGATGTTTTTTTTATTCTAGGAAAAAAAACAACAACTTTACAACCACTTCAAGCAATTCCCCAACTTTAGAGAATGCTGAAATCAGAGGTCGGTACAGGAAGCTACTGCAGCTTTGTGCGTACACACTCCAGAGAAAGTACAATGATCCCCCAAAGTGTGTACTTTGTAGGACAACCAAATTACATCAGACTAAGGGCAAGATTGGTCATTAGGCACGGTAGCCTTGTGCTTTTAGGTGACAGAAGAAACAAGAAGACTTTGCCCTACATTGTTTACGGCATGCGTTTTTATTTTTTTTTTTTACAAATAAGTATTTCATATGGGTTTGTTTACACATTTCTCTAATATTCCATATCAAGTTAGGACCAACAGAACAAACAATGTTCTGTAAAAAAAAAAAAAAAGGTGATTCTAAGAGTTTAGTGTGCCTCCAGGCTTCAGCTATAGAAATGCATCAAGGGTCAGTTTTCAAAAACATCCATTTGACCTGATGCTATACGTGACATCGCTATTTGTGACTGATACTATGCAAAGCAACCATATTCTCTATCCAGATTCTATAATAAAGAACAATATATACACTTTGGTCTGTTGAGTATTATGTTTGTTATATTTATTTATCAGACCTTACAGCCCAACCCCAGGTATTTTTAAAAAATACCCCCCCCCCCCCAAGGTTAAAGGCTTGTTATGTGTAGTGGTGCACAGTGCAGGCTCCATCACTTGCTTTACACTCCGCTCCAGCCAGCTTTGGCGCACTCCTATTCTGCCCTACAATAAGGGCTATTAACCTGTAGGCAGGTGCAGTCTACTTTCTCCACTACAGGTGGCGCTCCTCCGCAGTGGCAACGCAGCTGGAGAGCAAGTCAAGTGGAAACAGTTCCGCTATGGTTTATTGGGGAAGCACCCAGTTAGATACTGCCACCCTATGTGACTCCAGCAGCTATCTTGAGTCAGGCTGTTCCCTAACAGGTAGGGTCAGGTACCCTGCCTGTTAGGGAAAGTACTAGTGGTAGGGAAAGGTTCCTGATGAGGAGGGAAAGCATAGGGTCGCAACCCCTTTGGACATATCACCGCTTGGGCACTAGAGGGCCAGGCCGCACTCTGCTCTCTTAAAGTGGTAGTTAAGCCTACCTGGCTTATTTGTACCTACAGGCGTGGCCAAATGTTTTGAGACTGATACAAATATTCACAAAGTTTGCTGCTTCTGTGTTTTTAGATCTTTTTGTCAGATGTTACTATGGTATACTGATGTATAATTACAAGCATTTCATAAGTGTCAAAGGCTTTTGTTGACAATTGCATTAAGTTTATGCAAAGAGTCAATATTTGCAGTGTTGACCCTTCTTTTTCAAGACCTCTGCATTTGGCCTGCTGTCAATCAATTTCTGGGCAATGTCCTGACTGATGGAAGCCCATTCTGGCATAATCAATGCTTGGAGTTTGTCAGAATTTGTGTTTTTTTTTGTTTACCCACTTCTTGAGGATTGACTACAAGTTCTGAATGGGATTAAGGTCTGTGGAGTTTCCTGGCCATGGACCCAAAATGTCGATGTTTTGTTCCCCAACCCTCTTAGTTATCACCTTTGCATTGAGGCAAGGAGATCCACCATGCTGGAAAAGGCATTGTTCCTCACCAAACTGTTCTTGGATGGTTGGGAGAAGTTGCTCTCATGGGAGGTTTTTGTACCATTCTTTATTCATGGCGGTGTTCTTAGGCAAAAGTGTGAGTGAGCCCACTCCCTTGGCTGAGAAGCAACCCAACACACGAATGGTCTCAGGATGCTTTACTGTTGTCATGACACAGGACTGATGAGAGCGATCATCTTTTTTTCTCCAGACAAGGTTTTTTTTCAAGATGCCCCAAACAATCGGAAAGGGGATTCATCAGAGAAAATTACTTTACCCCAGTCCTCAGCGGTCCAATCCCTGTACCTTTTGCAGAATATCATTCTGTTTCTGTTTTTCCTGGCGAGAAGTGGCTTCTTTCTTGCCCTTCTTGACACCAGGCCATCCTCCAAAAGTCTTCTCCTCACAGTGGGTGCAGATATACTCACACCTGCCTGCTGCCATTCCTGAGCAAGCTCTGCACTGGTGGTGCCCTGATACTGCAGCTGAACCAACTTTAGGAGACCGTCCTGGCGCTTGCTGGACTTCCTTGGGCGCTCTGAAGCCTTCTTAACAAATGCAGTGGAAATTTTTTTATGGGATTAGGTTAATTTTCATGCCAAAGAGGGACTTATCAATTAATTGCAATTTATCTGATCACTCTTCATAACATTCTGGAGTATATGCAAATTACCATCATAAAAATAGGCATTTCTCAATACGTTTGGCCATGGCTGCACAGGTAAGCCCAAAATAAATAATAAATAAGAGCAATGTGATCATTTGGAGCACTGCAGCACTTTAGATTTTCTTGCACATCAGCACTTTGGAAGAAGAAAATGCTAAAATGAATTGACTTTCATGGCACTATCTAAATCATTTTTTTGGGACTATTTTGATTATAATTCATGCACATTTTTGGTAATAATTATGAAATTTTGTGATTGATGAACACATTACTATTTTGCGCTGTGGTTTAATGCACTTAATAAGCCTAAAGTAAGGATTACAGTAAATATCTCCTAAACATGCACCGTTTAGGAGATATTTACTATAGTAGCACCTGGGGGCGTCACCGGCACATGCGCACTGCCGTCCATTGAGATAGCCGTGCCGCAGCTGTGACTCCCGTGCGTGTGCAGGAGTGATGTAATAGCAGCTCAGCCAGTCAAAATGCCGAAGTGTGCAAACCTGGAAAGAAAATCTAGTGAAGATGGAAGCCCTGACACTGGTGACAGTGCACCGCTGGAGGGCTTTGTTATAAGGTAAGACTTTCATAATGTGCTAGTATGCGTATTACTAGCCCATTATGCTATTATTTTGCAGGGGACATTTTTTTTTTTTGCAGTTTACAACTGCTTTATCAGACACTGTCAACTTAGCAGACATGCCCGGCGCTAGGAGGAACGAACTAAGCAGAGGGTATACATGACTGGGTGAAAGGGGAATCATGCAGTAAGGGTCAAGTGGGGGATAAAAGTAGGTGGGCTGTTAGGGTACTTACCGTATTGGTCAGTGGTCCGGGTAGGGGGTGGAGCTGTTAAATATAGCTTCAGGGTAGGAGGGGTCAGGTCAATCTCGCAGGAGAAAGCGTGGAAGAAAGTCCTTCCCTCCCGCCCTATTGTTTGTTTTTCGGTGGGGTTAACTCTTTTATGGGGGGTATGTCATTTTTGCTTCTAAAGAGGGGCGGTTTGGGGTCCTTGACAGAGGTTCATCAAACTGTTTTTTTGGGAAGAATGGTGGGGACCCATCCGAGGTATGGCGTCCTCTAATTGGTACAGGTGGGAGTCTGAGGTCGGCTGTGTTAGTGGCTGGGGAAGTGACTAAGCCAAATGGTGACCCAGACACAGAAGTTGGTTATATGGTACTGTCAAGGACCTACAAACTAGAGTATCTGGGTTATTGTTATATTGTTATTTCAGTGTTTTATATTTTGTTATTTAATAAAAGGCCATGTCGGCCATTTTTTACTCCAAGTTTGAGTAGCGTGTTTAGTATATAGTTATAAGTTTGGTGTGGGTATGGGGGGATAAGAGGTACCTATGGGAGTTCAGCATGTGAGCTCTGATCTACCCAGATCATGATACCTGTCATCTGCACATCGTGAGTGTACCCAGTTGAACAGGCATCCCTCCAGGTTGTTGTGAACTGTCTTTGCATTACTTTAATACAAGTTTCCTTTTGCACTTCTGCACCTGTCTGCGTGATTTACTGCCGCCGCACCAAGCTGCACCCCACCTACAAACCCTGTATGGTACGCTGCCGAGGCTGTAGTGTGACTGGTGTCAGTCAAGCTTACAAAGCAGGCAGCAGGGATTCAGTTGCAGTTCTCAAGGGACCATGCTAGGGCCAGGTGTAAGGTAAGTAGTTACTCCCTTTGTTGTGGGGGAAAGAGGGCAGGAGGGTTTGCGCCCAATAAAGAAACCTTTATTTTTCCTTTACAGGGAGTGCAGAATTATTAGGCAAATGAGTATTTTGACCACATCATCCTCTTTATGCACGTTGTCTTACTCCAAGCTGTATAGGCTCGAAAGCCTACTACCAATTAAGCATATTAGGTGATGTGCATATCTGTAATGAGAAGTGGTGTGGTCTAATGACATCAACACCCTATATCAGGTGTGCATAATTATTAGGCAACTTCCTTTCCTTGGGCAAAATGGGTCAAAAGAAGGACTTGACAGGCTCAGAAAAGTCAAAAATAGTGAGATATCTTGCAGAGGGATGCAGCACTCTTAAAATTGCAAAGCTTCTGAAGCGTGATCATCGAACAATCAAGCATTTCATTCAAAATAGTCAACAGAGAAGCGTGTGGAAAAACCAAGGCGCAAAATAACAGCCCATGAACTGAGAAAAGTCAAGCGTGCAGCTGCCAAGATGCCACTTGCCACCAGTTTGGCCATATTTCAGAGCTGCAACATCACTGGAGTGCCCAAAAGCACAAGGTGTGCAATACTCAGAGACATGGCCAAGGTAAGAAAGGCTGAAAGACGACCACCACTGAACAAGACACACAAGCTGAAACGTCAAGACTGGGCCAAGAAATATCTCAAGACTGATTTTTCAAAGGTTTTATGGACTGATGAAATGAGAGTGAGTCTTGATGGGCCAGATGGATGGGTCCGTGGCTGGATTGGTAAAGGGCAGAGAGCTCCAGTCCGACTCAGACGCCAGCAAGGTGGAGGTGGAGTACTGGTTTGGGCTAGTATCATCAAAGATGAGCTTGTGGGGCCTTTTCAGGTTGAGGATGGAGTCAAGCTCAACTCCCAGTCCTACTGCCAGTTTCTGGAAGACACCTTCTTCAAGCAGTGGTACAGGAAGAAGTCTGCATCCTTCAAGAAAAACATGATTTTCATGCAGGACAATGCTCCATCACACGCGTCCAAGTACTCCACAGCGTGGCTGGCAAGAAAGGGTATAAAAGAAGAAAAGCTAATGACATGGCCTCCTTGTTCACCTGATCTGAACCCCATTGAGAACCTGTGGTCCATCATCAAATGTGAGATTTACAAGGAGGGAAAACAGTACACCTCTCTGAACAGTGTCTGGGAGGCTGTGGTTGCTGCTGCACGCAATGTTGATGGTGAACAGATCAAAACACTGACAGAATCCATGGATGGCAGGCTTTTGAGTGTCCTTGCAAAGAAAGGTGGCTATATTGGTCACTGATTTGTTTTTGTTTTGTTTTTGAATGTCAGAAATGTATATTTGTGAATGTTGAGATGTTATATTGGTTTTACTGGTAAAAATAAATAATTGAAATAGTTATACTGTATATTTGATTTTTGTTAAGTTGTCTAATAATTATGCACAGTAATAGTCACCTGCACACACAGATATCCCCCTAAAATAGCTAAAACTAAAAACAAACTAAAAACTACTTCCAAAAATAGTCAGCTTTGATATTAATGAGTTTTTTGGGTTCATTGAGAACATGGTTGTTGTTCAATAATAAAATTAATCCTCAAAAATACTAATTTGCCTAATAATTCTGCACTCCCGTATGTAGTGGTACCCCTACAGGAGCCGCTTGGATATTGGTTTGCCTGGGCCTGATTACTCCACAACCAAGTCAGGTGCACACACTCTTCTGCTCGTTATCTTCAATGACCAGACTAGGAGGGATTTGGTAGCATACTTCAAATTAACTATTTGCAGGTGAGGACAACTCTCTCAATAGAAGTGTATAGCCGATCATCTGCTGGACCATACAACGCCTGTATGGGATGACAAGTAGTGATGTCGCGAACCTAAAATTCGCCGTTTGCGAACGGCAAACGCGAACATCGGCAAATGTTCGCGAACGGCGAACGCGAACATCGGCAAATGTTCGCGAACCGGCGAACCGGGCGAACCGCCATAGACTTCAATAGGCAGGCGAATTTTAAAACACACAGGGACTCTTTCTGGCCACAATAGTGATGGAAAAGTTGTTTCAAGGGGACTAACACCTGGACTGTGGCATGCCGGAGAGGGATCACGCAAAAAAAAGTTCTTAAAAATTATAATTTTTTGATAGAGAGCCAATTATTGGAAAAATTAAAAAAAAATAAAAATAAAAAATTTCTTTGGATTTAGCATCTGGGGGGTCTAAAAAGTGTACCTGTGAAGTTTCAGCTCTGTAGCATGTCCAGAACCCCTAAAAAACAGCATTTTTCTTATATTTTCAGGAATATGGCTTCTCTGCGGCTGGCTTTTTCTCTTGCAGGCATTTAGCGGGCATTTTTTTAGGCAGGCATGTCATTTTTTGTATTTAGTGTCTGGGGGGTCACAAAAGTGTACCTGTCAAGTTTCAGCTCTGTAGCATGTCCAGAACCCCTAAAATACAGCTTTTTTCTTATATTTTCAGGAATATGGCTTCTCTGCGGCTGGCTTTTTCTCTTGCAGGCATTTAGCGGGCATTTTTTTAGGCAGGCATGTCATTTTTTGTATTTAGTGTCTGGGGGGTCACAAAAGTGTACCTGTCAAGTTTCAGCTCTGTAGCATGTCCAGAACCCCTAAAAAACAGCATTTTTCTTATATTTTCAGGAATATGGCTTCTCTGCGGCTGGCTTTTTCTCTTGCAGGCATTTAGCGGGCATTTTTTTAGGCAGGCATGTCATTTTTTGTATTTAGTGTCTGGGGGGTCTAAAAAGTGTACCTGTCAAGTTTCAGCTCTGTAGCATGTCCAGAACCCCTAAAAAACAGCATTTTTCTTATATTTTCAGGAATACGGCTTCTCTGCGGCTGTCTTTTTCTCTTGCAGGCATTTATCGGGCATTTTTTTAGGCAGGCATGTCATTTTTTGTATTTAGTGTCTGGGGGGTCACAAAAGTGTACCTGTCAAGTTTCAGCTCTGTAGCATGTCCAGAACCCCTAAAAAACAGCATTTTTCTTATATTTTCAGGAATATGGCTTCTCTGCGGCTGGCTTTTTCTCTTGCAGGCATTTAGCGGGCATTTTTTTAGGCAGGCATGTCATTTTTTGTATTTAGTGTCGGGGGGGTCTAAAAAGTGTACCTGTCAAGTTTCAGCTCTGTAGCATGTCCAGAACCCCTAAAAAACAGCATTTTTCTTATATTTTCAGGAATACGGCTTCTCTGCGGCTGTCTTTTTCTCTTGCAGGCATTTATCGGGCATTTTTTTAGGCAGGCATGTCATTTTTTGTATTTAGTGTCTGGGGGGTCACAAAAGTGTACCTGTCAAGTTTCAGCTCTGTAGCATGTCCAGAACCCCTAAAAAACAGCATTTTTCTTATATTTTCAGGAATACGGCTTCTCTGCGGCTGTCTTTTTCTCTTGCAGGCATTTATCGGGCATTTTTTTAGGCAGGCATGTCATTTTTTGTATTTAGTGTCTGGGGGGTCACAAAAGTGTACCTGTCAAGTTTCAGCTCTGTAGCATGTCCAGAACCCCTAAAATACAGCATTTTTCTTATATTTTCAGGAATATGGCTTCTCTGCGGCTGTCTTTTTCTCTTGCAGGCATTTATCGGGCATTTTTTTAGGCAGGCATGTCATTTTTTGTATTTAGTGTCTGGGGGGTCACAAAAGTGTACCTGTCAAGTTTCAGCTCTGTAGCATGTCCAGAACCCCTAAAAAACAGCATTTTTCTTATATTTTCAGGAATACGGCTTCTCTGCGGCTGTCTTTTTCTCTTGCAGGCATTTATCGGGCATTTTTTTAGGCAGGCATGTCATTTTTTGTATTTAGTGTCTGGGGGGTCACAAAAGTGTACCTGTCAAGTTTCAGCTCTGTAGCATGTCCACAACCCAAAAAAAACAGCATTTTTCTTATATTTTCAGGAATACGGCTTCTCTGCGGCTGGCTTTTTCTCTTGCAGGCATTTATCGGGCATTTTTTTAGGCAGGCATGTCATTTTTTGTATTTAGTGTCTGGGGGGTCACAAAAGTGTACCTGTCAAGTTTCAGCTCTGTAGCATGTCCAGAACCCTTAAAAAACAGCATTTTTCTTATATTTTCAGGAATATGGCTTCTCTGCGGCTGGCTTTTTCTCTTGCAGGCATTTAGCGGGCATTTTTTTAGGCAGGCATGTCATTTTTTGTATTTAGTGTCTGGGGGGTCACAAAAGTGTACCTGTCAAGTTTCAGCTCTGTAGCATGTCCAGAACCCCTAAAAAACAGCATTTTTCTTATATTTTCAGGAATACGGCTTCTCTGCGGCTGTCTTTTTCTCTTGCAGGCATTTATCGGGCATTTTTTTAGGCAGGCATGTCATTTTTTGTATTTAGTGTCTGGGGGGTCTAAAAAGTGTACCTGTCAAGTTTCAGCTCTGTAGTATGTCCACAACCCAAAAAAAACAGCATTTTTCTTATGATTTTTAGTAGAAAACTAATGCAGTGTCTTTCCAGCTGTCTTTTTTTCTTTCTGGCAAGCTGAAATATGATATGCCAAGGCAAACATGCCTATCAGTTGAGCTATGACACAGACAACACTGCACACATGGGGAAATATGTAAAACAAAAAACAGGAAAAGGAAATTAGGTGACGGTCACAAAACATGATATTGTGATTGGCCAAATAAAAAGTCACCTCGCGATGAGGTCGCGCCAAAGTCGCGCTAAGTCGCGCCAAAGTCGCACTGGAAGCGACGCTACTTTAGTGGTTTTATCGGTCAAGTAGTGTAAGGGTTACGCCCGTCGCCCGCTTCACAGTGACAGACCAAACTCTGACAGACCAAACTCCCCGTTTAACAGTCAGTCAGTCCATTTGCACAACCGCAAACTCCCAATTTGCACAAGGTTGGATACCAAGCTAGCCATGTCCCGTTCCTTGTCCTCACTGACATCATTGAAGGTCTCTTCCTCCACCCAGCCACATACAACACCAAGGGTCCCCGAAAGGTGAGAACAAGCCCCCTGGGACGCCTGCTGTGGCTGGTATTCCACCTCCTCAAAGCCACCTTCCTCCTCTGACTTCTTTTCTTCAGACTCCTCTCTCTGCGTTGCCACAGGTCCAGCAATTGACAACGACAAGGCTGCTTCTGGTGGTGATGAGGACCACAACTCTTCCTCTTCATGCTCATCTACAGCCTGATCCAGTACTCTTCGCAGGGCACGCTCCAGAAAAAACGCATATGGGATGAGGTCGATGATGTTGCCTTGGGTTCGACTGACCACCAGGGTTGTCATCTCCGCAAAAGGACGCATGAGCCTACAGCCATTGTTCATGAGCATTCAGTAACGCGGCCAAAAAATACCCAGCTCCGCAGAAAGAATGAAAGAAAATGAATGTTTTTTTTTATGAAAAATTATCCTGCGGATCGCTTTTGGTCTGTACACAATGAAGCAACGACCTTATCATCTGGGGTGTGCCAACACAATCCTAGAGGTGATCGCTTCATTGTGATACGCAAGCCCCTTCACCACGACAAGGTAACGATCACGAAGGGGAATTGACACATGTATGTGCCTTTTTTTTTGTTTTTTGTTTTTTTGCAGCCACAGTGTAGCACCAGAGGCCAGAAAAATTAGGCATGTACACATGCATGAAAAAGTAGGCATTGTTGCAGCCGCTGCTGTAGCAGCGGCCTGAAAAATTGAGGTTTTAAGGCAGAAAGTGCACTAAAACATTGCGGCTTGAACCGTAGTTGGTGGCGGAGACGTCACGTAAGTCATCCGGCATGCAGAGAATGATTATATACAGCAGCGTGTGGACCATTTTTAGGCCAAGGCATCTCAGTCATCACCAGGCCTTTTTTAGTCAAATGCATCCCCCACTGTCAGTCCCTTCGGGATCCATGCCTCATTCATCTTAATAAACGTGAGGTAATCAAGACTTTTTTGACCTAGGCGACTTCTCTTCTCAGTGACAATACCTCCTGCTGCGCTGAAGGTCCTTTCTGACAGCACACTTGAAGCGGGGCAGGCCAGAAGTTCAATGGCAAACTGGGATAGCTCAGGCCACAGGTCAAGCCTGCACACCCAGTAGTCAAGGGGTTCATCGCTCCTCAGAGTGTCGATATCTGCAGTTAAGGCAAGGTAGTCTGCTACCTGTCGGTCGAGTCGTTCTCTGAGGGTGGACCCCGAAGGGCTGTGGCGATGCATAGGACTAAAAAAGCTCCGCATGTCCTCCATCAACAAGACGTCTGTAAAGCGTCCTGTCCTTGCCGGCGTGGTTGTGGTGGTAGGAGGAGGATTACTTTCACCTCTTCCCCTGTTGGATTCCCGTTGTGCTGTGACATCACCCTTATATGCTGTGTAGAGCATAGTTTTTAACTTATTTTGTAGCTGCTGCATCCTTTGCGACTGCCGGTAATTGGGTAACATATCACAGACTTTCTGCTTATACCGGGGGTCTAGTAGCGTGGCCACCCAGTACAGGTCGTTCTCCTTCAGCCTTTTTATACGAGGGTCTCTCAACAGGCATGACAGCATGAAAGACCCCATTTGCACAAGGTTGGATGCCGAGCTACTCATGTCCAATTCCTCGTCCTCACTGATGTCATTGAAGGTGTGTTCTTCCCCCCAGCCACGTACAACACCACGGGTACCAGATAGGTGACAACGAGCACCCTGGGATGCCTGCTGTGGTTGGTGTTCCTCCTCCTCAAAGCCACATTCCTCCTCTGACTCCTCTTCCTCACACTCCTCTTCCAGTGTTGCCGCAGGTCCAGCAATCGATGGTAAGGCTGTTTCTGGTGGTGGTGATGGTGACCACAACTCTTCCTCTTCCTCTTCACGCTCATCTACGGCCTGATCCAGCACTCTTCGCAGGGCACGCTCCAGGAAAAAAACATATGGGATGATGTCGCTGATGGTGCCTTCAGTGCGACTCACTAGGTTTGTCACCTCCTCAAAAGGACGCATGAGCCTACAGGCATTGCGCATGAGCGTCCAGTAGCGTGGCAAAAAAATACCCAGCTCCGCAGAGGCTGTCCTAGCACCCCGGTCATACAAATACTCGTTGACCGCTTTTTCTTGTTGGAGCAGGCGGTCGAACATTAGCAGTGTTGAATTCCAACGTGTCGGGCTGTCGCAAATCAAGCGCCTCACTGGCATGTTGTTTCGCCGCTGAATATCTGCAAAGTGCGCCATGGCCGTGTAGGAACGCCTAAAATGGCCACACACCTTCCTGGCCTGCTTGAGGACGTCCTGTAAGCCTGGGTACTTCTGCACAAAACGTTGCACAATCAGATTCAACACATGTGCCATGCACGGCACATGTGTCAACTTGCCCAAATTCAATGCCGCCAACAAATTGCTCCCGTTGTCACACACCACTTTGCCGATCTCCAGTTGGTGCGGGGTCAGCCACTGATCCACCTGTGCATTCAGGGCGGACAGTAGTGCTGGTCCGGTGTGACTCTCTGCTTTCAGGCAAGTCAACCCCAAGACAGCGTGACACTGTCGTATCCGGCATGTGGAATAGCCCCTGGGGAGCTGGGGGGGTGCAGTTGGTGTGGAGCAAGACGCAACAGCAGAAGAGGACTCAGCCGAGGAGGTTAGCAAAGAGGATGGAGTAGGAGGAGTAGAGGAGGTGGCAGCAGGCCTGCCTGCAAGTCGTGGCGGTGTCACCAACTCCTCTGCAGCAGAGCCACGCATTCCATGCTTGGCAGCCGCCAGCAGGTTTACCCAATGCGCAGTGTACGTTATATACCTGCCCTGACCGTGCTTTGCAGACCAGCTATCAGTGGTCAGATGGACCCTTGCCCCAACACTGTGTGCCAGACGGGACACGATTTCCTTTTCCACAATAGAGTACAGGTTGGGGATTGCCTTTTGTGAAAAATAATTTCGGCCGGGTACCTTCCACTGCGGTGTCCCAATAGCGACAAATTTTTTGAAGGCCTCAGACTCCACCAGCTTGTATGGTAAAAGCTGGCGGGCTAAGAGTTCCGACAAGCCAGCTGTCAGACGCCGGGCAAGGGGGTGACTCTGCGAGATTGGCTTTTTGCGCTCAAACATTTCCTTCACAGACACCTGACTGTGGGCAGGTGACGAGCAGGAACTGCTGAAGGTGAGAGGCGGAGGGGCGGGTTGTTGATAGGGGGCATGGAGGACAGCAGTGGTTGACGTGGCTGAAGATGCTGGACCAGGAGGAGGATGGTGGCTTTCAGTTTGTGTGCTGCTTTTACTCATGTGTTGATCCCATAGGCGTTTGTGATGTGAGATCATGTGCCTTCGCAAAGCAGTTGTACCTAGGTGGGTGTTGGACTTCCCACGACTCAGTTTCTTTTGGCACAGGTTACAAATGGCATCGCTGATATCAGAGGCAGACACACAAAAAAAATGCCACACTGCTGAGCTTTGCAAGGACGGCATTCTGGTGGTGGCAACAGCTTGCGTTGATTGGCGTGCTGTCTGGCTGACCCCGGGTGCCGAATCTACATGCTGTCTGACTGCGCCACTAGCTCCTTGCGATGACCTCCTCCCCCTGCTTCCAACTCGTCTCCTCCTCCTCTCTGTCTCCCCATCTGAACTTTCCCCCTCTTCTTCTGCTCTTCGAGCAGGCACCCAGGTGACATCCACAGACACATCGTCATCATCAGCCGCTTCACTTGACAACTCAGCAAAGGCAGCAGCAGCAGGTACAACATCATCATCATCACAATGTACGTCCATGTGTATAATGTCGCCTGACTGAGACATATCCCCGTTATCTACATCCTCTGGCACTAATAGTTGCGCATCACTTATTTCTTCAAACTGATGTGAAAATAACTCCTCTGACGGATCAAGTGAAGCGGCTGTGGTGCTAGTGTTGGTGCCGGCGGGCTGGCGAGTGGTAAATTGAGAGGTGCCCGAAGCTGAGCTGGAGGAGGATGGTGCATTAAGGTTCCGAGCGGAAGCTGTAGACGATTGGGTGTCCTGTGTAAGCCAGTCAACTATGGCCTCAGAATTTTTTGAGTTCAGGGTCTGTGGTGGCCTCTGAACACTGGGCATTATTCTAGGGCCTAAGGAAATCACAGCACCACGACCACGACGGCCCTTGCGGGGCGGCCTGCCTCTGCCTGTCATTTTTTTTAATGTGTTGTTACTGTTGTACTATGAGTGCAAGCTGCTGTGCCACCTTATATATCAGTGGTGGGTGGGCAGTGGCACAGTACACTCTCTGTGGACCTGACAGCAGTCACTGGCACCCAGGCAACTGCAATTTAAAAAATATATATATTTTTTTTTACTTTGCAAGCTGCTGTGCCACCTTATATATCAGTGGTGGGTGGGCAGTGGCACAGTACACTCTCTGTGGACCTGACAGCAGTCACTGGCACCCAGGCAACTGCAATTTAAAAAATATATATATTTTTTTTTACTTTGCAAGCTGCTGTGCCACCTTATATATCAGTGGTGGGTGTGCAGTGGCACAGTACACTCTCTGTGGACCTGACAGCAGTCACTGGCACCCAGGCAACTGCAATTTAAAAAAATATATATATATTTTTTACTTTGCAAGCTGCTGTGCCACCTTATATATCAGTGGTGGGTGGGCAGTGGCACAGTACACTCTCTGTGGACCTGACAGCAGTCACTGGCACCCAGGCAACTGCAATTTAAAAAAATATATATATTTTTTTTACTTTGCAAGCTGCTGTGCCACCTTATATATCAGTGGTGGGTGGGCACACAGTGGCACTGCAGTGGGCACAGTACACTCTGTGGACCTGACAGTCACTGGCAGCCCAGGCAACTGCAATAATAAAAAATATTTTTTTTTTCAATTTATTGCAACAAGATGCTGTGCCACCGTATATATATCAGTGGTGGGCAGTGCACTGCAGTGGGTACAGTGCACTCTGTGGACCTGACACAGCACTCACTGCAATTATGACAGAGGAAAAAAAAATATTTTTTAAAATGCCAGGTACTGTGCCTGTGCCACCCGAAATGAGTGTGGTGTGCACACAGTACAGTCTGTGGTGGGTCTGTGGCCTCTCACACACAGCGGGCAGGCAACTGCAGTGTACAATAGATATATATATATATATATATATATATAAAGAAAAAAATCTATTACCTTACCAGCCCTTGAAAGGGCTTTTGGGGACACTATATATATATATATATATGTATATATATAAATAAAAAAATCCTCAATTACCAGCCCTTAAAAGGGCTTTTGGGGACACTAGATAGATATAGATATATATATATATATGAAGAAACAACTCAATTACCAGCCCTTAAAAGGGCTTTTGGGGACGCTAGGTATATATATATATATATATATATATATATAAAAAAAAAAACCCACAAATACCAGCCCTTAGAAGGGCTTTTTGGGGTGCTGATATTACAGCAGTAGTGGACCAAGAACACTGCAAGACCAGGAACACTGACTAACTGTCCCTAGCTTAACAGCAGCAGCAGCAGCAGCTCTCCCTACTCTCACTACACACACTGCTTCAGAATGATCTAAGATGGATGCTGCCCTTGCTTATTTATAGGAGGTGGGAGGGTGTGGGAGGGAGGTACGCTGATTGGCTGGAAATGTGTCTGCTGACTGTAAAGTTCAGGGTCAAAGTTTGCCTCAATGATGTCTTATGGGGGGCGGACCGAACATCGCATATGTTCGCCGGCAGCGGCGAACGCGAACATGCTAAGTTCGCCGGGAACTGTTCGCCGGCGAACAGTTCTATACATCTCTAATGACAAGTCCCTTTGTAACGGAAGGAACTCAGTGAACAGAGCGCTGGGCACAGGACTGCATAATACACAGAGTGCTGGGCACAGGACTGCATAATACACAGAGCTCTAGGCACAGGACTGCATAATACACAGAGCTCTAGGCACAGGACTGCATAATTCGCAGAGCGCTGGGCACAGGACTGTATAATTCGCAGAGCGCTGGGCACAGGGTTGCATAATTCGCAGAGCGCTGGGCACAGGACAGCATAATACACAGAGTGCTGGGTTTAGGACTGAATCTGGGGACAAAACCTGGGACAGACTTGTGTCACCAGTCAGGGACTGTCCCCGGAAACCGGGGACGTCTGGTCACCCTATCAGAGGAGGATGAAAGTAACAATCGTGGAGTTTTCGGGGGAGATATAGTAGTGTCTATATTTCTTTCCTGACATGTTGATCACCTCTGATCTAATGGACCTCTAATGAATTGTATTTGTCTTTTCCCTTAATCTTTTTCCTTTTGTTCTCTTGATTCTAGCTGCGTACGTTTTCATGTATTTCATCTATGTCACAGTCCGACTTCTGTACAAAGGTGAAGGCCTATTGTCTGGTACAGGCGCGTCACACTCCTACCCTTCCATCCACAAACCTCCTATTATCGGCGCAAGGTCCTATCGCTGCCTTTTGTCATCTGAAAATGAAAGCCACAAAAGAACGCCTTTCCTTATAGAAATGGTCTATAAGGGTTTACAAAAACATCAGGCAAATGTCTATGACATTTAATAGTAGAAACGAAATTACAGGCTTCCAGGCAGCGTGCCGCAGGAGCCCGGTATTTACTAAGATATTGAAATGTTACAAAAGCAGCCTAACAAAAGGCGACACAAAGAGATGTTTACGGCTGAAACGATTAAGAGCCGATGTCGTCCCCCCATTGTGATATTAGTTTTATATATTTTTTTTTTATCTGCTCCGTAACACATGTGTTTTTATTTCTTCTTCCTGAGAGCTGGAGAGGAGCCATTATTGCTACAGCGTTATTGCTTTGTCTCCCCGGCGTAAAGTCAAATTAGTTGAGCTGCCTTGCAAATGTGGTTAGAATTTAAATCCCATTCTGAAGATGAATAGAGAGCAAGTGTATGGCGGATGTGTAAGAAAAGAGGCAAGGTTCTCTTATCACTTCAGAAAATCGAACACAACGGGATTTCTGTAATTTATTTTTTATGGTAAATTGTGGTCTGTTGTTATAGCTCATAGTTTTTTTTTATATGAATGCATACTTTTATTCCTACTTTTCATTAAAGGGACATTCCACACAGACATGGAAACTTAGGGTTAACCACTTCAGCTCCAGGAGGTTCACCCCCCTTCCTAAACAGGCCATTTTTTTGCGATATGGCACTGCGTTGTTTTTACTGACAATTGCGCCGCTGTACCCAAATAAAATAATTTTCCTTTTTTTCCCACAAATAGAGCTTTCTTTAAGGCTACGTTCACATCTTGGCGTTGCTAATTACAGGAGTTTTTTAGGCGTTTTTTCAGGTGTTTTTATGGGCGTTTTTTCAGGCGTTTTACAGGCGTTTTTGGTTTGACTAGTGACCAATGGAAAAAATAAAAACGCCTGTAATCAGCCCAAAAAGAAGCTCATGTACTTTTTTGAGCTCAGATGTGAACAGAGGCCATTGAAATGAATAGGATTTGTCTTGTTGGGTGTTTTTTGAGCTGATCCTAGAGCAGAAAAACTCCCCAAAATGCCTACATGTGAACTTAGCCTTATGCCTCGTACACACGCAACGATTGTTGGCCGTGAATTTTTGGCCAACGTCCGATCGGCCGATTGTCGGCTTGTTAGTATGATGCTTCCGACAACCAACTCCGACTTTTCTGCCGAACAAAATCTGGTGTGCAGGCTATAAAATTTTTGTTGGCCGTCAACACAACGGCCGATTTTCCGTCAGTCAGTACAGATTTCGGCAGACAAAAAACTGATGAGCAAGACTGGGCATGCTCAGAGAAGAAAAAACACACGGAAAGTAAACCAGAACATGACATCACTTCTGAAGTTGGCTTTTGTTGGCCGAGAAAATTTGTGTGCAGTCTAGAGCACATTTCAACCAACACAACAATTCTGGACAAAATACAGCCGATCGGTGGGCCGATAATCGTTGCGTGTGTACGAGGCATTAGGGGTATTTGATCACCTCTGCGTTTTTTTTTTTTTTGTTTTTGTTTTTTTGTGCTATAAACAAAAAAGTCAGAGAATTTTCAAAATAAAAACTATATTTTTTTACTTTCTGCTATAAAACACATCCAATAAAAAAAATGTAAAAAAATCAAATTTCTTCATAAGTTTAGGCCAATATGTATTCTGCTACATGTTTTGTGAAAAAAAATCCCTATAAGCGTATATTGGTTGGTTTTCGCAAAAGTTATCACATCTACAAACTATTGGATAGATTTATGGACTTTTTATTATTTGTTTTTTTATTTTTTATTACTAATGGTGGCAATTAGGGATTTTTAGTGGACACTAGTGGACACTAACCCGTGACAGATTTTTGGGGACTGGTGACACCAATACAGTGATCAGTGCTAAAAAATGCTGTACTAGGGTGTAAAAAAAATGATGTAAAATAGGGTTTCCATCCATCCGGATTTGACGGACAGGATCAGATCGGATGTCAGCGGACATGTCTCCGCTGACATCCGATGCCCCATAGAGATGCATGGGGCATCCGTTCAGATCCGCCTGTAAAACTGACAGGCGGATCTGAACGGTCCAGTTATGTGTCACGTGCTTCATTTAAAGTCCCAAACCTTTTTCTTTTAAATTTCAGATTTATGGATGGAGGCATATGTCTACAGTGTCACGGGTCTTGCTTAAAGTCCCAAACCCCCTCATATACCCACTGTGCTTAGGTATTAATATTTGTTTAACCTTAGGCACGAAGGGGTTAAAATAGTCACATAGTGAACGCTCCTCCACATATAGTGGGACTGTCCGTTGTTACTGCCTTTTTGGTCAATGGTTGATAGACACGTATCAGCTGGTCTCAGCATTGACCTCCCTATTTCACCGAAACATTTCCTGCTCTACATCTCCCCCATACCTGTTTCTCGTTATAATCGCAGTGCTCTCCCTCACCTCCTCAATGCTGCTAAATGCCTCATACCAATCCACTGGGAGAGCTCGCATATTCCAAGCGAACTGGACTGGGTTGGGAAGGTGAAGGAGATCATGGAGGCGGAAGAATGGCTTGCCACCTGCAAGGGCACCTGAGAACGATTCATCTCCACTAGGGCGCTCTGGAGGGACCACATCTCTGCTTTGTTGGCCTTGGCTGACCCTACATTTAAACAACTGGCCCAGGCAGACCAAAACCCTGCAGTAGATAGCCTTTTCCTAGGTTCACACTGAATGCGGGATGAAATTGTGTGAGTTCAGCTGAACTTGCACGTTTCAAACTGGCATTTCAGTCCGACTTCTGGGGCAATTTGAGAGACATCTTTGCGGGTTCATGCACAGATGTCTTTTGAAATCGCCCCCGAAGTCGCCAAAAGTAGTGCAGAATCTACTTTTGAGAACTGGTGCGGCGTCGCACTGATTCGGACAGTGCCGTTGCAGGCAATAGGCTTCGATTTGGCATGCAATTTGACGATGTAGATGGGGGCTTACTGTTGATGCACCTAACCAGCTAATCAACCAGGTGTGAACATCATGTTATTGTTCCATTTCACACTGGGGCAACTCCATTCAGTGCAATGGAACCGTTCTAATCAAAGCAACTCAAGTCGCTCCGACATAGAAAAAGGTTCCTGCGCTACTTTTGGGGGCGACTTGCATTGACTTCTATTAGAGAAGTCATTTGCAAGCCATGCTGAAGTCGCGCTGCACGGGGCGGCTTCAGAGTCAGGCGACTTTGAAGCCGCCCCAGTGTGAACCCAGCCTTAGTGGTAGTTTAATTCAAGGCAGTTTACGTTTTTGAGTGCTTTATTTAATCTGCGAGTCCTACTCTATATCCAATAATTATTGTACTCAATTTTAGTAAAGGTCCTCCTATCTTCTTCCTGAGGGGAGAGGGGATAAATCCACAGGGACCGATTGTCCAGCACAAAGGAGAACCTCCAAATGTCAAATTGGGCTGATATAGCCCTCCGCTTTTATTAGTATTTATTTATTTATTAGTATTTACCTAAACTGCGAATGAAAATTCCTTTTTTTTTTTTGTCTCTTTGTCTCTTTTCCTTCAATTTTATAAAAAAAATTTTAATAAAAAAAAAAAAAAAATTGTCACATAGCATACCCCTATTGCTAGAAAAAATCCTTTCCGGCGTTCGTTGTGCCTATACCTGCCAAGTATGTGTGCATAAATTAGAATATCTGTTGCTGTGTATGGCCACTTCTCAGGGTCTCCTAGCTGAGCAGAAATAAACTAGATAGAATCCAATTATGCAAATTTCTGTTCCGACGGATCATTAAAATGATTTTCACTCACTTATACAGACAGTTTATAGAATACAGAATCCTAATGCTTCACCATGATTTCTGCTGTAAAAATCAAGTCCTGTAAAGCGTTGTGGAGCAGTTTTTTTTTCTTTCTAACTGATGATTGTCTGCACTTCATTTGCACATTGCTTCTCTTTATGCTTCACATTAAACGTTTAAGCTTCAGTATCTCACGTCAAAACGTTCTACCTGGTGTCGATAAGGTTTTATGAGGGTTGAGGTGTCTCTTCCATGCATTCTCTGTTATCAGTTTCATTACTGTGGGGCCTGTCTCTGCCGTTCTATCACACTGCCAGGAAATTAAAATGTAAACTTTGTAGCTTTTTATGGTTCTAAACAAGTCTTCAATACACAAATACATATTATGTTTAATGGAAGTTGTTATCACAATATTACAGTTTGGAATACAGGGAATACTTTTCTTGCATGGTTATTATAAAAAAAAAGCTTGTTTGCTATTAACGTACAGTTGTGCGACTTCCATGTTTTTCCTCTTTTCTTTGGCCATTGTGCAATGACAAAATTTAGTGTTGACTCTTGTGACCTCACAGAGCCTTTCTATTAAATGAGTCACAGCAGAATTTAAATTGTAACTTCACCTTCCAGGTACAACAAAATAACAGTAAATCAGCAAATGTAGCTCTACTGCAGCTTTGGAAGTGTTTATCAGTGGATTGAAACCTTTCATGCGCCGCAAGCCCCCCCTCCCCCATCCATGCGTCTGGCCCCCTAATCTACATGCAGGGCGCCGGACACATGGATTCCAATTGTTTTTTTTTTTTTCAAAGCAGATGATTAGAGCCAGAGGATCTAATAGGCTTAAAAAAAGGGTGGGCTTGGGGAGCAGAATTTTTTGCATAATTCTTCTTTAAGGGGAGCGTGGCAGGGGGTGTGTCCTATGCCTACATACTTTTGCTAATAGGTGTCCCTTGTTCCCATCTCAAAAAGTTGGGAGGTGTGCTCTGAGTAGTATTACCAGACAAATTCAAGAGGAGCTGGAATTTAAAAGGGACCCCACAAGCGCATTTGACCACACTAGCGATCGGTGGTCATGTCCATTTGGTGACTGCAAATCCATGTGGGGCACTATATGCACAAGTGGAATTAAACACCAAGTTCTTAGTTTTTAAAGAGCACCAGCACTTTTTTCACCAGGGAGGATTTTTATGGGACTTTGGAACTCTTTTGTTTTTTTACACTATATGGATTTGTTTATATTTTGTTTTTGATTGTAAAACACAAAAGTACAAGAATTTTCACTATATCGGGAATTAAAGCGGTTGTACCCCCCCAAAAAAAAAAAGACATCCTGTTCCCTTAAGGTAGGTTACACAGCACAGTGCTTGTGCTGTCTAATCTGTCCCTATCTAAGCTGTAAAAAAACCTGGTTGATCCTACATGTTCCTTTGCCCCTTAATGTGCTGACCACAGTAATCATGGCTGATCCATGGTTACTGTGGTCAGATTACGTCCTTCCGTCATCACCTTGCGTGTCAGCTCCTGTGTGTGTGTGTGTGTGAGCCGCCCCTTCCCTCCCCTCCTGCCGTTATTAGTGAGCCGCCCCTCCCCTCCTGCCATTATTAGTAGTTGTTAGTAAAGTTAAATAAAGATTACTGCCAGCCCCTCTGTTTTATCAAGCCATCCTACACTGTGTGAAATGATACCTCTAAATACCTTATCTCAGATCTTTTCTGGCCAAACACGTGACCTCTGGCCGCTCTTCTCCCCCCGATCTAAGGGCTACAGTGGAAGGGGCCAAGCAGACAGCCCAGCAGTCACATGACCTCCCTGGCTGACGTCAGAGTGGGATCTTGTCCTCTACCGCTGTTAGATCAGTGGAGAAGCGCGCCCAGAGGTCACGTGATCGGCCAGAAAAGATCTGAGATAAGGTATTTAGAGGTATAATTTTACACACTGTAACGCAATTAGTTCAGTTTATTGTAAATTATTTGATAACGTGTGCTACAACTAGAGCACATATTAACTGCAGCACAATCTAGGTTTGAGGTATACACTCATCCTAGGCGCAGAACAATTTTCTTTATTTTTATAAGAAAAGGGTTTTTGTAAAGTCTCCAGGACAGAATCTGAGTAAATAAGTTATACAATTCTTACAGTGAATGCGTATATCAACTCCAACTTAACTACCCGATCCTTATACGCTTGGATACTGTTCAAGTAGACAAGAAATTTATTTTATAATTTTGTTCAAAAGTGCATTCCTTTGTGTATATGTTTATTGGTTTTATATGTATTTTTTATTTTTTTTTGCTTTTATGTCCCTTCACAATAAAAAGTCCTGCAGCGTTATAAAAAATTGAATAAGAATACAGAAAAAAGGTATAAACTGTTGGCGCTATATAAATCCTGTATAATAATAATAACAAATTAACAATAATAAAAAGCACATAGTACTGTATGAGCAGTGTCCTCAAAAGGCAGAAAGATCCACAGCAGGTATATGTAATGGGAGAAAAGTTCTACAGGACAGGGGTGCATTTACTCCCCACTCTAGAAAACGAATATCTAACATAGAAACATAGAAAAGTGATGGTAGTCCATCAAATCTACATATTTTTTTTTTTTTTTTGTTCTTTTTTTTTCGTTAACTTTATTGTATAGATAGCATCTTCATATACAGATATGCTGTATCAATAGAAACAAGACAAGAGTGCTTGGATTTCATGCAATATAAACAGTATTTTTAATTAGTATAAAAACAGATTTACAACTCACCAGATTCACAGAGAAAACAGTGCATTTCAGGCCAGAGGAGGACAGTCCGCTTCAGTCCACATCTGTGGCTTTTGGCAGCGTTCGGATTGATAATGTTAAAACAAAAAAAGTGTACCCATGTGGCTTTATATGAGGCATGATACATGGACCATAAAATAACAATTTAATTGGATAGACCTTAACACATACATATAAAAAATTATTGTCAAGCCAGTTAACATACATACCAATATATATATATATATATATATATATATATACAATATTAAATATACATTATCTCACAAAAGTGAGTACACCCCTCACAATTTTGTAAATATATTTAATTATATCTTTTCATGTGACAACACTAAGGAAATGACACTTTGCTACAATGTAAAGCAGTGAGTGTACAGCTTGTATACAAGTGTAAATTTGCTGTCCCCTCAAAATAACTCAACACACAGCCATTAATGTCTAAACCGCTGGTAACAAAGTGAGTACACCCCTAAGTGAAAATGTCCAAATTGGGCCCAATTAGCCATTTTCCCTCCCCGGTGTCATGTGACTCCTTAGTGTTACAAGGTCTCAGGTGTGAATGGGGAGCAGGTGTGTTACATTTGGTGTTTTCCCTCTCACTCTTTCATATTGGACACTGGAAGTTCAACATGGCACCTCATGGCAAAGAACTCTCTGAGGATCTGAAAAAAATAATTGTTGCTCTACATAAAGATGGCCTAGGCTATAAGAAGATTGCCAAGACCCTGAAATGGAGCTGCAGCACGGTGGCCAGGACCATACAGTGGTTTAACAGGACAAGCTCCACTCAGAACAGGCCCCCGCCATGGTCGACCAAAGAAGTTGAGTGCACATGCTCATCGTCATATCCAGAGGTTGTCTTTGAGAAATAAATGTATGAGTGCTGCTAGCATTGCTACAAAGGTTGAAGGGGTGGGGGGTCAGCCTGTTAGTGCTCAGACCATATGCCACACACTGCTACACATTGGTCTGCATGGCTGTCGTCCCAGAAGGAAGCCTCTTCTAAATATGATGCACAAGAAATTCTGCAAACAATTTTCTGAAGACAAGTAGACTAAGGACATGGATTACTGCAGTGGCGGCCGGTGCGTTGGGGGCGCAGGGGCGCCGCCCCCCCCCCATCCATGCGTCCGGCCCCCTAATCTACATGCAGGGCGCCGGACGCATGGAGTTCAATGGGGTTTTTTTTATTCACCTGATTAGAGCCAGAGGTTCTAGTAGGCTTCAGCGAAGGGTGGACCCGGGCGCAGAGCAGTGCGCCCCGAGCCCACCCATTGTGTGACAATAGCGAATGAAAATTTGCTATTGTCACACGAATCCTCCTCCTGTCCAATCAGGAAGCGGGTCCGAGACCCGCTTCCTGATTGGCCGAAAGGCAAACCCCATGCCATTGGCCAAGGAGGAGGCGGGAGGACCGAGGACTCGAGGAGACGCGGGGACTGAAGAGAAGCCGCCGCTACAGGTAAGTGCACTGGTCTCGGGGGGGGGGGGGGCTTGGCACGCTGATCTCTCTGCATTGAAAGGGGGCACGCTGATCTCTGCATTGAAAGGGGGCACGCTGATCTCTGCATTGAAAGGCGGCACGCTGGTCTCTGCATTGAAAGGGGGCACGCTGATCTCTGCATTGAAGGGGGCACGCTGATCTCTGCATTGAAGGGGGCATGCTGATCTCTGTATTGAAGGGGGCACGCTGATCTTTGCGTTGAAAGGGGGCACGATGGTCTCTCTGCATTGAAAGGGGGCACGCTGGTCTCTCTGCATTGAAAAGGGGCACGCTGGTCTCTCTGCATTGAAAAGGGGCACACTGATCTCTGCATTGAAAGGGGGCACGCTGGTCACTGTGCATTGAAAGGGGGCACGCTGGTCACTGTGCATTGAAAGGGGGCATGCTGTGGTCACTCTGCTTTGAAGGGGGCACACTATACCTTAATTACCGAAGGCCCCTTTCAGACTTTTGTGACCTCAAAGTCACGCAATTTTTTACAGCGTTTTTTGCCGCAAAGCAATGCCTATTACATTTTTCTGTTTGCACCCCCCCCCCCTCCAAAACTTTTGAGCACCAGCCGCCACTGGATTACTGGAACCATGTCCTGTGGTCTGATGAGACCAAGATAAACTTATTTGGTTCAGATGGTGTCAAGTGTGTGTTGCAACAGCCAGGTGAGGAGTGCAAAGACAAGTGTGTCTTGCCTACAGTCAAGCATGGTGGTTTCAAGGGTCATGGTCTGGGGCTGCATGAATGCTGCCAACACTGGGGAGCTACAGTTCATTGAGAGAACCATGAATGCCAACATGTACTATGACATACCAGAAGCAGATCATAATCCCCTCCCTTCGGAGACTGGACAGCAGGGCAGTATTACAACATGATAACGACCCCAAACACACCTTCAAGACGACCACTGCCTTGCTAAAGAAGCTGAGAGTAAAGTTGATGGACTGGCCAAGCATGTCTCCACACCTAAACCCTATTGAGCATCTGAGGAGCGCAAGATCTTTCACATCCACCAGCTCTGTGATGTCATCATGGAGGAGTGGAAGAGGACTCCAGTTGCAACCTGTGAAGCTCTGGTGAACTCAATGCTTAAGAGGGTTAAGGCAGTGCTGGAAAATAATGGTGGCCAAACAAAATATTGACACTTTGGGCCCAATCTGGGTGTTGTCACTTAGGGGTGTACTCATTTTTGTTGGTGATTTAGACATTAATGGCTGTGTGTTACAAAAATGTAAAGGAGTGTACTCACTTTTGGGAGATACTGTACATCAGTCTGATATAATTCCTCCTATACAAATTTATCACAGCCAGATTGTTTGTATTGCAAAAAAGGCATCTCTTATCTCAACGTGTTTTGTGAATAAAACTCACTTCTTCCGGAGTGGGTGCCAAACGACATATGATCTGTAAACTATGAAGCAAAAATATATAAATTGTAGCAATCGCTAAACAATATATATATGAAGCATAGATACTATACATGGAGTGTCCTAAATACAGCAGAACTTGCAAATCATCTTGAGATTCGATCTGAGATTGCATCTCCAATTGGTGATCACTGCTTGATGTCTGACCTGGGAGTGGTGGAAGGGGACCATGGCACCCAGTGGAAAAAATCAGGGAGGCACACAGGAGAGTGCATGAAAACGACCATCAGCTGACTCTATCACCATTCACCAAGCGTTACCATGGCCGCGGCCGGCGTGTGTTCCACAGGAGGCGGATGTGACGTCGCTGGATAAACCGGAAGTTTAGAAGACCTCCTGAAGATGCAATTTTGCGAAATGCATTGTGGTCTGTTTGTCTTCAAACGTCCGGTTTATCCAGCGATGTCACATCCGGCTCCTGTGGAACACACACTGGCAGCATGGTAACGCATGGTGAAGGGTGATAGAGTCAGCTGCGAGACGGAGGGGGATGCTGTTATCCTAATCTTTGCGGCTGTTCTCACCAGTACCGGGTTGGGTACTTTTGAATGTAACTAGAATTATCTATCATTTTTTGGGCTGTTAATAAAACAGAGTTACACTATTATCTATTTCTATGTTTATTATATATTTATGAACTTTGTTTGCGGGAAGCCAAATTAGGGTGCGATTGTGGACCGAGCACCCATCCATTCTAAAAGCAATATAGGTCCTGGTGGCCTCAATCCTTCTGGTGAGCATATACCATTTGAAAACTACCCACAGGCTGAAAAGTGTTCCATAACTTCTCTACACGGTGTGGGTGCTTTTGCAGTCATCCATTCTCATCACTAACCATCAGACTTTATGCACCATAACTTTTATGTTCTTTTAGTTGGACTGTTTGAATTTATGAATTCATGCACTAAGCACTTTTATGATATCGTTGTATCTATTTGGGAAGCAATAAATCATGCATATGTCCTTTGTTGATATTTTAATTTATTCTTTACACCTATTTATTAACACTATTTTATGTGCAATTTTTTTATACTTATTCCTATTCATTATTCACATCCATATCATAGGGTGGTAGTACTAGTGACTTTTAGCACATCGTTTTTAAACAGCGCCTCCTTTACTATATATTGTTCACTCATTTATGCATGTGTCTATTCACATTTAAAGGGGCAGCAGTTTATATTGGTTATTGCAGTTTGTTGGGATTTGGCGCCATCGCAATATTATATAGATGGGTAACCTGTACCTACTCTAGCGTCTCGCAGAATGTGCACCAAACCTGGGAGCCACGGTCTTAAATAAAAATCTTTGGCCTACAGATGTGAGCACATGGCTTGCTGCTGCCATGTTTGTTTGATGGTGAAATGCCCATCAAGGCTGAACTATGACAACACGGTGCTGTGAGGGTCAAATGCTGGGAAATTAGAGTTGTGGGCTCCATTTACAAAGCAGTATTTTCCTGTTTACAATTTGAGTGCTACGAGGAGCTCTGAGGAGTCCAGTTCGGTCTATCTTAGGAGGTGCTGTACGGATGCGATTGGTTTCTCCCTGCCACAGACTTTTCACTACTTTGGGCGTTATTGACCCTGTGGGGTCTAAGCAAGCTGGTAAGAGTACCCTGTGACTCTCCTGATTGCACCCTTCCATCTCTGATTTTTATGTGGACTTTTTAACTGCACTTGGGACGTTTACCCTTTTTTCTGTCAGCAAAGTTTGCATATGTGGATTAGCGTGACACCATCCCACTGTAACGCTCATGCGTTTTTGTTAGTGGATGGATTTGCAGCTGCAGAATTGTCACACTCAGTAGTCGTGTAGAGATTCTGTTGAACAAACATATCCAACTCTCAGGACTTCATCACTGTGCACAGCCTGTTTATGCAATATACATACACTCAATCTGATGTTAATGGAGGGATAGAATATGTGAGAGTATATAGGTGAGAGACAGGCTATAGTATGGTGAGCACCTAGGAGTAGTATTAAGAGAGAAATGTGGAAATAAGGGTACAAGAGGTACCAGAACATTACAGTACCCCCCCCTTAAGGCCGGCTCCGGAAGGCCTCTAGAACTGGTTTTTCCGGGTATTTCGAGTGGAAATTGCGAATCAGTCTAGGGGCATGTATATCGGAGGTATCCAGCCAGGTGACATCTTGGGGCCCATAGTTCTTCCATCGTACTAGATATTGGAGTCTTCTTCTATGGATACGGGAATCCAGAATCTCCTTTATCTCAAATTCTTCTCCACCTTCAACTTGTACAGGAGGTGGAGGTGATATGGTAGGCCTTATTCCTTGGTTAGGAACATGGGGCTTTAGTAGCGACACATGGAAGATGGGATGTATCTTGAGGTCTGTTGGTAATGTGAGTTGTACTGCAGCTTTTCCAATAAGCTTCTTTATTGGGAAAGGTCCCAAGAATAGAGGTCCAAGTTTTTTACTAGGGATCTTTAATCTCATATTTTTTGTAGAAAGCCAGACAAGATCCCCAATGGCATATTGGGGAGAGGGTTTCCTACGGAGGTCGTAGTACCTCTTTTGTTGGCTATGAGCATGTGAGATGGTATTGTTGAGTAATCCCAGGGATTATCTGGGCAAGATAATCAGATGCCACTGGATTACTTGATGGCAAAATACGTGGTGGAAGGAGTGTGGGATGAAACCCATAATTTAAGTAGAATGGACTTTGTTTAGTAGTGCTGTGGGTCGCGTTGTTATAGGCGAATTCCGCCAGCGGGAGGAGATCCACCCAATCGTCCTGTAGATATGAAGTATAGCAACGTAGATATTGCTCAATGCACTGGTTAACTCTCTCTGTCTGTCCGTTGGCCTGAGGGTGGTAAGGAGAAGTAAGTTTACGCTCTATTCGTAGTATCTGACATAAAGCTAGCCAAAACTTTGAGATGAATTGTGAACCACGGTCAGACAGCAGTGTTTTTGGAATACCATGTAACTTAAAGACATGTTTCACAAGTAATTCTGCTGTTTGTTTGGATGAAGGTAGTCTTCGGATAGGAGTGAAATGTGCCATCTTGGTCAGATGGTCCACTGACACTAAGATGGTGATGAATCCTTTGGAAGGTGGTAGTTCCACTATGAAGTCTAAGGATACCACTTCCCACGGAACCTGGGGTATTGGTAAACTACAAAGTAGACCCGATGGTTTCGTATTGTCAATTTTAGACCTTGCACAGATATCGCAAGATGAAACGAACTTTTTTACGGTTGTCTTCATGTCTGGCCACCAAAACTGCCTAGTAAGTAGATTGAAAGTTTTAGTCATACCCATATGTCCTGCCATAGGTACATCATGCGACAATTCCAAGATTTTGGTTCGCATAGTAGGGGGTATGTATAATTTATCGTTGTAGTAGAGGAAGCCTTCTGCGTCAGTAGTTAGTTGTGGTGGAGGTGAATCCAGTCCTATGCTGTGCAAAATCTCCTCCTTCAGGGAACGAACGACGCCGACAATACGTTCATAGGGTATTATAGGAACTGAGGAACTGAGGGAACCTCGGTGCAATCATTCTCGGCTAATCGTGAAAGCGCATCCGCTTTTTTATTTTTGTCTGCAGGTGTGTAGGTTACTAAAAAATTAAATCTCAAAAAGAATAACGACCACCGAACCTGCCGGTGGGAAAGAGTTCTATTAGTCTGAAGGTATTGAAGGTTTTTGTGATCAGTATATATCAGGATTGGCAATTGAGTACCCTCAAGTAGATGTCGCCAATTCTCTAGTGCCAGTTTTATGGCTAGCAACTCTTTCTCACCTACTGGGTAATTCACCTCGGGACTGCTTAATGACTTTGAGAAGAAAGCAACTGGGTGAAGAGGTGAGGTGTTTGTTGGTCGTTGTGAGAGAACTGCTCCTACTGCCATATTTGACGCATCTACCTCCAAGATGTATTGAAGGGATGGGTCTGGATGGCGTAGTATGGGAGCAGAAGTAAAGCTTGATTTCAACAGACAGAAAGCTCCATTTGCTTCTTCTGACCATTTGAATGATTTTTTTGTGCTTGTGAGTTGTGTGAGAGGTTTCACAATCGCAGAGAAGTTCTTAATGAACTTCCTATAGTAGTTAGAGAATCCGAGGAACCTTTGTAATGCTTTGCGAGTGGTTGGCACAGGCCAATCCAGAATGCAGGATATTTTGCTCATGTCCATTTTGATTCCATTTTTAGATATAATGTATCCTAAGATTAGTACTTCCTCTTTATGGAATAAACATTTTTTTGATTTAACATATAAATTATGTGCAAGTAGTCTTGACAACACAAGTCTTACATGTTTTATGTGCTCAGGTAAGGAATGAGAATAAATAAGTATATCGTCCAAATATACTACAACACAAACATCAAGCAAGTCTCTGAATATCTCATTTATAAAACGTTGGAAGGCTGCGGGAGCATTACACAACCCAAATGGCATCACGAGGTACTCAAACAGTCCGTATCTGGTTCTGAATGCTGTCTTCCATTCATCCCCCTCACGGATTCGAATTAAATTGTATGCCCCTTTTAAGTCCAATTTTGAAAAGTAGGAAGCTCCGCGCACCTGTTCGATAAGTTCAGGAATAAGAGGTAAAGGATAACGATCCTTTATTGTAATGGTATTTAATTGTCTGAAATCAATGATAGGCCTAAGACTAGAATCCTTATTGCGGACAAAGAAGAGTCCAGCAGCAGTGGAGGAAGTAGAAGGTCGGATGAATCCTTTTGCCAAGTTTTCATCCAGATATTCCTTGAGATGAGAGAGTTCATCTTGTGAAAGAGGATAGACGTGACCGAAAGGCAACTTACTATTAGGGAGTAGATCGATACAACAATCATAGTCCCTATGGGGAGGCAACACTTGAGCGTTTTTCTCAAGGAAAACCTCCGATAAATCCTGATAACATTTTGGTATAATGTCATCCGACACCACAGACAGGATCCTACCATATGGGAGGAGATTACACGTAGTTTCGCAATAGTGAGAAGAGAAGGCTAGCGTTCTTGTTTTCCAATCGATGATTGGTTGATGTATGTGTAACCAGGGAAGTCCCAAAATAATGGGAAAATGTGGTGAGGTTAATACATCAAAGGTGGTGGTCTCCACATGAGACTTGTCAGCAGTTACAAGGAGTGCCTGTGTCTGATTGGTGATGGGACCGGAGGATAAAGGGGTACCGTTAATAAAACTAACAGAGACAGGTTTGGGTTTTGGAACAATAGGTATTTTATTTAAGGAGACAAAACAAGTATCAATGTAGTTTCCACAAGATCCAGTGTCGATCATAGCCTTGGTGGTGATCCTAGTTTGGTCCCACTGCAATGTCAATTGAACAAAAAGATAAGGATTAGAAAAGGAAGTTGTTAGTCCCCCTAGCAAGACATTTGAACACTCACCCTCTTTTTTGCGGACAAGGGGACAGCCGCTTATCAAATGATCCGAGGATGCGCAGTACATGCAGAGATGTTCGGTTTTCCTCCTGGCACGTTCGGAAAGGGTCAAAGGTGGGCGTATCATTCCTACCTCCATAGGAGTAGGGTCAGCAGGCGACATCCGAGAAGGACTGGAAAATGGTAAGCCCATCTTCTCAGCCTTTCTTTCTCGCAGTCGTCTGTCAATATTGATACTGGTCTGCATCAGGCCATCCAAAGTGCCAGGTAAATCCGCTCGGGCGAGCTTGTCTTTAACGGCCTCTGATAGGCCTAGTCTGAACTGCGTTCGAAAAGATGTGTCGTTCCACCCTGAATCAGGGGACCATCTTTTGAAATTTGCCACAAAATCTTCAACAGGTCTCCTTCCTTGTTTTAAAGCCCTCAATTGGGTATCAGCAGTACTCTGCCTATTGGGGTCTTCATATAAACTAGCGAGTTGCGCTAGGAATAAAGGATAGGAGTTAAGGAGTGGGTCATCTTTTTCAAAGAGAGCGTCTGCCCAGGCCCGGGGTTCACCCGTCAGATAGGAGATAATGGTACAGACTTTAATTTGGTCAGTGGTGTAGGTCAGAGGTTTTAACAAGAAAAGCAATCGACATGCGTTTCTAAATTCACAAAATTTACTCCGATCACCAGTAAACACTAGAGGAGGGTTTATCTTAGACTCACGGGGCCGAGCAACAGAAAGCTGCGTGAGACGGCCAACCTGCTGTCTTAAAGCCTGATTTTCGTTTTTTACCTCTGTAAGAGCAAGGATCAATGCATCTACTTGCTGTTTTAATTGTAGTACCTGAGTGGGTAATTCTGCTGAATCCATAATTTTTTTAAGGCTCGTTCAATCTGTAACGCTCATGCGTTTTTGTTAGTGGATGGATTTGCAGCTGCAGAATTGTCACACTCAGTAGTCGTGTAGAGATTCTGTTGAACAAACATATCCAACTCTCAGGACTTCATCACTGTGCACAGCCTGTTTATGCAATATACATACACTCAATCTGATGTTAATGGAGGGATAGAATATGTGAGAGTATATAGGTGAGAGACAGGCTATAGTATGGTGAGCACCTAGGAGTAGTATTAGGAGAGTGTTTAGGTGATGGTAGTAAGCAGATAGGTTCTAATGTCAAGTATAGTGCAGATGGTAGGGGACAGCAGATGGAGTATACAAGACAGAGTAACCTAGTGCAAGGATAGTTGATGGTAGTCCCAAGAGCTAACAGTCTATGCAGATGATAGGAAATAGCTTAGATAGAGATAGTCCTGGTATATGCAGTAGATGACAGTAGAAGTGCAGGTTAGTAAGGAATCCCCTGTGGGGTACTTATCACTAGATAGGTAGTAGTAACAAAGTTCAGTAGTGAGAGGTGATCCAGTAGCGAGATACGGATCGGCAGCGAGGTTCCGGTTCAGTTCAGGCAAAGGGAATAGCCAGCAGCTCCAGCTTCACAAGAGAAGGTGCGGTGAACATGCGGTTTGAACGAGCAATGAGTGAGAGAAAGCCGGCGATTGAAATAGCCGCTCATAGCGGCGCTCGGCGATGATGTCATTGCCCTTAAAGGTGTATGCGTCCCATTTGGATAGCAAGATGGGACACAATATTAAGAGAGAAATGTGGAAATAAGGGTACCAGAGGTACCAGAACATTACACCCACACAACCTTAAATAGACTTTGCCTGACCCAAGATGGCCTCCAAAGTCACATGGGGTGCCAGCATCCAATCAGAAAGCTGCCTCCCTGTGACCAAGGAAACCATAGAGGAACTAGGTTCCTCTCGATTTCCTTCTCCACAGGGGGGACCTTGCGTGCACTGCAAGATTTCAGTCCTTCACGGCATAGTGTATTACCAATTGTTTTCTTGGTGACTATGGTCCCAGCTGCCTTGAGATCCTTTACAAGATGCTCCCGTGTAGTTATGGGCTGATTCATCACCGTTATTATGATCATTGAAACTCCACGAGGTGAGATCTTACATGGAGGAGCCCCAGACTGAGGGAGATTGACAGTTTATTTTGTGTGTTTCTTCCATTTGCAAATAATCGCACCATTTGTTGTCACCCTCTCACCAAAATGCTTAGCGAAGGTCTTGTAGCCCATTCCAGCCTTGTGTAGGTCTACAATCTTGTCCCTGACATCCTTGGACAGCTCTTTGGTCTTGGCCATGATGGAGAGATTGGAATCTGATTAATTGATTGCTTCTGTGGACAGGTGTCTTTTATACAGTTAACAAGCTGAGATTAGGAGCACTCCCTTTTAAGAGAGTGCTCCTAATCTTAGCTCGTTACCTGTATAGAAGACACCTGGGAGCCAGAAATCTTCCCGGTTGATAGGGGATTAAATACTTATTTCTCTCATTAAAATGCAAATCAATTTATAACTTTTTTGCATTGCGCTTTTCTGGATATTTTTGTTGTTTTTCTGTCTCTCACTGTTAAAATAAACCTACAATAAAAATTATAGACTGACCATTTCTTTGTCAGTGGGAAAACGTACAAAATCAGCAGGGGATCAAATACTTTTTTCCCCTCTCTGTAGGCTTTTTGGGAATGATGTGTATCAACACAGTTCTCTGATGAGCAGGTAAAGGTGAATTAAACCAGGAAATTGGTAATTTATTTTACTGACTATGGAAGAACAATGTTAATCACAAGACCGGCTGCAGAGAATTATACATTTTTTGCCAGGTCAAATAATGCAATGATAAAAATTTCAGCTATATATCTTGCCCACAGTTCAGTTTCCACTAGTTCTAGCTAGTAGAATCAGAAATGTATTCAGAAAAAAGTTGCTGCGAGTACACCAGACATCACTCTGGTTGGCCTAAAATGGCTAAGGGAACTGGCCATGATTTGGAAACTCATGGCCATGATTTAGATAGATCTTTTTTTTTAGCCTTTTTGTTTTGTAGAATTCACCTTGTACATTTCCTCCTCTTTGAAAGGCAACCCATTTCAGAAGACAACAGATCGTGGCTGTTTACCATTCTTGTACGCTTTAATTTTTGCAACCCGGCTGTTATGTATTCCAGCAGCTTCTGTTTATCGATTGCTTGGCGTAAGCAGCGGATGACTTTTCAGGCTCTCAATAGCCGATGTTTTATTTCATTCATATGTCTAAAAATAGCGGAAAATTTTAGTAAAATCCTGACCTTTTCCTGCCGCTCGCTCTGTGCATTAGCTGCTCTTGAAATTTAGTGACAAGTGGCTAGAGAGAGGAAGAAGGAGACTGAAAAAAACTCCCAGCCACTCAGCCAGGGCCTTTAATTGGGAGCTTGTAGAAGATGGTGAGAACAAAACCAGCGGCCATGACAGCTACAATAATTGGAGCTGTACCACAAAACATCTCCCAAATTGGAACAGAGAAATCACAGAGCATAACATATTATTCTAATAAGAACATAGCTTTAGAATGCAAACCTATTCCACAGAGGTCTTGTATTGCTAGCTAACAAATAGTGCACAATACCAAGGGTGAGAACACATGGCTTGAGAAAACAGACAGTGATATCCTGGTTCATCCTTGCAATTGTTTCAATGGAGACATCTCACAGTGGAGGAATTCAAATACATTTTGGGTCTCACAATGAACTTACTGGTCCACTCACCCCTTTCACCACATTCCCATTTATTCAGCGGTTATGTCCAGGTCATGCTATGAAATAAGGCGCTTCCTTCATTTCAGTGAGAATAAGCAGTGCCCCCCCCCCCCCCCATCCAAATCAGCCTGGCTATGATCAGCTCTACAAAATTTGCCCACTAAATATTTATTTTCTCCCAGAGATTCACTGAATTATTTATCCCTGACAAAAACATCCTTGTGGAGCAAGTCCCTTGTCCACTTCACTGGCCAGCTGGGAATTGAGCAGTACATTCCCACTAAAAGTGCCAGATATGGAGTCAAGCTCTACAAGCCACAGGATAGGTGTATGCCTTCTGTGTGTACAAAGGCAAAGATTCCCAGCTCCAGCCCCCTGAGTGCCCAACCTACATCGGCACAAGTGGAAAAATTGTGCGCAACCTTTCATTTCCACTATTCAAAAAAGGGGTATCACATCTACCTGGAACAATAGTGCCCAATCATTGGTATTAGTGGAAGGAATAGTGCCTAATTGTTTATATCAGTGGGAGGAATTATGCCCAATTGCTGGTGTCAGTGCAAGGAATAGTGTCCCATCATTGGTGTCAGTAGGAAGATTAAAGCCCCATCATTGGTATCAGTGGGAGGAATAGTGCCCCATCATTGGTATCAGTGGGAGGAATAGTGTCCCATCATTGGTATCAGTGGAAAGAATAGTGCCCCATCGTTGGTGTCAGTGGGAGAAATAAAGCACCATCATTGGTATCAGTGGGAGGAATAAAGCCCCATCATTGATATCAGTGGGAGGAATAGTGCCCCATCATTGGTATCAGTGGGTGGAATAAAGCCTCATTATTGGTAGGTATCAATGGGGAAATAGTGCCCCATCATTGGTATCAGTGGGAGGAATAGTGCCCCATCATTAGTATCAGTGGGAGGAATAGTGCCCCATCATTGATATCAGTGGGAGGAATAGTGCCCCATCATTGGTATTAGTGGGTGGAATAAAGCCCCATCATTGGTAGGTATCAGTGGGAGGAATAGTGCCCCATCATTGGTATCAGTGGGAGGAATAGTGCCCCATCATTGGTATCAGTGGGAGGAATAGTGCCCCATCATTGGTATAAGTGAGAGGAATAGTGCCCAATCATTGGCGTAAATGGGAGAAATAAAGTCCCATCAATGGTATCAGTGGGAGGAATAGTGCCTCATCATTGGTGTCAGTGGGAGGAATAGTGCCCCATCATTGATGTCAGTGGGAGGAATAGTGCACCATCATTGGTATAAGTGAGAGGAATAGTGCCCAATCATTGGCGTAAATGGGAGAAATAAAGCCCCATCAATGGTATCAGTGGGAGGAATAGTGCCTCATCATTGGTGTCAGTGGGAGGAATAGCACCCCATCATTTGTGTCAGTGGGAGTAATAGTGCCCCATCATTGGTGTCAGTGGGAGGAATAGTGCCCCATCATTGGTGTCAGTGGGAGGAAAAGTGCCCCATCATTGGTGTCAGTGGGAGGAATAAAGCCCCATCATTGGTGTCAGTGGGAGGAATAAAGCCCCATCATTGGTGTCATTGAGGAGAATAGTGCCCCATCATTGGTGTCAGTGAGAGGAATGGTTCCCCACTCCTGGTGTCAGTGGAAGGGATGGTGTCCCCTTTTGGTGTCAGTGAAAAGAATAGTGCCCCAAGGGCCGGATAAGGGCAAGCGAAGGGCCGCAGTTTGAAGACCACTGACCTACGGCAAGCTGCAAAATTTTAATTAGGCCTGACTAAAAGGACACAGAAATGGGCAGAGTGACTAAGCATAACTGAGAAAGAGTTATACCACTGAGATATTAATCATTTTAATTTTAATCATTTGAACAAGCAATCTATGTGTTATTTCCCTTATTATCAGTATAATTACTGTCATCAAGATGTACAATTCATTCTCTGAGAATATATCACAGCCTTGATAATTGTCCAGGCTGAAGGTCACAATGTCCTATATAAAGGGAAGTATAAGTCACACTCAATATTCTGTCCTTTCAGCACATTGATTGTGGCGTTTATTATCCTATTTTCCCCTTCACGTGTTCTCCTCGGCGTGTGTCTGTAATCAGGCGAAGGAATATCCTCTTCACACCATACTGATCATCACAGCTCCATCCTCCTGCTTCAGTCGCTGCAATTTCACATCCCCGCATCGCTCTGCTCTGTTATAATGCTGGACAGACACCAAGCAATTCCAGTTTAATTAGAATTAATCTACCAAAGAGACTATAACGCTCAACACTCTGTCATATCCCACTGAAGGTCAACTTTACTGCTTTCTGTGATCGAACCGCATGTGGCGTATCACCGTATGCCCCAGTGAGTGGGAGAGTGGAATTTCAGGCATCCTAACATGAAGAGACCACCATGCTTTTTTCTTCTTTTTTTTTTTTTGCCGTATATTACTTCAGCAATCTTTCAGTTTTTTTTATATTAGCTATGCCTCCCTTTGAATATTGTTTGTAAGTCCTCTTAACTTTTCAAATAGAAAAAACTTGCCATAGGTCCTAAACTTTCCTGACTCTGTTCCAAAAATCACAGAAAGTTATGACTGAATTTTCACTTTAAAGCAACTACAGTATATTGCATCTTAAAAAAGATGTTCCTTTTAAAAGAAGTCCATTAATACTTACCTGAACTGCTGCCTGTCTTGTCTTGAGTGGTATACCATCTGAAGCAATATTTAACAAACACTTCTGGATTTGTCTAATGCTTGGTCCCTTGCTGCTTGCTGTGGCTCCATCTACTAGGTGCTAAGTTTCAACAGGCCATAGTAGTTATGTGGGGGTGAGCTAGTGGAACCGCAATCTGCAACAAGGGGCGTGGACATCACTTACACCCAGAGGTGGGCCCAATGCAGTATAGCTATTCAAGAGAGAAAATGTCATACTTACCCCTAATGGAGGTGGTCAGACACTATAGCTGGCTACTGTGTTCTTCACCTATAGCAGCCCTCTTTCCCATAAGGCAAGCAGGCCTACTAGTACTCAGTTGCCCCCAGGACTTATAGTGCCTGGCAGGGCCGGACTGGCCTACTGGGATACTGGGAAATTTCCCAGTAGGCTGGCAAGTCCCTGCCCTGGGGTTGGCTGAAAGTCAATTAGACCTGTAAAAAAAAAAATGGCTGCGGCCGGCCCGACATGTGTACTGCACATGTGCGGCTCGGGAAAGCCTGTACACGCTCGACTATTCTCAGGCAGATGGCGCATGCGCGGTGATGTGATGGTGCTAGGCAGCGCCACTTTTCAATGTAATGCGCCTCACCAAAGGGTAAGTGAGACCCCTCCGCAGCCCCTGCATCTTCTCAGGAGATGCAGTGCTGCGGGAATGGTACAGGAGATTATCCTGTACCATTCCCTGTACCATGCCCGCAACCCCTGCACTATGCCCGCAGCCCCTGCATCTCCTGCACCATGCCAGCAGCCCCTGAATCTCATGCACAATGCCCGCAGTCCCTGCATCATGTCCACAGCCTCTGCATCTCCTGCACCATGCCCGCAGCCCCTGCATCTCCTGCACCATGCCCACAGCCCCTGCATCTCCTGCACCATGCCTGCATCTCTTGAACTATGCCCGCAGCATCTCTCTTTCTTGTACCATGCCCGCAGCCTCTGCATCTCCTGTACCATGCCCGCAGCTTCTGCATCTCCTGTACCATGCCCGCAGCCTCTGCATCTCCTGCACCATGCCCGCAGCCTCTGCATCTCCTGTGCCATGCTCGCAGCCTCTGCATCTCCTGTACCATGCCCGCAGCCTCTGCATCTCCTGCGCCATGTCAGCAGCCTCTGCATCTCTTGTACTATGCCCGCAGCCTCTCCCTCTCCTGTACCATGCCCGCAGCCCCTGCATCTCCTGCACCATTCCTGCAGCTCCTGCATCTCCTGCACCATGCCTGCAACCCCTGCATCTCCTGTACCATGCCCGCAGCCCCTGCATCTCCTGTACCATGCCCGTAGCCTCTGACCTGTCCTTCTGTACCATGTCCGCAGCCTCTGACATCTCCTGTACCATGCCCACACAGCCTCTGACCACCTCCTGTACCATGTCCGCACTTTTACCACTTTTAACTGGAATTTGCTCTTATATACAGTATATAAAGTCCTATATGCTTTCATATCTGTCCTATCTATATATAATATACTCTTCAAATGTGCTTTAAAATGCATGATTTTCCCTTTTACGAACAAGAAATAATGACGTTATGCTGTTGGGCTGGTATAATAATGCTATGGGGCTGGTATGAAATTTTTTCCAGGGCTGAATTTTATTCCCACTCCGGCCCTGGTGCCTGGCCACTATGCCAGGGCAGGTGCAAACTGAGCAAAGCAAGCATGTACGTGTGGTTGGCAGACAGGCAGAGTGGTTCAATGACAGTCCAGGTAAAAAAAAAAAGTACAGAGAATAGTCGTTGTCCAATCCAAGGTCATACACAGACACAAATCAAATCTAGCAGAATAGGGCAAACAGACAGGGAGCTTGATCAGATATTACACACTCTAACACACTATCACAAGCACGAAACAGCAAGCTTGGTTAGCCTAAATCAGGTTGGGTCTCCACCCAGATTCTAGCCGAAATCAATCACCCTGCAGGTGGACAGCCAGATAAGGAGAATGCCACAGCCAAAACCAGGATGCTGGAACCAGCAGCTATGGCAGAGCAGGAGTGCACACACTCCTGGCAGAAAAGATCTAAGGCAAAGGGGAAGGATAAATATTGATTGTGTTCTTCTGCAGAGATATATATTTATTTTTACAAGTGGATGAAGTTGCTTTAAAAAACTTAGTGTCACTAAATCCACATCATAAAAAAAAAAAACTATCAATAAATTATATATTACATGCTGTCTATACGCAATCAGTCATTATGAGATTCCTTTTCTGTATTCTTCAAAAAACCTGATTGATCCTGCTGCTCTCTGTCTTCCTCTTCTGTCCATGTCCCCAATTCAGCTAGGGATTTTCAGCTGTGGTGGCAACTCTGCACATGCTCAGTTTTCAGTGAGTTTCTATGCTTAGTATTTCCTCCCTATCACATCTGAGCAATCCATGTGATTATAGAGTCACAAATGTGGGCGTATACACAGTAGTAAATGACAGCCCACTCCCTCCCTCCTCCTCCATGCCCACTAACCAGCTAAACACAATGGGGGTGGGATATTACATGTAGATTGATGGAGGCTTCACCTCCCTCTTATTCTAAGACACAGGCTGGAGGGGCATGACACAGCTTGTGATTGGTAGAAATCCACCCACACTATGTTATTTCCACAAAATAATAGAGCTTTGATTTCAAATATATATATTTGTATGACAATTTAAAACAGTTTATTATTGATATTAATTATTTATTTTTGCTCTGACTTATTTTTACAAAGGCTGTTTTTTTTAACATGTGATTGACAGCAGAGGACTAGAAGCTCCTCCTGCTTATGTTTCCCTGCAGACAGGCTGAGAGAGAGCTGGGTCATGTGAAAGCTGGATATTGATTAGGAAAAAGGTTTCAGTTTTAGGTATTAAGTTTAACTACTTAATGTAAAGGCAAAACATTTGTTAAAATTTTGGATAGAGTAGAGAGGGATTTAGAACCCCTGTCATTTGTTATTGCTGTCTGTGCTCCCATTAGGGAGATTTACCCTTTGTCCTGTTTACCATTATCAATGAATGTGAAAGTAAAAGAAAATCCCAAAGTTTAGGTTGTCCCCAGAAAAGTAATACATGAAAAATCTTCCAATGGGGACACTAGTTCTGGTGAACTGGGGGTCCCCAAGGAATTTCCTTAATTTGCAGGGGGAAAAAAATCTGACAGGGGTTATACCCTCCTTTGCTCTATCCAAAATGGAAAAAAAGTCGGTGGGGTGATGGGTGTTCAGACCCATGCGATCCCATTCCATTGAATTTCACAGTTCACACTGCGTTCTGCAAACCGATCTGGGGGTGTCCTTAACTCTACATTGACATCTGCAGTGGTTCACAGAGTCAGATGCGATTCAGGAACCCGCACAGGAATTGCTGTGGTTCCCGCATCACATAAGTGTGAACCCAGTGTAAACCATAACACACTGACATTTCAGGGCCATTGCAGACCCCCTTTTTCTTTTACTGAAATTTGTTGAATTTTGCAATAATAAGAGAAGTAGATTTAGTACTCACTTGAAATGGTGACAAAAGGCATCAATACACAGTGTACAGATAATCCTCCCTAAATCTAGGGCTAGGAAGTAATGGCCTAATAACATATTATCACTTGAATAGAGCAAAACTTGCAAGGAATCCATTAAAGCGGAGTTCCGGCCTCAAAAAGGACTTTGGGCCACCCGCTTGCGGACATTAACCTGAAAAAGAAATGGATACTCCCGATTTGTTTTTTTTTGTTTACTTACCTTGTTATAGAAGAAAATATACTTACCTTCCTTCCACTTCCTCCCTCTGCGGCCGTGGCCCGCGCCGTCTCTTCCTGCTTGTGATGACTCTTGTCCAGTGCTGCCATCTCAGGTGTGGGCAGCAAAAGCCAGCGCGTCCTCTTCTGCATCCCTGCATTCCCTGCTAAACAGCTTCTGGGCACGCCCAGAAGCTGTGCAGGGATGACACGACTGCACCGGCAGTGACGAGCGGGGCTGGTGCAGGGCATTCTGGTACTCCAACGGCATCGAAGAGGACGCAGAAGAGGGAGCGCTGGCTTTTGCTGCCCACACCTCAGATGGCAGCACTGGACAAGACATTTTCCAGGTAAGTATTTCTTCTAAAAGGTAAGTGTGACCCGGGACAGTTTAGAGGCTATCCATTGTGGAATGTACTAGCCCTGACTGTCCTGGGGGTATTTTTATCAAAAAAACTTTTCCGAGGCCGGAACTCTGCTTTAATGAGAGCAAATTAATAGTTTGTAATGTTAAAGACGAACATTCACAAAAAATGCCACAGAGACAACAACAGGGAAATCGACCCAATATCGTGCTTACCAATCCACTGGCATCCTAACAATTCTGTAACCCAAATAGAAGATTTGAGCAAGAGGCCGGGGAAAAACAATGGTGGACGGGGGGTTTGGGGGTGTTTTTTGGGATGGGTAAGGAGAATAGACGGCGATGGCCTATGTTGCTTTTATGAATCCTTCAAAAGCAAGAAAGTGAAGGAAGAAAAAGAGAGAGAAAAAAGAGGGAGGGAGGGAATTGAGTATGCCAGACCCCTTTCTCAAGCTGAAAGACAATCTCAGCTTGAGAAAGGGGTCTGCCATGGCCCTGAAAAGTCAGTGTGTTATGGTTTACTCGGCATATTTGCATTGTTCTTGCAATATGACCAGCACTGATGGGCTCTGATAGTAGGCACTGATATGCAGCACTAATGAGCACTGATAGGTGATACTAATATGCACTACTGATGAGCACTAATAGGTGGTACTGATATGTAGCACTGATTGGCAGCACTGTTGGGCACTAATAGGTGGCACTGATAGGCGGCACTTATGGGCACTGATAGGCAGCATGGATAGGCGGCACTGATAGGGGCCACTGATAGGTGGCACTTTTGAACACTGATAAGTGGCACTTATGGGAATTGATAGGCGGCGTGGATAGGTGGCACTGATGGGCACTGATTGGCGGCACTGATGGGTGGCACTGATGGGCACTGAAAGGAAGCACTGATTGGCTTTACTGATGGGCACTGTTGGGGCTGCACTGATAATCAAGGCACTGATAATCAGTGCCCTGATTATCTGTGCAGTTCTCCCCTATGAGGAAATGCAGCTGATTGGCTCTCCTCACCTCACACACTTTCAGCATTTCCTTCTTTACATGTGATCAGTTGTGATTGGACACAGCTGATCACATGGGAAAAGAGCCACGTCATGGGCTCTTTACCGAGATCCGGGATACGCGCTGTCCCGGGGACACAGCGTGCCACTGATCACTGCGCAAGCACGGCGAGAGTAACATGGCGTCATATGAACACTATAACCACCTCTCAAGCCGTCATTTAACTATACAGCGGGCAGGAGGTGGTTAAAATCTTGAGGTCAAATGGTTGAGTGCTGGCTTTCTCTTCAAATAGCAATAAACACCTGACCGGGGTTTTAGTCCTTCCCTACTCCAACAAAAAACAAAGTGTTGGATCCAAATAGATTGTTTCTATTGACATTTTAAAAATGAAATCCTGCCTTCGAGCAAGAGCAGAGTTTCTCTTTAAAGCATAAAAGATGAGAGGTTTCTTGACTGGCAGCGGTGGGAAAAATAACTTCCCACATGTTCTGTCTGAACAGTGTTACAGATAATAAATAAGGAGCCCGTTAGAAGTTGACTCTGCATTATATAAACCCGTTATGGAGCTGTGTGATCCTCATTACCAGCCTCCACACTGCCGCAGGAATGCTGGATATTTAAAAAGTGTTGACAGACAAAGAAAAATCATCCTGTCAATCCGCGCTGACAAGGTTGTGGGTCAAACAGTAAGCCTCCATATTGATCCCCCCTCATCGTTTTGATCTTCTATAGATTATTCCTGGCTTTTATGAGAGTGTTCAGGGAGCGCTGTGTACTCTTTGATACTGTGTCGGAGCTGACCCAATTAAACCCGAATGAAGTAAACAGTTGTGATGTGTTTCCTAATTGCACCCACCGCCTGACAAACAATTCACTTCTCACAAAGAGCAGAAAGAAGAAGGTAGATGAATACACTTCTGCAATCTACTCCTCTATTGAAAATTAACTTTATTGATAAAAAAAAAAAAACAAAATCTGAAATTCCATGAGACACCTATGTCTACTGAGCAATACACAAAGTCTCTAGTGCCTCACCTTTTCAATGCGGCTAAGTGCCTCTTTCCATGTTTATAGAAAACCAATAAGATGGAGGAACGGTTTCCTAAGGTCAAAGAAATAAAGCAAAAAGAAAAGAAAAAATACCAGCTCCGGAATCCGTAGGACACCACAGGGGTTAATGTACTAAAACTGGAGAGTAAAATCTGGTGCTGCTCTGCAAAGAAACCAATCAGCTTCCAGGTTTTATTGTCAAAGCTTAAAGCGGAGTTCCGGCCACCAAACAAAAAATTCAATGAAAATACCCCCGGGACAGCCTGGGCTAGTGCATGCCACAATGGATAGCCTCTGATCTGTCCCGGTTCGCACTTACCTTTTAGAAGAAATATTTACTTTGAAAATTTCTTCTCCAGCGCTGCCATATCAGGTGTGGGCAGCTGAAGCCAGCGCGATCCTCTTCCGTCCTCTACCGTCCCACGATGCACTGCGCCGGCCCCGCCGTCACTTCCGGGGCTGCAGCGTCATCCCTGTACAGCTTCTGGGCATGCCCAGAAGCTGTTTAGCAAGGTATGACGCGCCTGCACCGGAACTAACGTCGGGGCCGGTGCAGGCGCATTGATTCCTGGGAGCGATGACGTTCAGCTCCCAGGAATCATTGCAAAGCGGAAGTGACAGCGCTGGCCGCCGAGGGAGGAAGTGGAAGAAAGGTGAGTATATTTTTCTGCAATTACAAGGTAAGTAAAAAAAAATCGTAATTATCTATTTCTGTTTCAGGTGACCATAAGCAAGCGGATGGCCCAAAATCAACTATGTCGATTTTGGGGCCGGAACTCCGCTTTAAAGCGGAGTTCCAGCCACCTGTGGTAAAAATAAAAGTCACCAGCTATGAAAAGTGTAGCTGCTGACTTTTAAAAAACACACACTCACCTGTCCCAAGATCCAGCGGTGAGCTCACCCCAGGCAATCTCACCCGGTGTCCTTGGTCCCTGGCGCCGGCATCTTCACTATGGGCACCCGGCTGTGACAGCTTAAAGCGGAGTTCCGACCTCAAATACCAAATAAAAATACCCCTATAATACTAATCCATCGCCCTTTAGAGAACCGCTATTCTCATACTTACAAGGTGTACAGTATTGGATTTTAGTCAAAATCTTACTTTTAAAAATGCTGTCTGGGCGCGGCCATCTTGGATGTGGGCATCTGAAGCCACAGTGTAATCTGCTGTGTCCTTCTTCCTCATTCCAGGGAGTGTTCTGGGAGTTCTTCCTGATTCCAGGGAGTGTTCTGGGAGTTCTTCCTGATTCCAGCTTCCTGGGAGTGATGACAAACAGCTCCCAGGATGCAATGCAAAGGTGGAAGTGATGTCGGTGGCCGTGGCCACAGAGGGGGGAGAAGGAGGAAGTACAATCAAAAATGCCCTGAAAATAAGGTAAGGGACCCCCGAAAAAAATTGAAAATGCCCAATTGTTGATCAGCATAGTGAGCACTCCAGGAATCACTAAAGTTGCAAAATAGGCCGAAACTACGCTTTAAGGCTCCACAGCCAGGTGCCCACTGCTCATGTGTGAGTCATGCTGCGCATCGTGAGTGGTGGATGCAGTCTTCTGGGAACTGTCAGTATCCCAGAAGACTGCAGGGGGACGGAGGAAGGAGATCCTCCGTTGTGGAGCACGGCGGAACGGAAGTGGAAAGCAGGTACTTGTCAGATACCCGTTCTCCCCCTGCTCCTCAAAAGTGCCAACTGTGCAAGAGGAGCAGGGGACGACTCCTTAAAGCGGAACTTCCCTCCATGAATATGCCTCCCCAGACCATCACTGACCCACCACTAAACTGGTCATGCTGAATGATGTTACAGGCAGCACAATGTTCTCCACGGCTTCCCCAGACTCCTTTACGTCTGTCATGTGCTCAGGGTGAACCTGCTCTCATCTGTGAAAAGCACAGGGCGCCAGTGGCAGACCTGCCAATTCCGTTTAATGGCAAATGCCAATCGAGCTCCACAGTGCTGGGCGGTGGGCACAGGGCCCACTAGAGGACATCAGGCCCTCAGGCCACCCTCATAAAGTCTGTTTCTGATTGTTTGGTCAGAGACATTCACACCAGTTGCCTGCTGGAGATTATTTTGTAGGGCTCCTTGCAGAAAGGAGCAGATACCGGTCCTGCTGATGGGTTAAGGACCTTCTACAGCCCTGTCCAGCTCTCCTAGAGTAACTGCCTGTCTCCAGGAATCTCCTCCATGCTCTTTGAGACTGTGCTGGGAGACACAGCAAACCGTATGGTAATGGCACGTATGGATGTGCCATCCTGGAGGAGTTGGACTACCTGTGCAACCTGTATAGGGTCCAGTTATTGCCTTATACCAGTGGTCCTCAACCCTGGCCTACAGGGCCCACTAACAGGCCAGATTTTAGGTATTACCTTGGGGAGATGCAGACTAGAGTACTGCAGTCACTGAGCAGCAAATGATATCACCTGGGATGTATTTCGGTTATCTTGCAAATCTGGCCTGTTAGTGGGCCCTATAGGCCAGGGTTGAGGACCACTGCCTTATACTACTAGTAGTGACACTGACCCTAGCCAAATGCAAAACTAGTGAAAAACAGTCAGAAAAGATTAGGAAGAGGAAATGAAAAAATATGTCAGTGGCCTCCACCTATAAGGCTCGGTTCACACTACGTCGCACCGACTTAGGGGGCGACCTGTGAAGTTGCGCGCAGCGTGTTTTCGGCGCGACTTGCACAGACTTCATAAAATGAATGTCTATGCAAGTCGCTCCAGGTTGCCCCGAAGTAGTACAGGACCCTTTTTCTAAGTCGGAGCGACTTGTGTCGCTCCTATTAGAACTGGTCCTGTACTATACTATGGGACGCGACGGTGCGTGACTTGTCAGGCTGACCAAGTTGCCTGACAAGTCGTACCAGTGTGAATGGACACTTAAACCAATACTGTTTTGGAGGTTGTCTCATTGTTGCCCATCTCGTGTAACGGTTGTTAACTGCATTAACATCAAAGCAGCTGAAACTCATCACAACCCCCTTTGCTACTTAACTGACCATATCAATATCCCAGGAGTTTAATGCCTCATTTCCACTGAGTGGTACGGTACGGTTCAGTTCAGTACGGTACGGTTCGGAACGGTACACATTGCGTTTCCACTGCCAATAGTACCCTTTCATGATAGGCGTGGTGTAGCAGGAAAGCTGGGATAGACGATTCTCTGTCAACCAATCAAAGTTCTGCAGACTGTAGCTCCACCCTGTTGGTATGGTACTAATGTGCTTGGTACCCCAACGAAAGGGTACCAAAAAAGTGGTACGGTACGGTTTGGAATTAGGGTACCATTCATAATGGAAACGGCATAAAAAGCGTACCGTACCGAACCGAACCGTACTAGAAAGCTCAGTGGAAACGAGCCATAATTGACTTGATGCTACACTCTGATTAAAAAGTGTTCCTTTAAGTTTTTTTGAGCAGTGTGTATGTATGTATATATATATATATATATATATATATATATATATTCACACACACACACACACACACAGTGTGTGAAAAGACTCCACACCCAGTGCTGGAACAGGAAAAAATTCTAACAGAGATGTTTGCTTTCTAACCAGTGTAGAAAGCTGAAGACAGCAAATATACAAATAAAACGTATGTAGTAGGATTTCATTGCTGTGTATCATCTGAGGCTGTTCACTTCCCTGGGTATATGTGAGGGCTTACATTCACTTTAAGTTGTGTAATGCGTATGCCCCATGACGTTTGCTGTCCTCTTCCTGTGTGTGAGCCTCGTAGGTGGATGAATTGTTGGTTATTTATAAAACCAGAGATTTTGGAGAGTTTTATTTGAAGAGAAACTTATATAGCTCTTGTCTTCGTTAGTGAATGGGTAGACTGGTCCAGTTGGTTCCCATCTGCCTTCAAATTCTTCTCTTGTTTCCACTTGTTGAGTCACTCTAAATTGGAGGCTGACGTCAGCAGATCAAAATAGTTGAGAGTGACAAGCGTATGTGCGTCTCCGGTGGGGTCTGATGAAGGACTGTTACTTAGCAACTTAATTTCATCCCTTCTCCATCGCAGGAGACTATGTCATATTTTTTTCTCCAGGCCCTTTAAACAGCAAAGCAATTGGAGTCCTTTGTCTTGTCTGTAACACCGGCTACCACGCATGTTACCTTCTTCTCCGAGAGATTAAATAGAATTATTTAACCAGAGCGAAAGATAAACTCCGGTGCTTCATACATTTATTTAGAGAGGGAGAAGCTTCTCCTACTCAACCAAAGCTGGCCAGTGACAGACAGAAAGTCAGATGTTTGTCCACAAAACTGGCCCTTAGATCTGTTTTTCGCTCAATAATCTTAACATTTTCAAGCACACATAGGTCATCATCACTTTTTACTATTTAACCACCTAGCTTACCAGAGGGGCTGCAGGTAAACCTATATTGTTCTCTGCCTACCAGAGAGCAGGATCTGTTAGTGAGATCTGCTCATTGTGCTCAGTATGCGATTCATTCAGTCTAGAGGGTGTTTCACACTGGTCCAATAGAGAGGCATGTTGGACAGTGGGAGGAAACCTGACGAATGGGTGCATAGGCTTTTGATACAGTCCTGTAGCAGATTAGCAGAATGCAGGCTGCCTCGGTGCAGGTTGGGATACTGTATAAAAGCCAGGAGCACATGTGCTCGGGGTCTTTCGTTGGAGAGCGGAGTCCCGGAGAGAGGGGGCGGCTGCCTCCTCCTCTGTAGAGGTGCCATGTGGTCTCAAGAGGTTGTTCTGAGGACAGGAGGAGTGGTCGATATGAGCTGAACCCAGAGGTCCAGGGAAGCTGACTGAGAGGGGAGACACTGGAGGTTCTGTTTCTGCAGTATTGTGATTACATGAACTGGTGTCAAGGGGCCTGACCTGAGGGGGCCACCCTGCTCACAGGATAGTTAGTGGACAGGTGTCAGCAGGAAGAGGATGCTAGGGAAGAGTGTCCTGAAGATAGGTGATTGTCCATCAAGTCTCCTTGTTAGAGAGAGAGTAAAGAAAACAAGAGACTGAACCCCATTCATCCCAGTGGCCGGTTAAATAACAGCCTGGCTGTTCCATGTCTATCCACAGAGATTTGAAGATAGAAGTCCTCAAATGTTGTGAATAGTTCAATTGGAGTATCCCACGATTCCCTTATCCTATCCCAAAAACCAATAAACAAAAAAAAACAAACAAAAAAAAAAAACAACACCCCTAGACTACAACAAAATAAAAAACAACACCCCTAGACTGTTAATTTCTGTCAAGAGCCAATAGGAGCAAGGAGGGATCCCGGAGCTTTATTTAACCATAACTGTGTGTTGGTAACCAGGGGAGCCCGCAGAGTCAGTATTCAGCAGTCCTTATGGGGGCAGTGCTACAGCTATAAACTAGGGTACCTAAAAAATCCAAATAGGTGACGTTTTAAAATTTTTTACAGGTTATCTGTTTAGAGTTCTTGTGCTAGAATTATTGCTCTTGCTTTAACGATCGGGGAGATACCTCACATGTGTGGTTTGGACACCATTTACATATGTGTGTGTGACTTACATATGCTTTCGCTTCTGCGCGCTATCATGATGGGATGGGGCGCTTTACATCGACCAGAACACCCGAACTTCCCGAAAGTTCAGCCCGGATTGCAGAACCTCATTGAAATCAATGGGACCCGAACTTCGGTAATCAAAAAACACCATTTTGAAGCCCTAAAACCCAATAAATGCCCCTAAAAAGTGCCTAGGGTTCTGGGTCATGCCCAGGGACTATTAATCACACAAAAAAAAAAGTTCTTAAAAATTGTCATTTTTGATAGAGAGACAATTATTGAAAAAATTATTGAAAAAAAAAAAAAGAGATTTCTTTGGATTTAGTGTCTGGGGGGTCTAAAAAGTGTACCTGTGAAGTTCCAGCTCTGTAGCATGTCCAGAATCAGAAAAAAAAAAGTTTGTTTGTATTAGAATTGCAATAGAACAGGATAGTGGCTCCGCTATTTTCACACCTTGCCGGTTTAGTAGCAGGCGTTTTTTTGGGCATTTTTTGGGCGTCTTTGGAGGCAGGCATAACATCTGTACTTCTGTGTAGGTGTGAAAATAGCAGAAACCTATGCTTGCGCTAATGAAATAATTAACACCCATATGGCTTCTCTGCTATAACACCTATATATGTGTATGTGTATAAATACATATAAGTGTGTGTATATATACCCCTATACAGAATTTCAGATGTTTTGCCTGCCTCCAAAGACCCCCCAAAAAATGCCCTAAAAAACACCTGCGCCAAAAAAACGCCCAGGTGTGTTGTTGCAGGCGTTTTTTTGGGCATTTTTTGGGGGTCTTTTGAGGCAGGCATAACATCTGAACTTCTGTATAGGGATATATATACACACACACTTATATGTATTTATACACATACACATATATAGGTGTTATAGCAGAGAAGCCATATGGGTGTTAATTATTTCATTAGCGCAAGCATAGGTTTCTGCTACTTTCACACCTGTCATGCAAATTGGATGCGGGGAAAACCCTCATCCAATTCGCATCAGTGTTAACCCAGCCTTAATTTAGATGAGTGGCAATGTCTTGGTAGGTTTGCAGTTGTGCCATACTCTTTCCATTTTCGGATGATGGATTGAACAGCTCTCCGTGAGATGGTCAAAGCTTGGGATATTTTTTTAATAACCTAACCCTGCTTTACACTTCTCCACAACTTCATCCCTGACCTGTCTGGTGTCTTCCTTGGCCTTCATGTTGCTGTTTGTTCACTAAAGTTCTCTAACAAACCTCTGAGGGCTTCACAGAACAGCTGTATTTATACTGAGATTAAATTACACACAGGTGGACTCTATTTACTAATTAGGTGACTTCTGAAGGCAATTGGTTCCACTAGATTTTAGTTAGGGGTATCAAAGTAAAGGAATACAAATGCACGACATATTTTTCATATATTTATTATTTTTTATTTATCATTTTCCTTCCAGTTCACAATTATGTGCCATTTTGTGTTTGTCCATCACATAATATCCCCATTTTTCAAGGCAATGTATCTATAGACATGCAAATTGCTTTAAAGGGTTAGTTCACCCTCACAAAAAAACTGCCACTGCTCTGCAAATCACATGCGATGTCTGTGCATTGCAAATTCAGCCATACAGATTGTATGGCTGAATTCACATCGCATTCAGGCCAAAGTCGCACAGGACCCCTTTTTTGGTCCACACCTATGTAATCCGATTCATGTCCGAACTGAAAGTTCGCATTACGATATGTGAACTGATCTGGGGGTGTCGGTAACTTTGTATTGACACCCCCAGGGATTCGTTCTGCCTGCAAGTCAAGTGCAATGCGGGAACCCGCAGTGGATTCGCAGGTGGACATCGCATGTGTGTGAATCGGCACTAAGTGTCTCTCTCCTCTATTCACTGAAATAGAAAACACCGGGCTGGCCTTCACAGTGACTGATCACAGCAATCGGTTGTCCCGGGTCCCGATCATTAGTACGGGGCTTCCGCTGAGACCCCGGCCTTGCAGTGCGCTCCCAGCACATGGGGAGATACGCAAACATGCAGCCCCATGGAAAAAAGCCCAGTCCAGTGGGGCAGCATATTTGCGTACTGTCGGCGTGACAGGGTTAAAAAGGTAAAAACGCAAGTAAAATACTGCACTCAAATGTATGATTTTCTAGTTTGGTTTTACTGCTCTGTACTCAACGCTGTACTACTGATCTTTACTCAGCTGTGTGCAATGTCCCATAGACAACAATGCATCTCATTTCAGTTCATGATTTTTACTTCCGTAAGATAATAAAAAAATCCTTGGAAGACAATGCTACCGAAAGAAAGCTGTATTTGTCCTAAAAATGATGTGTGCAGTCCGTGCCGGGACAAGGTCATCTAGAGCCCACGGCGAACGTGCCAAACTGCGCACCCCCCCCCCTCATAAAGATGTATGAGCATTATGTGTCAGCAAATATCCCCCCCAAAAAACTTAGCACCAATTTGCATGCTTACCCCATAAGCATTACATTCCCCTTCTCTCAGTAAAAAATCCATTATGTAGTCCTGTGCCCAGTGCTCTGTGTATTATGCAGTCCTGTGCCCAGCGCTCTGTGTATTATGTAGTCCTTTACCCAGTGTTCTATGTATTATGTAGTCCTTTACCCAGCGTTCTGTGTATTATGCAGTCCTGTGCCCAGCGCTCTGTGTAATATGCAGTCCTGTGCCCAGGGCTCTGTGTATTATGCTCTCCTGTGCCCAGCACTCTGTGTATTATGCAGTCCTGTGCCCAGCACTCTGTGTATTATGCAATCCTGTGCCCAGCACTTTGTGTATTATGCAGTCCTGTGCCCAGCGCTCTGTGTATTATGTAGTCCTGTGCCCAGCGCTCTGTGTATTATGCAGTCCTGTGCCCTGCGCTCTGTGTATTATGCAGTCCTGTGCCCAGCGCTCTGTGTATTATGCAGTCCTGTGCCCAGTGCTCTATGTATTATGCAGTCCTGTGCCCAGCGCTCTGTGTATTATGTAGTCCTATGCCCAGTGCTCTGTGTATTATGCAGTCCTGTGCCCAGCGCTCTGTGTATTATGTAGTCCTGTGCCCAGCGCTCTGTGTATTATGTAGTCCTGTGCCCAGCGCTCTGTGTATTATGCAGTCCTGTGCCCAGCGCTCTGTGTATTATGTAGTCCTGTACCCAGCGCTCTGTGTATTATGTAGTCCTGTGCCATTTGGCAATAAAAAAATGTCCCCGGATTTAATTTTAAAAATCTGGTCACCTTACCCTAATCCCCCCTCCTAATACAAATCTTCTTCCCCCCCATCCCCTCTCTCAACACAAGCTCCATTCTTCTATTACAGAGAAAAAATATCATGAACAAGTATGCGGCCGCAGGCCGGTATTTGTGGGAGGAGCTAGCGGGCTTTATAGCGCCGCCCCTCCCCTTGACCGGCCTGCTGCCTCGGATCGTCACTGGTCAGGTGTTTCCAGTGATCACCTGACGTCGGATCTCGCTGTTCCTCCTCGTGGACCGGACGTCCGGTCGGGTCGTGCAGCAGGAAGCGCTGCTCGCCGAGCTCCTCTTCCACAGCGCAGCCTCTGACAAGTTGCCTGGCTCTCCCTCCGCTGGTATCCTGTCCGGCTCCCCTGCGTTTGGCCACCGTCTGCTCTGCTGTTTCTGTCGGCCACTCCGCTGCTTTCTCCCCGCTGTTCAGCAGAAGGTCAGGTACGGCAGGGTATGGGGGGGAGGGGGGGGGGGGTTGGCATCTTCCTGCACACACTGCCTGCCTCCCTGTAGGCCACGGCTATTTTTTCTCCACATACGGTCCTGCACACACTGCCTGCCTTCCTGCAAGGCCACGGCTACCTCCATACACAGTCTCATGCACACACTGCCTGCCTTTCCACTAGGCCACGGCTACTTCACATTTACGTGTCTCTACTCTCATTTCAGCCTCCGTCAGCTTGTCTCCCCCATATCATGTTCCCTGCTTTGTTCCTGGTTGTCACGGCTGTCATTGCTTTGGGGGGGGGTGGCCCGGTCTTACCAGAGGAAGGGGGGGGGGGGGGTTGGTATGTGAGGGTTGGTGGGAGGGGGGGGGCGGGGGGTCTCATGGCTCGCAGGGTGTGCATGTTCTGTCAGGTTCCTCATGATGTTCTCCAGTGGGGGGTCTGGGTGACCCCCCCCTATTTGTTGACCATTTTCCTTTTTCCTTCAGGTTCTCACCATGTCCTTCAATACCGGCATCAGGTACTACTTCAGGTTCAGGTTCCTTGTGTACCTCACGGCTCCACTCATTTTTTAGTCTTCACAGACGCTACCCTGGCGTCGCCCATAGACACTGGTAGGCATTCTGTCATTTGCCCCCACCACTCTTAGTCATCTTTGTCTGGTTGCCCGGTGGTCAGCCCCTTCCAGGTTCTTCAGGCTCTTACACTCCTCATGTGCTTCACCTGCGGTTGCTTTGGTTCCGTGCTCCATCACGGCTTCATCACCTCCACGCACATACCACATTTTCATGTTGTCCGTCTTTCTTGTCGTCACTGTCTTTCTGCGTCACTTCAGCTGTATGGTTCTGTCATGTATTGCCCCCCCCCCCCTTGTAGGGCAAGTCAACTGGCTGTTAGGGTTTCAGGCGCTGGCCTTAGACCCCCCCCCCCTTTCGTAGCCGGTCCCGCGAGGCCAACCTCCCAATCTCGTCGGAGATTATTTCGCCCCACGGGCCAAACCAAAGCTAGCGCCTCGCTCCACCCTTCTCATGGGGTTTATAGTTAGGGCCTCACCTGTCACGGCCACACGTTTTTGATTCTTTTACTGTCACCGAGAGGCCATCTTTCCCGCCACCACGTCTGTGGCTCACGCCCCTCGCCCAAATCATAGGTAGAGCCTCTCACCGGCCGCTTGGCATCTAGCAGGGCCTCACCTGTCACGGGGTAGTTAAGTTTTTCGCCTCTGGGCTCTAGCTAGCCAGCCAGTGGTTCTCCTATACGTACGGTCGTTAATCGGTCTTGGGCGTTCTACTTTTTTCTGTTTCCTTCTACAGCGGGCCTCAAGGAGCCACCCTGGAAGATGGATTTTCCTCCCCCTCCACGCCAGCCAGGATCAGCACCCCTGTCAGGTCCGGTACCCCCAGGGGTCGTCGGGTTCCTTCTCCGCTGGGCTCTTACGGGTCTTGGACTATTCCGAAAATCTCGGCGGTCCTACGCCAGAAGGGTATCTCGTTCCCGGCCACTGCAAGAAAAGCGGAGCTGTTCAAATTGATGATGGAACATCCAGAAGATCCGGGACTGGGCACCAGCTCTCAGGGCTGTTCATCTGCCATACAGGGAACCCTGGACTCCATCCTATCTTCCCTACAGTCCATCGGCGATAGACTGACTAAGCTGGAGGACGCCAGTCCGGCCCAAGGGGGCCCCCCTCCTTCCTTGCCGGTCCCAACCCCAGTTCCTGCTAGTGATCAGGGTAGGCCCCCAGTTCCCATCTTGCCTTCTTCCACGGTTTCTCCTATTATCACCCCGGCCCACTTGGTCCCTGCGGCTCTCCGCAAGGATATCTTGGAGGGGAAGGATGTCAACCTAGTGGCTCTCCTCATTGCCTCCCAGGACATGGTCGAAAGTAAGGTCTACAATTACGGTGATTTGTCCGTAGTCATAAAGGCCAGGGACCCCCGGCTTAATAAGAAGCTCACTATCCCCGAGTTTGTCCTGGCCTTCGGCATCTACAGGGACGTTTTATGTTCCGTTTACCCGCAGCGGCGGGAAGAGTTAGATCTCTACTTGCATAAGATAGTGGATTTAGGGCACAAATACGGGGGTTTTACCTTCTTCGACTTTCATAAGTCAGTCTCGGCCAAGGCGGCGGCAGCCTTGGCTCAATTCAATGTTCGTGTGGATTGGAGTCTACTGGATACCGAGCTCTTCTGCAGGCACTTCGCAGGCTTGGCACCTCCCTCCTGTGCCACATGCTCCTCCACTTCACATTCTGCCAGCCTTTGCCCCATGGAGGCTGTATCCTCCCCGGCCGGGGTCCCGGGGGGGGGGGCTGGCAGGTCAGAGCAGCGTGGCCTTAGGGATAAGCTGGGTCGTCCCATAGTGTTCTTAGGTAAAGCCCAGGTTTGCAATAATTTCAATGGGGGGGCGTGCAGCTTCAGTGCTTGCAGGCTGCTCCATGTCTGCTCCATCTGTTTCAGGGCTCACACAAAATCCATGTGTCCATCCAAGATGTACCCTAAACAATGACTAACCGGGGTCAAGGTCGAGGTACTGGAGTTTTACCTGCAGGCTCATCCGTCTCCACACCTGGTGGAGTATCTGATTCAGGGGTTCTTGGGTGGGTTCCACACGGGGCTGGTGTCTCTTCCCACGGGGACTCTGGAATGTCCCAATTTACTGTCGGCCACGGAGGACCCGGAGTCGGTAGATCTACTACTTGAGAAGGAAGTGCAGGAGGGGTTCATGTTAGGCCCCTTCCCGGCCCCCCCCTTCTCCTCTTGGCGTACCAACCCGATCGGTATTGCCACAAGCAAATTCACCAATAAAAAACGCTTGATTATCGACATGTCGGCTCCTCATTCTTCCACCAACCCCAGCCTTAATTCCCTTATTCCTTCGGCCGAGTTCTCACTCCACTATGCTACCGTGGACAATGCCATCCAGGCCATTTTAGGGGCTGGCAGGGCTGCCTGGCTCAGTAAAACGGATATTGCCAATGCCTTCAAACTGCTGCCTATTCACCCCTCCTTATGGCACATCCACGGTGTAAAGTGGAGGGAGAAATATTATTTTGCTTGCAGGCTGACTTTTGGGTCTAAAAGCAGCCCCAAGATTTTTGATACCTTTGCTGAGACGCTCTGCTGGCTCCTTCTGAATGTCTCCAGGTGCCCCTCGGTGTTGCACTACCTTGATGATTTTTTGTTGGTCGAGGATAGCAACTGCACGCCGGTCAGTCTATATAGTACCTTGGCCTTATTTTCCACCTTAGGGGTTCCCCTGTCACCAGGCAAAACGGTCGGCCCGGTCACCAGGCTGGATTTCTTGGGGATTACCCTGGATTCTGTCTCCATGCAGTCCAGCCTCCCTGTGGACAAACTTGAACGTATTCGTGGGGTGGTAGGCAGGTTCCTGGAACTAGGGACTTTCTCCAGGAAGGAGTTGCAGTCCTTGATCGGGTCATTAAATTTTGCCATGCGTATCATCCCCCAGGGCAGGTCCTTTATCTCTCGGTTGCTGCGGCTGTTGCCAGGTCTTACGGAGGGTGTCATCTCCCACTTGGATCCCCCTGCCAGGGCGGACCTGGGTATGTGGGTTGAGTTCTTGGGAAGCTGGAACGGTATCTCCATGTTCATCCCGCCCATCTCTGCCCAGTCCCCTGTGTTTTGGACGGATGCGGCCGCCAGTACCGGGTTCGCAGCCATCTTCGGGGATTCATGGTTCAGGGATAGTTGGCCGGTTGAGTCTCTAGCCTTACCTGCTTTCCGGGAGACCTCAGCGCTGTTTGAATTATACCCTATTGTGGCAGCTGCTGTCACCTGGGGTAGGTACTGGTCAGGGAAGGCAGTCAAATGTTTCAGTGATAACATGGCTGCTTGTGATATCATCAACAAAGGCCGTTCATCGTCCCTGACTATTATGAGGCTGGTCCGCAGGCTGACCTTGGTAGCCGCCACTTACCAGTTTTTTCTTTTCTGTGAGCACATTCCGGGTCATACCAACTTAGCCGCTGACGCTCTTTCCCGCTCCAAATTGCAGGTTTTCTTCACTCTCCACCCGACGGCCGACAGATGTCCCACGCGGACCCCGGAGTTCAAGGATCTGCTCCTGGACTAGCCCGCATCATGGCGCATGGACGGGAGTTGGCCCGTTTGGCTCTGTCATCCAACACCAGGAAGGCTTATGACCGAGCCTTGACCATCTTCCAAAGGTTTTTAGTGGAATTTGGGTTGGTTGATCAGTCAGTGCAGACCATGGTCGCCTTCGCTGCTTTTTGCCACCTCCAACTCAAGCTATCTGTCAGTACTATTAAACTATATCTGGCGGGTGTTCAACACCACGTTCTGACGCACCATCCAAACTCCTTGCCTTTCCTCCGGGCATATCCTCTGAAGAGCCTCCTGAAGGGCATTGGCAGGTTGGATCACCGTTCCCCCATCAGGCGGCTGCCGATAGATGGGGTGAAATTTAGGGCCCTCTCCAACTTACTGGACACGTCGCCCTTTGAGCCATACACGAATGCTGTGGTCAAAGCGGCGATGTATCTGGCTTTCTACGGTTTTCTCAGACCCGGGGAGTTTTCGGTAGCTTCCGCAGCTGTGGGGCGGTTGTGTCTCCTCAAGCGAGATCTCGTCAAATGGGGGGATCATTATGTTTTGACTCTGCAGAGCACCAAGACCAGGCAGGTGGGCCACCCCGTTACCATCCCGTTTTACCCATCTGGGAATCTTTGGTGCCCGGTCAGAGTGTTGGATGTTTTCGTGGCTCAGACCCTGAGCAGTCCCAGCCATGCACCGCTCTTTGCGCTCCTGGACGTTCCCCTCACCACGTCCAAATTCATTTTCTACATACGTTCTCTTTGCATCAGACTGGGGTGGGACCCGGCAGCGCACTCTGGCCATTCCTTCCGGATAGGAGCGGCTACGGCTGCTTCAGGGAATAATACGCCAGGCCATATCATTAAAAGGCTTGGTAGGTGGGAGTCGGACGCCTTCCAAGTGTATATACCGCACCCAGAGAGGGAATTGAGATTGGCTTTTCGCAAGCTTGTGTCCTAGATATTTTGAATAAAGTGTGTTGTTTTGCTTACTCTTTTTGCCCTCTTTATTTACAGGCTACCCCCCTTACGTCGGTTCAGGCACACCACACCGACTGTCCTTACCAGGGGGTGACGTCTTTTAGTATTGACCACAAGTATGCGGCCGCAGGCCGGTATTTGTGGGAGGAGCTAGCGGGCTTTATAGCGCCGCCCCTCCCCTTGACCGGCCTGCTGCCTCGGATCGTCACCCCACCCTCCTTCACCCTTTTTTCTCTACCTCTTCCCCTTGGGGGTGCCCTCTTTATTTACAGGCTACCCCCCTTACGTCGGTTCAGGCACACCACACCGACTGTCCTTACCAGGGGGTGACGTCTTTTAGTATTGACCACAAACATCATTCCAACTCAATGAAGACTCTTCTACACAGAATTCAGTCTAAATCTCCACCCACAAAACTCAATTACAATTTACTGGAGGAAGATAAATCACTTCATGGAAAAATTGATTTACAGCTACAATGTAGCAGCCTATTCTGACGGCTGTCACAATGATTACTATTGCATTTATACCAGACAAAGACGTGGCAGAGACGGGAATCTATCTACACTATATTGCCAAAAGTATTGGGACGCCTGCCTTTACACGCACATGAACTTTAATGGCATCCCAGTCTTAATCCGTAGGGTTCAATATTGGGTTGGCCCACCCTTTGCAGCTATAACAGCTTCAACTCTTCTGGGAAGGCTGTCCACAAGGTTTAGGAGTGTGTCTGTGGGGGAAAAAAAAAAAATATATATATATATATATATATATACACACACTTTTCAATTCTGCTCTATAATATTCCCCCCCAAAAAATGTAAAAAATCAGATTTTTTCATCATTTTAAGCCAATTTGTATTCTGCTACATATTTTTGATAAAAAAGTCCCAATAAGCGTATTTTAATTGGTTTGCGCAAAAGTTATCAAGTCTACAAACTAGGAAAAATATTTATGTAATTTAAATGTTTTATTTTATTTTGTTTACTAGTAAGGTGATCTGCGATCTTTATTGGGACTGCGACATTGCGGCGGACAGATCGGACCCCTAACTGACATTTTTGACACTTTCGAGAGGACCAGTGACATTACTACAGTAATCAGTGCTAAAAATATGCTCTGTTACTGTAATAATGACACTGGCAGGGAAGGGGTAACCCAGGGGTGATCAAAGGGTTAAGTGTGAGCCTAGGGTTTACTGCATGGGGGAGAGACTTGTGAAATGAACACAGAGACCTATGATCCTATATAAGAGGATCACAGGAGCTCTGTGTTCATTTCAGACATCTCAAAAAAAAAAAAAAAAAAGCTGTTCATTCGAAGGGATTGCATGAGGACTCGAGGGCATACAATGCGATTAGAGGAGAAGCGTTTTAACCTCAGGCAACGAGGAGGGTTCTTTACTGTTAGGGCTACAAGATTGTGGAATTGTCTACCACAAGAGGTGGTTTCTGCGGGAAGTATGGTGGCTTTCAAAAGACTCTTAGACGTACATCTCAAGGATCAGAACATTCAGGGATATGAGAGATGATTACAGCCACACACACCTACACAGGTTGAACTGGATGGACTATTGTCTTTATTCAACCTCACCTACTATGTAACTATAAGTCTCCCGCAAGTCGCGGGAGACTCCCGCTTTCCGCCCTGAGCTCACAGACACCCGCGAGCTCAGGGCAATATCCCGGCTCTGTCTGTGAGTCACAGTGAGTCTGATCATGATGATGACTCGATGCAGAGTGTGTCAGCAGGCCTGCACAGAGAAATGCCGGAGCCACTGTAGCGCCGGCTCACAGGCGGAGTGATATGATCACATGCACTCTGCCTGTGGGAGGAGCGGAAGCAGTGGCTTTGCTCTCTACTACAGCTGCATGCTTCCATTCCAGGAGGCATTTTGGCGCGCGCGGGATCACCAGCGACTCTGTGACTGACCTAACCTGAGAGCAGCACCAGAGAGCCAGCACCAGCACCAGTGACCAGGCCAGTACCAGTACTAGTGACCAGTACCCGCACCAGTGACCAGGCCAGTACCAGCAGCCAGGCCAGTACCAGCACCAGTGACCAGTACCAGTGACCAGGCCAGTACCAGCAACCAGGCCAGTACCAGCACTAGTTACCAGGCCAGTACCAGCACCAGTGACCAGGCCAGTACCAGCACCAGTGACCAGGCCAGCACCAGTGACCAGGCCAATACCAGCACCAGTGACCAGACCAGCACCAGTGACCAGTACCAGCACCAGTGACTAGGCCAGTACCAGCAACCAGGCCAGTGCAAGCACCAGTGACCAGGCCAGTACCAGCTCCAGTGACCAGGCTAGTACCAGCTCCAGTTACTAGGCCGGTACCAGCACCAGTGACCAGGCCAGTACCAGCAGCAGTGACCAGTACCAGCACCAGTGACCAGGCCAGTACCAGCACCAGTGACCAGTACCAACACCAGTGACCAGTACCAGCACCAGTGACCAGGCCAGCACCAGTGACCAGTACCAGAACCAGTGACCAGGCCAGCATCAGTGAACGGTACCAGCACCAGTGACCAGGCCAGCACCAGTGAAAGGTACCAGTACCAGCACCACTGGCCAGGCCAGCACCAGTACCAGCACCAGTTACCAGTACCAGCACCAGTGAACGGTACCAGTGCCAGCACCAGTGAAAGGTACCAGCACCAGTGACCAGGCCAGTACCAGCACCAGTGAACAGTACCAGCACCAGTGAGCAGTACCAACATCAGTGACTAGTACCAGCACCAGTGACCAGCACCAGTACCAGCACCAGTACAGGTTAAGTGTAGCTCCACTATACCAGCTCCGGGATCCGTAGGTCTCCATGGGGTTGATTAACTAAAACTGGAGAGTGCAAAATCTGATGCTACCAATCAGCTTCCAGGTTTTATTGTCAAAGCTTAAAGGATATCTCCACTTTCGTGGGGGAAAAAATAGCGAATAAAGAAAAAACAATCTAGCGTATACAATTGGGACACAAATCATATTGTAATTGAATGTTAATAAAAATTACCTTTCCTTTTCAATCTGCAGCCACTGGCGCTGTCTGAAAATGCAATATGGCCGCCTGGAGCTGTTCTGTACACAGAATGTATACTGACCACACCCCCAGAATGTGTACTGACCACACCCCCAGAAACATAATTTCCTGCTTGTGTGATTGGCTCACCAATTTTTCCAGAAGTCTGCACTAAGATACAAGTCAGATTTCTGGCATCCCCTGCAACAAAAATGTCATTTCTGGTGAGATACTCCCAATAGGAACACGTCTATCAAGGGATGCAGGCCCAGCAGATTTCCTTATTAGTGCCCTGCAGCTGCACAGCTGATTGATAATTATGAAACCACACCCATTAGACCCACTCAGCACAGAGGAACAAGCAATGATTTCTTCAGAATAACAAAAGGTAGAAATCTGCAACAAAGTTTGTTGCAATCCCTGCAATGTACAGAGATCACCCAGAGGGGAATGTTTTTTTCTCCACAAAAGTGGAATTGCTCTTTAAGCGGAGGAGTCCCATGATATTTCCAAATCTTTCATGTATTCTGTCACTGAGCCCCCGTACCCTGTGCTCTATTAACATGCCGCCCTGGCATTTACCCTGCCAACACCGTCATCTTCCCAGTTCCTGAAATGCTGCCGAAATGATCTCTCATCCTCTTTTTAATACTGAGCTCTGCTCTAGTAAAAAGAATGCTTAGAATGCTTTAGATACCTAAAGTGCCCCTGTGACAATTAGAGCCAATTATTAAAGAAAAAGGTAAGCCAATTTGTGCTTACCTTTCCGGCAGCCTGTATCTTGAAACATTACCACTTTGCTGCTCCCTATTTCCCTGGGATGTGAAAACTCGCTCCTCCAGCTGGCTTCTACATTACTTCAGCATATTTGAGCCAACAGGAGGAACCACTTTAAGTGGCAGGGTACCAGGTATTCCACCTGCCCAGAAGGATCAAATGCCTGTGGCAACCTGGGAGCAGCGAAGTGGAAAAGTATACATTGGCTTCTTTTAAAGGGCTGACCTTCTTTTATTGACCTGTGAAGACAGAGTCACTTTAACTACTTCTGGATCGGAAGGATTTGTCCCCTTAATGACCATATTTTGCGATTCGGCACTGCATTACTTTAACTGACAATTGCGCAGTCGTGCGACCCTGTACCCAAATAAAATTGATGTCCTTCTTTTTACACAAATAGAGCTTTCTTTTGGTGGTATTTGATCACCTCTGCGATTTTTATTTATTGCGCTATAAACAAAAAAAAGAGTGACAATTCTAAAAAAAAAAAAAACAATCTTTTTTACTTTCTGCTATATAACATTTCCCAAAAAAAATTAAAAATTAGATTTTTTCATCCTTTTAGGCTAATTTGTATTCTGCTACACATTTTTGGTAAAAAAAAAAAAATCCCAGTTTGCGCAAAAGTTATCACGTCTTCAAACTAGGGGAAAGATTCTGTTTTTTTACTAGTGTCGGCGGAGATCTGCGATTTTTAGTGGGACTGCGACATTGCGGCAGACAGATCGGACACCTAACTGACATTTTTGACACTTTTGGGGGTACCAGTGACTTTACTACAGTAATCAGTGCTAAAAATATGCACTGTCACTGTAATAATGACACTGGCAGGGAAGAGGTTAACCCAGGGGTGATCAAAAGGTTAAGTTTGAGCCTAGGGGAGTGTTTTCTAACTGTAAGGTGGAGGGACTGCAATAATTACCCTGGCAGGGAAGGCGTTAACCCAGGGGGTGATCAAAAGGTTAAGTTTGAGTCTAGGGGAGTGTTTTCTAACTGTATGGGGGAGGGAGTTGTGAAATGATCACAGAGACCTTTGATCCTATATAGAAGGATCACAGGCGCTCTGTGATCATTTCAGAGAAAACAACGGTCTGCTGTGTTTACAACAGCTGACCGTCCTCTCTCAGCGGGGAGCAATCGTGGGTGCCTGGTGGCAATCGCGGCCTCCAGCCCAGTGGATCGGCATCCCCGCTGCCTAGTGGGGGTTGGCGCACACTTGCCCCCAGGAGCGCTCCCGCGAACTGCTGAACAGGTACGGTGGTTCCTGCAGCCGAGCCAGCCTGCCGCAGTATATCTGCAGCGGGCGGTCGGCAAGTGGTTAAAGTGAATCTTTAGTCAGAATATTAAAGGAGAAGTATAGAGAAAGCTAGTTTGGCTGTACTTCTCCTGTGGATCAGGTCATTGACTCGTTTTCAGCAGACAGTGAGCTGAAGTCCGCTGTCTGCTGGCGTCACAGTGCCAGTCCAGGCTCGGGCAAGATCAAGACAAGGAAGTCGGGATACGCCAGTTTAAGGGATGTCAAAATCAGGTACCCTATAAAAACTCATGGCATGGTATTTCTCTATAAACCACCAGTAGATGGCAGCACAAAGTTCAACTGCAAGCTAGGCATGGGAGGGACTAAAAAGTTAGACCTTTTGTTCCTAAGGGAACAGAATAGCAGTTGCTGTGCTGTGTCCACCAGACTAAAAGGTCATCATACCTCATGTCCTTGTCATTGCAGAAACTTTTCAATAAAAATAATTCTGGTTTCACCCGGTCCGATCCCTTCGCACATTGGAATTATTTTTTTTTTTGAAAAATTCTTTTTATTGATTTTTAAAGAAAGAACAGAGTAACACAAACAGACATACACAGCAGCCAAAAAAAAGACATACAATAACCCAACAACAACCACCCCCCCCCCCCCCCACCCACCCAAAAACGACCACAAGCACCCTGAGAAGACCAGGAGCAACGATGTCAGGGGGTCAGTGCAGGCCACCGTCCAAGGACAGCACGACCTACCACCGGCCTCCGGAGTAAACAACCTTCGGTCCCTTCTCATAAACAACACATCATATCTCCCCCCTACCCGGGATCAAAACATGTCAATTCAACATTAAAGAGACCCAGTATCTGGCTGTACTTGCAGGACTACAAAGCTAGAATACAAGATAGCATAAGTACACTTCTATAGAGCGTTCAATCTACCAGCATCATAACAGTTACACAATATACAGTTCAGCCCACAGTGTCTGAGGAGTCCACCCACGCCCTCCAAACCTTGTCAAATTTTTTCGGGCAACCTCGTGAGACATAGGTGGCTTTGTAGAGGGGTAGCATTGCATTCACTAGGCCTTTCCAGAACAGTAAGGATGGCGGGGAAACCTTCTTCCAATGTAGTAAAATAGCCTTTTTGGCATAGAATAGAAGAATGCTCAGCAAAGTCCTGTGTGCCACCGAGGGGACCACCTCCTCCACCAAACCCAGCAAACAGACTCTCTGGGTTCGCGGAATCGGAGTCAGCAGCACCTCGGCGAGACAGGACGTCACTGCAGTCCAAAACTGCTGAATTTGGCCACAGCCCCAAAAAATGTGAGTTGCATCTGCGGGGGAAGCGGAGCAACGCCAACACTCCGCAGACGAAGTCGGGAAGATTCTGGCTAGACGGGCCGGAGTATAGTAAATCCTGTGGAGGAATTTAAATTGAATTAGCTTGTCCCTAGCAGCCACTAAATATTTGAAAGGCTCCGTCCATACATCATCCCAGTCCTCCCCCTGTAGGTCCGGCACCTCAGCCGTCCATTTTTCCCTACATCTAACTATGCCAGGGGGTGTAAGTCGGAACATATCCTTGTACACAGTGGAGAGAGTTTTGAGTGTGGTATCACAGGTCAATACGCATTCTAAGTCCGAAGGAGACAGCTCTACAGAGGATGAGGCAAATTGGGCCTGAAAGGCATGACGCAATTGGAGGTATCTGAATATAAAGCCACTAGGTAGGTCGAATTTCTCCCGCAAACGGTCAAACGGCAAGAGAGCCCCCGCCGCTGTTATATCACCCAAGGTTTTTATACCCCGTGTCGCCCACAACATCAAATCAGGTAAGTGACGAAAATGGGGAAAGGTAGGGTTCATCCACAACGGCTCGGAAGGGGAGGATCCAACATAACTGGGGCATGTCAATTTCAATGACTGGGCCCAAGCCCTAACAGTCGCCCTCATGGAGAGCGTTAAAGGGAGATCTGAGCCCAGACCCCTAAACAGCGCCAACCTAAGGGTTTCGAAGGAGCCCAGGTGGGCCGCCTCTAAGATAGTTGCCGAATCCTCCCCGTCCGCCCGCAGCCAGCGCCGCGCAAACACCATCTGTCCTGCCAAATAATACTTGCGCCAATCGGGCAGTGCCAGGCCTCCATTACCCCACGGTTCCTGGAGGGCCCGAAGGCCAATCCTGGGAACCCCGGGCGACCAGAGGAATGAACAGACGAGGCTGTCCAACTTCCGGAAAAAGGTCAGTGGTACCCATAGCGGAGAATTGCGGAGGAAATATAAGACTACAGGCAGAAATTTCATCTTAAGGACACTAATACGACCTAATAATGAAAGTTGCAGACGCTTCCAAGCTTGGATATTTTGTTGGAGTTTAGGCAATAGAGGGGCCAGATTCAACGAGAAATAATCCTGGGGACGCCTAGTTATCTTGATCCCCAAGTAGGTGAAGCTATCCACCCAGCGAAGAGGCAGGTCCCCAGCCGCAGCAGGTCGAGCACCGTCATCGAGAGGCAAAATGGAGGACTTACTCCAGTTAACGCGAAGCCCTGAGCACCTGCCAAAATCGTTCAGGATGGACAGGGCCGCTCTCAAGGAGGGACCCGGATCCTCCAGGAACAACAGCATGTCATCGGCATACAACGCCAGACATTCTTTAATAGAGCCGACTTTAATCGACCCTACGGCCGGGGAGCTGCGCAGTGCGGTCGCGATGGGTTCAAGGGTAAGGGCAAACAGGAACGGGGAGAGGGGACACCCCTGCCTCGTCCCCCTCCCCACCCGGAAATATGGGGAAGTGAGATAGCCCAACCGTATGGCTGTTCTAGGGCTTGCGTAAAGGAGTCGGATCCAGGTCTTGAATTTGGGTCCGAACCCCATACGATCCAGCGTCTTGTGCATAAAGGCCCAGTCGACCGAATCAAAGGCCTTCTCAAAGTCGATTGAGACCACCACCCGCTGCCCCGACACCTCCCCAGGAATTTGAAGATGGGTGAACAATCGCCGAATGTTAGTGTCCACGGATTTACCCGGCATAAAGCCCGTTTGATCCGGGTCTATCAATGAGTGAATAACCCCAGCCAAACGAGTAGCCAGGACCTTCGTCAGGATTTTAAGGTCCATATTTAAAAGGGCGATAGGGCGATACGAGGAGCAGTCCAGGGGGTCCTTACCCGGTTTCTGAAGCAGCACCATATAGGCATCCATCATGGAGGGAGGAAGTTCCTCCATCTCCAAACAGTGCTGCAACAGAGAGCTAAGTCTAGGCGCTAAATGTTCGGAATATTGTTTGTAAAAGTCAGCAGGGAAACCGTCAGGACCCGGGGCCTTATGTGGTGGGAAGGCCGCAATGGCTCTTGCCACCTCTAAAGTCGTTATCGGAGCATCCATGAGGGCGCTATCCTCCGCCGACAAGGATGGTAAGTCAACTCCCTCCAGGAGGGCATCCGCGTGCATAGAGTCACTATCCGGTAGCGGGGCGTACAGGGCCTCAAAATAGTCAGTAAATGTCTCCAAAATGTCACGAGGATCCGACTTGAGCACACCCCCAGCGGCCCTGATAAGCGGGATATTAACTGGCGGCTGCTGGTCAGCCACCAGCAGTGCCAGGAACTTGCCATTCTTATCGCCCTGTGCGAATATAGAAGCCCGTAGATTGTTAGCTTCTGTATGAGCAAGATCAGAGACGTGAAGAGAGAGAAGGCGTCTCGCCTCCAGCAATGCAGCATAGCTGGAATCAGACGGCAAGGCCGCGTTCTCCTCCGCACATCTCCGCTCCCCCTCCTGTAACATCCTCACCTCTTCATTGTGATCTTTCCTAGCGGATTTAATGGCCGATATACACTCTCCCCTCGCCACTGACTTAAACGCCTCCCACACCACTCTCTGATCAGCTGAGTCCACATTTTCTGGCCAATATGACTGGATCGACTTTTCAAGGTGGGAAGCGACCTGATCCTGTTGGAGCCAGCCCGCAGCCAGGCGCCAACCCCGCACTCCAGCCCCCAATTGGAGGTTCACTGTCAAGAGTAGCGGGTTGTGATCAGACACTCCCCCGGCCCCGTATTCCGAGGCAGTCAAAAGGGATTGCATCCTGGCAGTACCAAACGCCAGATCAATGCGAGCAGAGGAATGATGAGCGGTGGACAGGTGAGAGTATTCCCTCAAGAGCGGATGCTTCCATCTCCAAAGTTCAGTCAAGCCCACCGTGGAAGCCCAGGTGAGCAGATCCACCGAGGGCGGTCTATTGGGGTTGGAAGTATCCAAGGTAGCATCCAGGATGGCATTAAAGTCACCCATGAACAGTACAGGTAAATGCATATATTCAGCCAACTTATCAGTTAAATCATATAGCAGTTGTATCTGAAAAGGTGGAGGCACATAAACAGCGACCAACAGCATGGTAACAGAGTACATATCCAAAAGCACAGCCACGTATCTGCCCCCTGGATCGGAGATCACCCGCTGGATCGAACATGGGATAGATTTACTAATGAGAATGGAGACCCCTCTAGCATAGGTGGAGTACGTGGCATGAAATGCCCTTTGTATCCACGGCCTACGGAGAGCCAAAATCAAGTTCCCATCAAGGTGGGTCTCCTGCAGGAGGATGACATGTGGCTTAATGAGCTTTAAATACTGAAAGACACTGGCACGTTTGAAATTATTGTTCAGGCCCCTCACATTCCATGAGAGAAGTTTTATATTGTCAGCCATGGGAATCGAGAAAAAAATTACACAGAGCCCGGGTAAGGGCTATGGGCAGGATGAAAAAAAAAAGGGACCCATAAATTACCCCCTCAAAATATACATGAGCAAACAAAAACAGGTGCTGGTGCAGAACTCCCCATGCCATTATACCAGAACAACCCCCCCAACAAACAAAGAAAAAGGGAAAGTTGAACAAAAACGAGCTTTCCCAAAACATGAAAAACGTAGTCTGGTATGCGGCTTCAATCCCAAACTGCCCAAAAAAAAAGAAAACAGTGACGCACGTCAGTTCTCCAATGTGAGCAACAGTCCGGTATAGAAGATGTTCTTACAGTTCCGATGGAGTCTCTGAGACCGGATCACCCGGTGTGCAAGGAGGGCGCCACGACACTCCCCTCCTCCAATAACCAGTCTCCAGATAGCAGGATAAGGAACCCCAAAAGTAGACATTCCCACACCACCAACAAGCCGTGGACATCCAGAAGGAATGGTATGACAGGAGGAGAAAGTCAGCAGGGGCAGCGTACAACAGGAAAACAAAAAAAAGAAAAAAGAAAAAAGAAAAAACGGACCACAGCCAAAGGGTAGCTAGCCGAGAGCACTGGCAGTCAGGACTCATCACACGCCATCCAGCCAGTCCGAAGCCTCTTGAGGAGTGTCAAAGAATTTCACCGAGCCCTTGTACTGCACTCTGAGCCTGCTAGGATATTGCATACTATAGATAAGTTTCTTGGCCCTTAGGCGCTTCCTGACATCCGTAAAGGAACGCCTGCGGCGTTGCGTCTCCGCTGAGAAATCGGGGAATAGCATGACACGTGCATTCTCAAAGCGAAGTTCAGGGTGTTTCCGCGCCTCCGAGAGGAGCATGTCTCTGTCCCTGTAATTGAGGAACTTCACCAGGAACGGACGGGGGGGGGGGGCTCCAGGGGGTCTGGCCCCAGTTGGCACTCTATGAGCCCGCTCTACCACATACGTGGGGGGTAAATTCTCCAGAGAGAGCAGTTGTTTGAAGAACTGCTCCGCGAATGTAGCAGGCTTTTTCCCCTCCAGCCCCTCAGGAAGCCCCACCACCCTTACATTATTCCGGCGCTGTCTATCCTCCGCATCGTCAGCTCGGTGTTGCAAGGATTTCACAATGTTCTGGAGTTCAGCCAGCTGAGTGCCATGGGAGTGTGAGCTGTCCTCCACCTCCGAGATGCGGTCCTCTGCAGCAGTGAGTCTCCCCCTGAATTTGTCCAGGTCATGGCGGATGAGCGTGCACTCCGATGCCAGGTGATCTATGCGCACCATCAATGCCGCTTTGCAAGCATCTATGGCTTCTAGGATGGGGGCTGTGATCGCCCGCTGGTCCGCAGCCACCTCCTGAGCCTGTCCCTGAGAAGTGTCGGAGAGCACGGGGTCCGTAGGCTTCTGAGACTCCATGCCTGCACCCGTACTCCCGCTCCTCCGTGAAGACGTTGGCGCCAAGATGGCGGAGGCGGAGCCTGAGCCCTGGCTCTTGACGGAGCGGGTCTGGCGCTGGTCCTGTGGCGGCTGCCGGGCGGGTTATGGGGTCGAGGATGGCATCGCTGGAGACCTGAGAGCTTCCCCCACAAGATGGTATAGGAGAGTAGCCCCACCGCACACCGAAAACGGAGGTAAGTTGCAGGATTAACAGAGAGCTCCGGTCCGGCACGTCTACCCTCGCTCACATCCGGCCACGCCCCTCCACATTGGAATTATTGACCATACTTTCAGCATATGTGCCACACCCACATGACTGAACTGGCAATCAGCGAGCTGCTGAGAGCTTGAGCCAGCTGCCCCCGCCCCCTCCGCAGCAAAGTACTCCAGTAAGTGCGGGGGGGGGAGGGGTCAGAGCACAAAGCAGGTGACTGACAGTCAGCAGTTCTCAAATCAGGGAGCCCTGAGAACTGGGCGATCTACGGTGTTAGATCACTCGGTTCTATGTGTTAGAGCCGTCAGGGGACAGATGCAGCATCCACCTAGGTAAGTATGATTGGGGAAAAAAAGCCCATACTTTTCTTTTAAGTCCTGCTAGTTGACTTCAGGCTGGCCCCTTTTTCAGGTCTAGCTATGTAAAACTTTAAAAAATTTGTAGAGGCCGATCTGCCGACAGCCTTAAAGCAGATTTAAACCCTCCTATCCTTTAGGCTCCTTTCACACATGTGAGGTTTGGGACCTGACCCCTGACAAGTCGCCCCAAATTCAATGTATATTTATGAGAGCCGCTCCTGCTCACAGTCGCTGTGACTTCAGAAAAGGTTCCTGCACTACTTCGGTCCGACCTTTGATGCGATTTTGGTCCAGGGAACGTAAAGTCAGATCAGTCGCACCAAAAGTGCCATCAAAGTTACACTATAAAGTCGCAATGCAAGTCGCATTACTTTGTCATCTCACAAGTGTAAATGGAGCCTTACAACCAAGGAGGCTGCTTCTGTTTGATCTGTAACTGCCATTGTGCTGCACATGTGATCAGTTATGACACCAGCCATTTGATGGTTTCACAGTTTGGATAAGGACACAGCAAATGTGACAGTTAGCAATGCCAGCATTCCAGGAATGTATAGTGTCTTGGAAAAGTATTCATAGCCCTTGAAATGTTCCACATTGTGTCATGTTACAACCAAAAACGTAAATGTATTTTATTGGGATTTTATGTAATAGACCGACACAAAGTGGCACATAATTGTGAAGTGGAAGGAAAATTATAAATGGTACAAATAAATCTATGAAAAGTGTGGGTGTGCATTTGTATCCCCCCCCCCCCCCCGGAGTCAATACTTTGTAGAACCGCCTTTCCCTGCAATTACAGCTGCAAGTCTTTTTGGGGATGTCTCTACCAGCTTTCCACATCTAGAGAGGGACATTTCTGCCCATTATTCTTTGCAAAATATCCCAAGCTCTGTCAGATTGGATGGAGAGCGTCTGTGAACAGCAATTTTCAAGTCTTGTCACAGATTCTCAATTGAATTTAGGTCTGGACTTTGACTGGACCATTCTAGCACATGAATATGCTTTGATGTAAACCATTCTATTATAGCTCTGGCTGTATGTTTAGGGTTGTTGTCCTGCTGGAAGGTGAACCTCCGTCCCAGTCTCAAGTCTTTTGCAGACTCTTAACAAGTTTTCTTCTAAGATTGTCCTGTATTTGGCTCCATCCATCTTCCCATTAACTCTGACCATGGCCTGAGGTACCTACCCCATACACGATAACGACAGGGATGGTGGCAAACCCCATATTACCTGATAGGTAGATAAGGATCAAAAACCCCCCAGAACCTTAACTCTGACCAGCTTTCCTGTCCCTGCTGAATAAAAGCATCCCCACAACATGATGCTGCCACCATCATGTTTCACGGTGGGGATGGTGTGTTCGGGGTGATGTGCAGTGTTTGTTTTCCGCCACACATAGCGTTTTTATTTTAGGCCAAAAAGTTAAATTTTGGTCTCATCTGAGCAGTGCACCTTCTTCCACGTGTTTGCTGTGTCCCCCACATGGCTTCTCCCAAACTGCAAATAGGACTTCTTATGGCTTTCTTTCACCAATGGATTTCTTCTTTGCCACTCTTCCATAAAGGGCAGATTTGTGGAGCGCACGACTAATAGTTGTCCAGTTAGGCCCGGAGTAGAAGAGAGAAACCTAGGCGCAGGGCCGGCATGACTGGGTTTAGAGGGGTTTGGACATATGAGGAGTTGTGGGGAGAAAAGGTAATTAATGAGGTGATACTTACCGGATTGGTAGAAAGTATGGAGCAGGTGGGGCTTCAGAAGTTGGGAACATAGGAAGGAGTTGGGAGGAGTCAGTAAGAAGAGCAGGCCTGGACAGGACAACTTCCCACCCTCCCTTCCTTAGAGTTAAAGGTTTTTTAATTACAGTTCGGTCTTTGTTTTGTTGTTTACAAGTTATGGGTCTTGGTAATTTTGTCATAGCGGCTGGCAGGGCATGTGGTCCTTGGATGTGTTATGATTAGGTGCAAAAAGGTACATTTGTAGGGACCGTCTTGGGTACGGCTCCCATTATTCTGGCTGGTGGTACCTGTGATACTGGTTTGCCTCCAAGCCGGTGTTTCTGCAGCTGGAGGCCTATAATGGTGGTTTTCGCAGGTACCTGAAGTGTATGCACACGAGGACTTTGAGGACTCGGGGAACCCTGGGAATACTGTCTGTGTGTTCATATGTTAATATGTTTAATATGTTATTTATATTTGGTTAATAAAAGGCTGATATGGCCATTAAAACTCCAGTCTGTGTCATGTCTGGTTAATTTATTATAGTGGTCAGAGGAGTGGTGGTCAGGCAGTCTGGGAGAAAACATGTTTTGTACCTAGTCATGTGGACAGATTCTTCCACCTGAGCTGTAGATCTCTGCAGCTCCTCCAGAGTTGCCAAGGCCCTCTTAGCTGCTGCTCTGATGAATGCTCTCCTTGCCTGTCAGTTTAGGTGGACGGCCATGTCTTGGTAGGTTTGCAGTTGTGCCATACTCTTTCCATTTTCGGATGATGGATTGAACAGCGCTCCATGAGATGTTCAAAGCTTGGGATATTTTTTTTATAACCCAACCCTGCTTTACACTTCTCCACAACTTTATCCCTGACCTGTCTGGTGTGTTTCTTGGCCTTTATGATGCTGTTTGTTCACTAAGGTTCTCTACAAACCTCTTAGGGCTTCACAGAACAGCTGTATTTATACTGAGTGTAACAGATCAACCGGCACCCCGACTGGGTACCTCCGTTGATGGATGCTCCTAGTACTTCCCGAGGGCTCCAAGCACTCCACCAGACACCATACCCGCCTTAGACCCAACAAACCGCCACAGCTTGGCTGGGGTCTCACTGTCTTCTACCCACCCCTGGACCTACGACAAGGCTCCAGGTTCCAGTGGGTGAACCTCTCTTTCTCCAGAGAGTGCAGCAGGAACAGGAACAAGCTATTACAAGAGCTTAGTGATTATCCAAGGGAGTATGAAGACTATAGCAATCCCTTGTAGCAGGTTCCCCCAATGAGAGACAGGACTCTAGATTGAGGGTGAAGTATAACTCAAACTTTAATGGTACAGCTGCTCTTTTATACAGTTTTCCCCCACAAGGTTACTGCCCTGGTGGACCTTGTTGGGGACAGGACATGACATTCACAATCCAATAGAAACAGGGTTTTACACTCAGTCATTCCCATACAGTGTACACAATCCCTCCCCTTTGGCTGATTACAGTATTATATGCAGGTGAAAGTGTATACAGGAACTAATTATCTAGCCATCTGGAGAGAACAATATGAGGCCATTAACATTTAACAATGGGACAGACACAATCCACATTCCCTCCCAATACACAAACAATAGGGAAGTCTGCCAATGACAGTCTGTGTGTCTCTCTCTCACAGACAAGCACACGGAATACACATTATCTAGAAGTCAGACTTCATGGCAATGGTCTATAACAGTCTAAGTCTCCCAGTGTAAAGTGGGAATAAATCTTCATATTTCTATATGAAGATATTGCTGACAAATATTACTGTCCCATCTGAAGCAATTCAAACCATTAATTATCTGCTCTTCACCTCCAGTGACAGTGAATACCGTCACACTGAGATTAAATTACACACAGGGGGACTCTATTTACTAATTAGGTGACTTCTGAAGGCAATTGGTTCCACTAGTGTTTAGTTAGGGGTAAAGGGGGCTGAATACAAATACATTTGTAAAAAATGTTGAAAACCATTTATCATTTTCCTTCCACTTCACAATTATGCACTTTGTGTCGGTCTATCACATAAAATCCAAATAAAATACATTTATGTTTTTGGGTTGTAACAGAACAAAATGTGGAAAATTTCAATGGGTATGAATAATTTTTCAAGGTACCATAACTGTTTTATTAAAATCGTAAAAATCATTGGGTTTATTTCCACTTTACAATTTACTGCTCTGGTGGGCTTCAGCAAAATGGCCGCCTCCAGCAAGAAGAAACATGAGCAATGCTGGAGGCAATTTACATCACACACTAATTATGGTCCCATTATTAATAACGTGTAATGTAAGTTCCTTGCTAAAGAACATTATTTTTTATCAAGTTGTTATGGATGAAGTTCTGCTTTAAAGAGAAGGTAAACCAATTTATTTATTTTTTTATGGCCTGCAACGTAAAGGCATAATGTGCTAGTATGCATACTAGCACATTATGTGAAACTTACCTGAAAGCGAAGCCCCCGTTGTCACCGCTGGAGGCCGTATCCATCCTAACCCGTCTTCCTTCCGGGTCTGCCGACTCCGGCTGTGTGTCTGGCTGGAGCCGCATGACGTCACTTCCGCCGGTCACGGCACAGGGCTCTGAAGAAACGGCACGGGTGGCCAATCCTTCAGAGCGCATGCACAATGATGTCATCGGCTGAATATACAGTAAATATCTCCTAAGCGGCGCACGTTTAGGAGATTTTTACAGTACCCATTGTAAGCCTTATTATAGGCTTAGCTATAGGTACAAATAATTCATTTGTTTAGGTTGTTCTAGTAAGACTTGCAATGTGAATATTTTATGGCTTTATGTGATTTGGAGTCTAACATTTTCTAAACATGAAAAAAATATCTTGAGAATGTGTGTCTTTGCTTCTAACTCTCCTTTGAGTTGTACGAAGCATGACTAGGGTACTAAAGACGTCTTGTCTACTTCCGCTTTGACCTGTACCGTACCCTCCAACTCCTTTAATAATCACACGGACAACAAGCTGGAGGTAATGGCCAAAGCAGCCTTTCAAAGTCATAAATAACACATAAACAAAAGCATAACTTAACCACTTAACCCCCGGAAGATTTTACCCCCTTCCTGACCAGGGCCTTTTTTGCGATTCGGCACTGTGTGATTTTAACGGACAATTGCGCGGTCGTGCGACGCTGTACCTAAACGAATTTGACGTCCTTTTTTTCCCCACAAACAGAGCTTTCTTTTGGTGGTATTTGATCACCCGTGCGATTTTTTGATCATGCGCTATAAACAAAAAAAGAGCGTCAATTTTGCAAAAATACCAATATTTTTCAAATTTTTTTTATATGAAATTCCCTAAAAAAAATGTAAAAATCAAATTTTTTTAACATTTTAGGCCAATTTTTTTTTTTACCATATGTTTGGTAAACAAAATTGCAAAAAGCGTATTTTGATTGGTTTGAGCAAAAGTTATTGCGTTTACTAACAAAGGGAAAGATTTTTGTCATTTTTATTGTTTTTTTTTTAATCTGCGATTTTTTTTGCGGGACTGCGACATTGCGGCGGACAGATCGGACCCTTGACTGACATTTTTGACACTTTTGGGGTTACCAGTGACATTACTACAGTAAAAGGTGATGAGGTAATTGGCGCTGCCTAAAAGATGTGTGTAAAAGACTGGGTTGGAACCAATAACTTATATGCAGAAAATCATATTATATAAATTAAACATATAAAGTGCAATAATGCAATAGCAGTGAATACACAAACAAATATCTATATATATATATATATTTATTCTTAAAGTGCAATAGTGCAGTACCAGTGTGCACACCAAAAAATATATATGTATATCTTCTACATATATGTGTATCCCAAGGTGATTATAATGGGGAAAGCCAGCTGAAAGAAGTCTGGCCAATAAGCCCTTATACACGAAAAGATGGCTGAATATTCCAGCTAAAATAAATTACAGTGTTATCATGCAATAAAAAAAGTGAAGGAAAGTGCTATAAGTGCAATATGGTCCCAAGTAAGGACCGTTGATACAATATCCTTTGATACAATTGATTTAGTAGCATTATACTTTGATATGCATATATTAGCGCTGCTAGTGTTTTAGTTTGATTCATACATTTAAAGCGGAGTTCCACCCTAAATTTATACTTACCTCCATCTTCTCGCTCCGGGTCACCTGAAAAACAAATGGATAATCGCAATTTTTTTTTTTTTTTTACTTACCTTGTAGAGAAAATATACTTACCTTACTTCCTTCTTCCTCCCCTCGGCGGCCACTTCCTGGCTTTTGCAATGATTCCTGGGAGCTGAACGTCATCGCTCCCAGGAATTATTGCGCCTGCACCGGCCCCGACGTCAGTTCCGGGGCGCGCGCGTCATTCCCTTCTAAACAGCTTCTGGGCATGCCGGAAGTGACGTCGGGGGCCGGTGCAGTGCATCGTGGGACCGAAGAAGAAGGAAGAGGACGGAAGAGGATCGCGCTGGCTTCAAGCTGCCCACACCTGAGATGGCAGTGCTGGACAAGACATTTTCAAGGTAAGTATTTCTCCCAAAAGGTAAGTGCAACCCGGGACAGATCAGAGGCTATCCATTGTGGAATGTACTAGCCCTGACTGTCCCGGGGGTATTTTTATTAAAAAATGTATAACCAGGGTGGAACTCCGCTTTAAGAGTGATTCTGTTACACCTTTTTTATACTTTTTTTGTTTATAGTGCAAAAAATAAAAACCGCAGATGCGATCAAATTCCACCAAAAGAAAGCTCTATTTGTTGGAAAAAAAGGACATAAATAGTTTTTTGGTACAGCGTTGCACGACTGCACAACTGTCAGTTAAAGTAACGTAGTGCTGTATAACAAATATGGCCTCGTCATGAAGGGGGTTCACCTTCCGTAGCTAAAGTAGTTAACTAGGCAGAGTTCCGATCAGCGGGTGCCGTTGGACATTCATTGGCTGGCACCTGCTGATCAGCTTGTGCTGCGTCTAATCACAGCGCAGCAGGGTCGCCAGGGTCAAGCATTTGTGCACCCCCTACCCAGAAGTGCCAGATCATGTACAAGGTAGGTGATCTGGCACAGAATAGCTGCTCTGCCGCTGTACATCCTATCAGCAAGCGGGTAATAATAGGATTGTTTGAAATGTTTTGCTCGTGTAATGCTCATTTCATAGTTGAGAATTGTATCTTGTTGCATTAGGAGTCTGGGCTTGGCACCTCTCAATGGTAGTGCTTGTGACCAGTGCCAGTACCACCATTATCCATCTTAGGTGTGGAAGAACTGTGTCTGGCCATAAATTATAGAGACGTTGGTGGAGGCGATGCAGTGTGCTCTCTATCAGAGAGATATAATTAAAGAACACATATTAATCCAAGACGTGAGGGGACTCGGAATCACTGGACTAGAACTTTGAATGACTTCCCTGTTGAGTTAGAGGATTAAGCTATAAAACCAGGAACTGTAATTTATTGTTGGCACAGCCTAGTGGATTTACTTCCAGATCTCGGACGAGCCTGCTGTATTTCCTGCTGTCCATGCAATCACATTTTACATTATTGCTCTGGAGGCAATGGTCCCAGGCATCCCCAAACTATTTGTATGAGAAAATTGTCCAGTCTATGGGACTGTAAATAGACCCAGCATCTATTCATATTCTGTTTTACCAGGCATTGGTTTTGGACGTCGCTAGCTCAGGACATGAAGTATATACATTTTTTTTTTAAATGTTGCTGGTTGCCAATAGGGATCTAAAAGGGTTTTCTTTCCACTGCAGACTAGAAGTAACACCTGATATCCACAAGTAGGTAATATTTGCTGAAGATAGTGTAGCACAAGGACCTGGCCACCCCTGACTCTGAGCCCTGCAGCATCGACAGTGTATCACAAGGACCTGGCCACCCCTGACTCTGAGCCCAGCAGCACCCACAGTGTATCACCAGGACCTGGCCACCCCTGATTCTAAGCCCAGCTGAACCTACAGTATATTACAGGGACCTGGTCACCCCTGACTCTGAGCCCAGCAGCACCCACAGTGTATCACAGGGACCTTGCCACCCCTGACTCTGAGCCCTGCAGCATCAACAGTGTATCACAAGGACCTGGCCACCCCTGACTCTGAGCCCAGCAGCAGCCACAGCATATCACAAGGACCTGGCTACCCCTGATTTTGAGCCCAGCAGCATCCACAGTGTATCACAGGGACCTGGTCACCCCTGACTCTGAGCCCAGCAGCACCCACAGTGTATCACAGGGACCTGGCCACCCACAGCTCTGAGCCCAGTAGCACCCACAATGTATCACAGGGTCCTGGTCACCCCTTACTCTGAGCCCAGCAGCACCCACAGTGTATCACAGGGACCTGGCCACCCCTGCCTCTTAGCCCAGTAGCACCCACAGTGTATCACAGGGACCTGGCCACCCCTGACTCTGAGCCCATCAGCACCTACAGTGTATCACAGGGACCTGGTCACCACTGATTTTGAGCCCAGCGGCACCCACAGTGTATCACAGGGACCCGGTCACCTCTGACTCTGAGCCCAGCAGCACCCACAGTGTATCACAGGGACCTGGCCACCCCTGACTCTGAGCACCAGCAGCACCCACAGTGTATCACAGGGACCTGGCCACCCCTGACTCTGAGCCCAGCAGCACCCACAGTGTATCACAGGGATCTGACCACCCCCAGCTCTGAGCCCAGCAGCACCCACAGTTATTTTAACAGGGACCTGGCCACCCCTTACTCTGAGCCCAGCAGCACCAACAGTGTATCACAAGGATCTGGCCACCCCTGGCTCTGAGCCCAGCATGGTACACTGTAAAAATAAGAACATGGTCAGTCTATGTGTAAGCGGGGCTTAGGTGCCCTAGTCGGGAACACTATAACTACTACATTCGCTAATTGCCTAGGTTCTCGGCAGGGGTTTGCTTTCGTGCGAAAATCAGCATTAAGGCATAACTCCAGACTTAGAAACAAGCTACAATGGCACCCACCAACCCAAATATATCTGTCACCTTACTCCATCAATGGATACAGGAAGTGAACCTCACTCCGTAACTATGAGCTTTCTCTATCTTTCTTTCTCTCAGGGGCCCCTTCTACATCTCTCTTGTGACTCCAAGGCTATGTCACTAGGTACTCTGTACCTCAGGTACAGCCCAAAAATGTGTGGAATCAACTGCTAGTGAAGGGGACAAGCACAACACCGCTTCACTACCAGAATAACCATCACCCTATGCCAGTCACCCATTCCCTGTCTGGTTGGTTGCATTAAGCTAATGACACATATACCTTCATCCATATGAATCCCAACTGCAATATCACCTACACTAGCCAGCAAAAGATCTTGCAATACATCAGCATCAATATGGCTCAATAGGATCAATACCAGCACCCATGAAGTCTTTGCCCTGAAGAACCATTGGTTATTCATTGGCCAGTCTTACCAACACAATGATTGAGTCTTATGCCCCATACACACGTGCAGATTATCTGCAGACTTTTGTCTGCAGACTTACCAAAACCATATAATATGAGGTCAAACCTAAACACTTTCAATTTGTATGCAATCCGGCAGGCCCTTGCACTACATAGAAAAGGTAAGTCTGCAGACAAAAGTCTTCAGATAATCTGCACGTGTGTACGGGGCATTACAGTTAGCAGTGATGACTTTAGGGCATAATCAATACCATATTGTTGTCATCCACTTAAATCGGGGTCTCTTTCTGAATGTCATTATATGTACAATATACCAGTAGACCTTTTGTTGGAAGGTTGAATTTCCACTGCTGCTTTATATTGGTATTTTTTTCTCTGCCCAGTCTATTAATATCTCCTGCAGCTGTGTCTGGATATGTACAATACATGACAAGAGAAATTTGCTGTATTTAATACCTCCTGTCAACTACATTGTTCATGTTTGACATCAGTTACTGCTGTAATAAAAGAAAAATGCCTTTCCAAGGGGCAGGGAATGCAACACGTGCCAAATACAAAAGCAGTCCTTGTCACAGCGATTGGTATCTGCGGGTTGCTGCTAGCAGGGGATCTGCACATTGATTAGTCCCTTTGAGAAGCTGTACTTTGTGTAGACAACCAGAGCCGCCAAAAACCCAACTGTGAGAGGGCACAAGCGATTTTGTTCTTTTTTTTTTTCAATTAAATGGAGAGAAACATGACTTTAAATGTATTTTGGAATGTAGGCACAAGATCACTATAAAGCAGCCATCCAATAAAAAAACAACCTCTAGCACAACCCCTTTGTAATCAGTGGTATAATAGGAAATGATTTACTAAAACTAGAGAGTGCAAAATCTGGTGCAGCCATAGGTGTGCACAGCCTATTGCATTATGGTGTGCACCCTGAAGCTCAAACACATACACGTGTGTATATATGTATAAATATATATATATACACACTGCTCAAAAAAATTAAAGGAACACTTTTTAATCAGAGTATAGCATCAAGTCAAGCAAACTCCTGGGATATTGATCTGGTCAGTTAGGTAGCAGAGGGGGTTGCTAATCAGTGTCAGCTGCTTCTGTGTTAATGAAAGCTGGGTCTGTACCGGTGGCGATGAGAATGACAGTCACTCTGCCGACAGGAAGCAGGCAATGGTGGATCTGCTTGCTCACTCACTGCAGACACTCCACGCCGCCTAGGCCGTGGCGCCTGCTCGCATCCTCCAGAGTGGCCGGGTCCCTGCTCTCAGCTGAAGGCCTTGGCCAAAAGCCCCCCCCCCCCGGACTAGGCTATTTATGTCCTTACCCAGCATTCTTCTCTCTCCTAGCCAGCTGGAAGCTCCAATGTAAATCCCGGCTCTCCAGACCAAATATCCCACGATCCCCTGCTCTCTGTAGTAGTCTCTCTTGCTCTGCATTCAGGAGATGATGACAAAGTGTCCAGGCAGACCACTAGAGGTAAACAAGCTCACTTCAGCCATTATTACAGAATGTCCCATGATGATACAGGCAAGTTAGCCAACACCTGGCTACACATACTTACATTAGTCCATGTTGGACCAATGTAACTATGTCAAAACTGCCAAAAACAAACTTCAGCTTTAGTATATCTAAAGCCAAAACATTTTCTTTTTTAAGCTTTGCATACTGTAGGGAAATATTAATAACCCTGTCACAGAACCCCACCCTCTAGCTCCCTCAGCTTCCCTCCTTTTTATATTCGCACTTACCCCCCCCCCCCCCATCCTCTCTCCCACCTGGCTCTTTTACTTTTATATACTGCGGTCCCCCATGCCACATTTTCTCTCTGTTACCCCCCCCCCCCCCACACACACACACACACACCAATTTTGAGAGTTCATTAAAAAGGAAGCAACTGGACCCCTCATTAATCAATTACATTTTTTATTGATGAAAAAACAAGAGTTTACATTTTCCTTCTTTAGTTGGCCAGGGAAACATTGTTCATTATAATTCTGTGCAGGAAGTCTGTACTATATAGAAGAAATGTAGAGTGTCGTTGATGTGCGCAGTGCCTTGCTATACCTTGTTTTCCTGGACTTTGATAGAATTTTTATTGATTTATATAGGATACACTCTGTGTTCCTCTGGGGAGATTTCCCGTTACTTTTTTTTCTATAGATGCAACACGAAATGAGGTCCTAATCTTTGAAAAGTGAGCGTCATCTTCTTTGAAAGTTGTCACCGCATTCTGTGTCCTATTCTTCCTTTTTGTTCTTGTTCTAAGGCAAATCAAAATTTTGACATAGCCTTTAGTTTAAAGTGTCACTAAACCCACATCATAAAAAACTATCAATAAATGGTGTATTACATGCTGTTCATACTCACTCAGTTACTTTGAGATCCATTTTCTGTATTCTGCAAAAACCCTGGTTGATCCTGCTGCTCTCTGTCTCCCTCTTCTGTCCCCAATCCAGTTAGGGTTTTTTCAGAGCAGTGTTGGCAGCTGTACACATGCTCAGTTTTCAGTGTGTTTCTATCCGGAGCATTTCCTCCCTATCACATCTGAGCAGCCCATGTATCACCTACCTGGTGCTGGAGGCCAATGGAGAGAGGGCTTCCCTTGCGGCTAAGTTCCAGACCCCCTGAGGTTGAAACAGGAGCAGTCAGGCCCAAAGTAGCATGGGTAGCATGGGAGACAGAGGACAGTACTGTGGGGGAGGAATGTGAAAGAAACAGAGAACAGTACTGTGAGGGAGGAATGTGAAGGAAACAGAGGACAGTACTGTGGGGGAGGAATGTGAAGGAGACAGAGGACAGTACTGTGGGGGAGGAACGGACAGTACTGTGGGGGAGGAACGTGAAGGAGACAGAGGACAGTACTGTGGGGGAGGAATGTGAAGGAAACAGAGGACAGTACTGTGAGGGAGGAATGTGAAGGAAACAGAGGACAGTACTGTGGGGGAGGAACGTGAAGGAGACAGAGGACAGTACTGTGGGGGAGGAACGTGAAGGAGACAGAGGACAGTACTGTGGGGGTGTGTGATGTGAAGGGGGTTCAGTACACTACCATAAAGCGGGGGTGGGGGATGATGTGAAGGGGGCCATAAAACACTACTGGTAAGGGGAAACTGATGTGAAGTGGGGGACTGTGATGTGTATGGAGAGGGGGGGGGATTGGTTGAGTGGGGACACTGATGTAAGGGATTGTGGTATAGGAGGTGAGAGCTGAAAATAAATGTGATTCAGACCTCTGCTTATAGAAAATTTTACTAGTTGGACCTCTGTGAATTTTATTTCAATACCCCTGCCCTAATCCTTAGTGTGTGCCAGTGTTTTTCAGGAACCCTCCATAAAGCTTGCACATTCTCGAATATAATTTATTCAAAATATGTAACACTTTCCAAAGAATCGTTCGTGCTTTTATTACGTTTTGATAGAATATTGTGTTTCCTTTACCAGGACGGAGTACACTGTGAAGCTGTCAGGAGTACCTCTGGGGGGTACGTGTACCACATGCTGAAGACCACTCAGGTGGATCATTCTGTGGAGTGGAAGAACCTTAATTAATCTCAGCCAATTACATTATTGGGTAGTTCTGTCAGATTATATATTTTTTTTTTGCTTTCTTTTTTTTTTTCCTTTTTTTTTAAGTCAGTCACGACCCACTCTGGTGTAACAATTTTAACAATTTGTCAGAATCGTTTTGTCGACAAGTCCAGGAGAATATTTACTTAATTGGAGCTCCTGCACTGCTGTCGTGTTTCTTAAGTAATCTGAAATCTTTGAGTGTCTGAATATAGAATACTGGAATTCTTATGAGTCTTCATGCATTTCCATAGCAAGTAATGGAAGTCAACAAAATCTTGAAAAAGTCGAACAAAAGAAATTGATTTTCACCGTTATTTTTCTTTCTGCTGCAAATGTAGCGCTACCCCTGTTGGGGCCGATGGTGAATGTGGTCGTCTTCCACCCTGCACAGCCAGGCACACAAATTTCCAGTAAATCAGAGACAAGAAGCAGTCCTTGCAGCTTTATTTATTTTTTTTATTTAGGGGAATTGAACTTGGATGGGGAAGGGTACCTATGGGATGCCCACTCGATTTAAGGAAATTTGTAGAGACTGAACTATATACACTCCAGTATATATACAATCTCTTCTCCTCAACCTCCAGCACATACACTTACTTGAAGACTATCCCTCCCAGGACCAGTTAGCACTGATGTGAGGATCTGACACTGGCTCTGTCAGTCCTAAAGCAAATGCCCTTTGCAGGCAGGGACCGCGGGCCCCTATGGTGTACCACAATAATGTCTAAACCGCTGGCAAAAAAAGTGAGTACGCCCCTAAGTGAAAATGTCCAAAGTGGGCCCAAAGTGTCAATATTTTGTGTGGCCACCATTATTTTCCAGCAATGCCTTAACCCTCTTGGGCATGGAGTTCACCAGAGCTTCACAGGTTGCCACTGGAGTCCTCTTCCACTCCTCCATGATGACATCACAGAGCTGGTGGATGTTAGAAACCTTACACTCCCCCACCTTCCCTTTGAGGATGCCCCACAGATGCTGAATATGGTTTAGGTCTGTAGACATGCGTGGCCAGTCCATCACCTTTACCCTCAGCTTCTTTAGCAAGGCAGTGGTTGTCTTGGAGGTGTGTTTGGGGTCGTAATGTTGAAATACTGCCCAGCAGCCCAATCTCCGAAGGGAGGGGATCGTGCTCTGCTTCAGTATGTCACAGTACATGCTGGCATTCATGGTTCCCTCAATGAACTGTAGCTCCCCAGTGCCAGCAGCACTCATGCAGCCCCAGACCATGACACTTCCACCACCATGCTTGACTGTAGGCAAGACACATTGCTCTTTGTACTCCTCACCTGGTTGCCGCCACACACGCTTGACACCATCTGAACCAAATAGGTTTATCTTGGACTCATCAGACCACAGGACATGGTTCCAGTAATCAATGTCCTGTCTTGTCTTGTCTTCAGCAAACTGTTTGCAGGTTTTCTTGTGCATCATCTTTGGAAGAAGCTTCCTTCTGGGACAACAGCCCTTCAGACCAATTTGATGCAGTGTGCGGCGTATGGTCTGAGCACTGACAGGCTGACCCCCCACCCATTCAACCTCTGCAGTAATCCTGGCAGCACTCATACGTCTATTTCTCAAAGACAACCTCTGGATATGACGCTGAGACCGTGCACTCAACTCCTTTGGTTGACCTTGGTGAGGCCTGTTCTGAGTGGAACCTGTCCTGTTAAACTGCTGTATGGTCTTGGCCACCGTGCTGCAGCTCAGTTTCAGGGTCTTGGCAATCTTCTTATAGCCTAGGCCATCTTTATGTAGAGCAACAATTCTTTTTTTCAAATCTTCAGAGAGTTCTTTGCCATGAGGTGCCATGTTGAACTTCCAGTGACCAGTATAAGAGAGTGAGAGCGATGACACAAAATTTAACACACCTGCTCCCCATCCACACCTGAGATCTTGTAACACTAACGAGTCACATGACATCTGGGAGGGAAAATGGCTAATTGGGCCCAATTTGGACATTTTCACTTAGGAGTGTACTCACTTTTGTTGCCAGCGGTTTAGACATTAATGGCTGTGTGTTGAGTTATTTTGAGGGGACAGCAAATTTACACTGTTATACAATGTGTACACTCACTACTTTACATTGTAGCAAAGTGTCATTTCTTTAGTGTTGTAACATGAAAAGATATAATAAAATAATTACAAAAACGTGAGGGGTGTACTCACTTTTGTGAGATACTGTATGTTTTTCATGTGCTTAGTTAGCTACTTGCCTGGAGTTCAGATTTTTATTTTATACAGATTATTATTTTAACTTTTATCGGTTTCGCAGTATTTATCTGCCCACCTTTGCTGGAGACAACATGGCGTCAGTCGTTACTTTGGAGTTTAAAGTCAGAGCCCACACTGGAACAAGAATGAATTAATAAATATGAAGAGCTGAATTGGCCCACAAATGTCACCATTCGTTGCCTTTTAGACCCGCTCTGCAGGTCGCTTGTCATTTAATTTTACTGACATCGGGAACATTCTCCTTGTTCTCAGCAGCAGATGGTTCTGACATTTGTCAACAAACTTTAAATAAACAACCTCAGATCCAACTCCGCGTAGCGCGGCGCCGTCACTGACACGTCTGGCTCCTGAGACCAGATGAACCAGGATGCTCCAGATGTTGTTGGCTGATCCAAACCACGGGCCCTTAATTAAAGCAGAAGCTTCGTGTGAGCTGTGTCCCTGGGCTCCGGCAATGACAGGAGGAGACGCTCGCTAACCGTTTCTCGTTAGATGATTCTGTTTCTGAGATGGTATCAATAATATGCCTGAAATACAAGGCGGTCTGCCAGAAGAAACAAGAGCTCCTTCGAGGGTTCAATTCAAGAACAACTTCAGGCAAATATATAAAAACAGCTTTCAAAAGTTGTCATTTTTCTTTTTTAGTTCATCCAAAACTATTAAAGCATTTGAATGCTTTAAGCTACTTGTAAACTGTTTTCTTCTGTGGTTGCCCAATGCCAGCTGAAATGAGGCTTTCAGTGGGCATGTCTAATTTGAACCTGCTGGAAGGAGGAGATACTTGGATGGGCCTACAGGAGTTAAGCAAGAGCAGGGGGTCTGTAGTAGTGATCGACCAATTATCGGCAAAGACAAGACTACAAGACAAGAGACAACTACCTGGAGTATATACCTTACTAACTATATACATATTACATGGAACACTATATACTACAAGAGACTCTTGTAGTATATAGTGTTCCCTGTAATATTTATATAGTAAGGTATATACTCCAGGTAGTTGTACTCTCTTGTAGTATATATTGGTCCCTGTAATATGTATATAGTAAGGTATATACTCCAGGTAGTTGTACTCTCTTGTAGTATATATTGGTCCCTGACTGTAACATGTATATAGTAAGGTATATCCTCCAGGTAGTAGTTGTACTCTCTTGTAGTATATAGTGTTCCCTGAGTCTGTATATAGTGTTCCCTGAGCACAACTGTATATGGGTTATTTTTTATGTGGTGACTGACCTATTTATAAGTGTATAAAAAGCCTGTATTCTTGTTCAATAAACATTTCAGTTTTGCAGCTGAGCTAGTCCCATCTAGTTCTTGGTTGCAATATGCTGCTATAATATCTGATATCTAGGTTCGGACTGGAGGAAGCGGTTTACTGACGGAAGCACTCAAGCGGAGTGTGGGACGATTCTGTCACATTTGGTGGCAAGTGGCGGGATGCTTCCTGCAGTCTGGGACTTTCAAACCTTCATTGGGATCCAAGGTCCAGATAGCAGAAGAGGAGAGGTACAGATACCAGCCGTCATGGAAGAGGAATTCTGAAGGAGGTTGCGAGAGATGCGGATACAGCACAGGGGACCAGTGTCAATACAGGTCCTGCTGGGATGGTATGATTCTGTCCGCTGGGAACTCTGGAAGAAAGCGCTAGTCCGTGAACAGCAACACCAGGGGAAAATTCTTCCCACCATCCAAGAAAGGTACTGGTTGCAGTACGAAGTGAGAATGCTGTTATCCGGGAAAAAACTGAGCAAGGAAAGGAAAGCTGAGTTAAGCAGGCCGGTCCAGGCAGAGATGCGGTTGGATGAGAGCTACAGAGCCCACTGCTGGTATGTAGCCCAAGTGTGCCCATGGACAGTGGACGACAGCCCAATGAAAGGCTGTGGCTATGGCAGTCTGGGGCTGTTATTAGAGAGGCTGTCTAAGGACCCTGACTTTGATAGAGAAATGTCATCCCAGCAGCCAGATGAGGGAACGGGAGGTAAAGCAGCTGGCTCATCTCCCCAATAGCAGCTGCACAGTTTGGGAGAGAAGGAGGTCATCCTTCTTCCTTAGCAGCAGATCCACAGTCCCCAACGGTTAGCCAGAGCGGATGATGTGGCGTCCCCCAGCAGAACTGTTGACAATAGGGCAGAGTGCTAGTACCAACCTCTGCCCACTACCGGCAACAACTACAGGCTTCCATGGAGTTGGGCAGTGGGCCCTTCTCTTGACAAGCTGATGTAGTGAAGCTTCTACTCCCAGCTTAATCGCTGGCAACAGGGCAGAGTGCCTCTGGCCTCTGCCTTGCACCTACAGTGTCTCCACAGCTTCAGAGAACTGGGTCGGCCGCTCTCCCTAGCAACAGACAGAGCCCTGGAATGGTAGACCCCCCAGCTGAAGCACTGGCAGCCAGACAGAGAGTCAATGACCTCTGTCCCACACCTACTGACAGTAACCCCTCCCTGTGGCCAAGAATAGAAAGAACGTTGACCACCTATGTGAGTTCACTTTGCCAGACCACAGGTAGAGGACTTGAACGTTGTTAGTCGACTTTTGATGGGGTAGAAATGTGACAGACTCACCTGGGACAGAGGCTTTTCGAGGGGACTGCAGGCTAGCCTCTTGCCTACTGACTATGGGCCCTTGCTTTCAAGGGAACACTACTCTTTTGTAGGTTAATTGGCTCCTGTCTGAATCCGCCCTATTATGTGTATGTATGAATGTGAGTTAGGGACCTTCGATTGTAAGCTCCTTGAGGGCAGGGACTGGTGAATGTATATTATACACACTATATTACTAAGAGTATTGGGACGCCTGCCATAACGTGCACGTGAACTTTAATGACATCACAGTCTTAGTCCGTAGGGTTCAAGTTGGCTCACCCTTTTATAGCTCAACAGCTTCAACTCTTCTGGGATGGCTGTCCACAAGGTTTAGGAGTGTGTCTATGGGAATGTTTGACCATTCTTCCAGAAGCACATTTGTGAGGTCAGGCACTGATGTTGGACAAGAAGGCCTGGCTCGCAGTCTGCGCTCTAATTCATCCCAAAGGTGTTCTATCGGGTTGAGGTCAGGACTCTTTGCTGGCCAGTGTTAGGTTGCTGGTGGTAACCTGATGGCAGAGGAAGGCCCCGATGTTCGCTAGAGGGCGGAACTTGGATAGGAACCCCTAAGGTAAGTGACAGAGGCTAGCCTGAGGTGCAGAATCTAAGTATCCACCGGTTTTCGCCAGAGCCTCTGGTGGTGAGGATGGACTTCGCTGCTTGTGAATACCAGGTCGCGGTCCTCAGGGTCGCCCTACCAAGGGTGAACCTGTCAAGGTCCGAAGGCAGATTAAACAGACAAGGAAGATCCGAGAGAATGGTCAAACAAGCCGGGGTCAGGACGGGCAGCAGACAAGCGGAGTCAGGGACGAGCCAAAGGGTCAACAGGAAATCAGCAGGAAACAGGTCACAGGTTCAGGAACAACGGCAAGAGCTGTAGACAAGACAGCAAAGACACAGAGCTGCTGAGGAGTTTAAATAAGGCAGCCTGTTGCCAATTACTGCAATTAAGCCTACACTGGGTTAACCCTTTGGATGGCAGACTCATGACAGCACATCCATGTGCTCAGGGAGCGTTCCTAATATTGCCCCCCCCCCCTTAAGGGCAACCTCCGGGTGCCCAACAAGCTCCTTTTTTGTGGATGAGCATGAAAAAATGCTTGGATTAGGTCCGCAGCATGGACATTCCATTCAGGCTCCCTGAAGTTCTCTCCCGGACCATAACCCTTCCATTTGATGAGAAACTATAGCTGGTTGCCTTTCTTTCGACAGTCCACCACAGCCTCAACTTCATACTTCACATCTCCATCCACAATCACAGGTTCTGGAGTTCCGGAACTTCTACCGGGGAAGTTTTCAGGGACCACGGCTTCAGTAAGGAAACATGAAATACGGGATGGATCCGAAGGGTATCAGGTAGGGATAGTTCATAGGACACATCATTGAGTTTCCTTTTAACTGGGAATTGACCAATAAATCTGGGAGTCAGCTTCTTGGATGGGCAGGCCAGGCGGAGATTAGCCGTGGATAGCCAAACCCGGTTGTCAGGTTGAAGAATCAGCTCTCCCTTCTTTCTCCTGTCGAAGATTCTTTTGGACGCAGTTTGGGCCTTGGCTAAGGTCTCCCGCAGAAGGTTATTATTTCGGGAAAAGAAGTTGACGGTGTCCTGGACTGCGGAAACTCCGGATTCAGATGGAATATCTGGTAAGAAGGAGGGATGAAACCCGTAATTAGCAAAGAAGGGAGATTGGCCAGTAACAGAGTGTTTGGAATTGTTGTAGGCAAATTCCACAAACGGTAACAGGGCTACACAGTCGTCCTAGACAAAGGTGGTAAAGCACCAAAGGTACTGCTCCAGGGTTTGGTTTGTCCTCTCAGTTTGTCCGTTGCTCTGTGGGTGGTAGGCTGAGGACATAGACAACTCAATCTTTAACAGTTTACATAAAGCCTTCCAGAAGCGACTTCGCGGCTTGAGACAGGGCCGCTAGGTGTTGGCAGATCTCCTCTAACGGTGAGGCCTCTCTTGCAGGTTCCGACATGGCTGTCTTGTACTGTTAGGTTGCTGGTGGTAACCTGACGGCCGAGGAAGGCCCCGATGTTCGCTAGAGGGCGGAGCTTGGATGGGAACCCCCAAGGTAAGTGACACAGGCTAGCCTGAGGTGCGGAATCTAAGTATCCACTGGTTTTCACCAGAGCCTCTGGTGGTGAGGATGGACTTCGCTGCGTGTGAATACCAGGTCGCGGTCCTCAGGGTCGTCCTACCAAGGGTGAACCTGTCAAGGTCCGAAGGCAGATTGAACAGACAAGGAAGATCCGAGAGAATGGTCAAACAAGCCACGGTCAGGACGGGCAGCAGACAAGCGGAGTCAGGGACGAGCCAAAAGGTCAACAGGAAATCAGCAGGAAACGGGTCACAGGTTCAGGAACAACGGCAAGAGCTGTAGACAAGACAGTAAAGACAATTAATTAAGCCTACACTGGATTAACCCTTTGGATGGCAGACTCATGACAGCACATCAATGTGCTCAGGGAGCGTTCCTAACAGCCAGTCAATTTACTCCAACCTAAACTCGCTCATCCATGTCTTTATGGACCTTGCTTTGTACACTGGTCCAAATCATTTGGTGGAGAGGAGATTATAGTGTGGGGTTGTTTTTCAGGGCTTGGGCTTGGCTCCTTAGTTCCGGTGAAGGAAACTCTTAAGGCGTCAGCATACCAAGATATTTTGGACAATTTCATGTTCCCAACTTTGTGGGAACAGTTTGGGGGTGGCCCCTTCCTGTTTCAACATGATTGCGCAATGTTCAACATTTGTGAGGTCAGGCACTAATGTGGATGAGAAGGCCTGGCTCGCAGTCTCCACTCTTATTCATTCCAAAGGTGTTCTATTGGGCTGAGGTCAGGACCCTGTGCAGGCCAGTCAAGTTTTTCCACCCCAAACTCGCTCATCCATGTTTTATGGACCTTGCTTGCGCAGTCATGTTGGAACAGTAAGGAGCCATCCCAAAACTGTTCCCACAAAATTGGGAGCATGAAATTGTCCAAAATGTCTTGGTATACTGACGCCTTAAGAGTTCCCTTCACTGGAACTAAGGGGCCAAGCACAACCCTTGAAAAACAGCCCCACACCATAATCCCCCCTCCATCAAATGATTTAGACCAGTGCACAGAGCAAGGTCCATAAATACATGGATGAGCGAGTTTGAGGTGGAGGAACTTGACTGGTCCTGACCTCAACCTGATAGATCCCCATTAGGATGAATTACAGCCGAGACTGCCAGACAGGCCTTTTGTTCAACATCAGTGCCTGACCTCACAAATGCGCTTCTGGAAGAATGGTCAAACATTCCCATAGACACACTCCTAAACCTTGTGGAAGAAGAGTTGAAGCTGTTATAATAAAGAAAAAGATTAGCGCTAGACCAGAAAATAAATGTGGCAATAGAGGAAACACACACCCCTCAAATAAACAAAAAACAGAGAATCGCAGCTGTAGTACTATGATCAACAAAACAAACAACTTCTAAACAATAGTCCTGCTTTGGACTATCATGGCATAGGATAGGTGAAAACCCACGATGAATAAATTTAAAAAAAGCTAAGGACTATTGTTTAGAAGTTGTTTGTTTTGTTGATCATATTATTAGCGCTGTAATTTTCTGTTTTTTGTCAACTCAATATTGATCTCTACAGACTAAGACTGGGATGCCATTAATGTTCATGTGTGTGTAAAGGCAGGTGTCCCAATACTTTTGGTAATATTGTGTATGTAAAGTGCTGCGTTAATTGACTGCACTATGTAAATTCCTGTAATAAATAAATATATTATCCTTACGTTCTGCAGCTGTACAGCATGGCAAGGATAATGGATCACAAGAGTATACAAGAGTCTCATATATGTCCTTTACAATTCATTGGGCAAGGTAAATAGTTACAGATATAAATAACCATAGGTGTGCGCAGCCTATTGTGTTAGGGTGCGCACCCCAAAGCTCAAACACACATGCCTTTCTCTGCATCCTCAGCTGCACTGGACAGTGAATGAATGGGAAGTGCTCTGTACTGAGCGGCTTCCTGTTCATTCACAAACTGAAGCATAGTAAACACAGTTTGCTATGCTTCAGTTATGAATGGACACAGTGAGCGAGTGTGTTCATTTAGAAAAGGAAGGAGACGATAAATTACACATTTACTAGCTCCTTCCCCCACTCTCGATCCTGAAACATATCCTGCAGCAGGCAGAGGGATAGGAGAGGAGTGAAGCCAGCAGCACTGTGGGGTGGGAAGGCCAACAAGAGGGGGGGGGGGGGGGCTGGGCAGTAGGGGAAATCACATAGTGATTAAGGCGTACCCTTCCACACCCCCTGCGCACAACTATGGAAATAACGAAATTGTGAAAAATGCTAATCTGGATACTATATGAGGAACACAATAATAGTAGAAAAAAAATTATTTTGCAATTTAACTACATTTCTATCAGACTTTTGCGGCGGTAAAGAAAATCTACATCTGTGTATTGAGGGGAAAATGTGCCGCATGGAGCCGTGTCTGTTCCTAGAGAAGTCACACTTGAATTTCTTCTCATTGACAGAAGAGACATCAATACCCTGTAGGGGGTTACATCAAATAAAAGTAACCACACAGGAGCCCTTCTTAGTTCCATTTACAGACCTGACTGGGGGGGGATCTGTGGAGCCCAGGACTTGTGAACGGGGAGTCATATGTTATCCTCAGCCTATAAATATTGAGATTTATCTTTGTTGTTTAGAGATAAAAAGACCCTTTGCACATTTTTAACCTACAGGGTTCTTCAGAGGACTGGGGGCTCTTGCATAAGAATATCTGAAGGAAGAATAGTTTCTGCTGAGCGGTCTGAATTTGTTTTTGTTTCCTGTGCAGATCTGGGCTATATGCAGTATCTCATAAAAGTAAGTACACCCCTCACAGAGAGTTCTTTGCCATGAGGTGCCATGTTGAACTTCCAGTGACCAGTATGAGAGAGTGAGAGCGATAACACCAAAATTTAACACACCTGCTCCCCATTCACACCTGAGACCTTGTAACACTAACGAGTCACATGACACCGGGGAGGAAAAATGGCTAATTGGGCCCAATTTGGACATTGTCACTTAGGGGTGTACTCACTTTTGTTGCCAGCGGTTTAGACATTAATGGCTGTGTGTTGAGTTATTTTGAGGGGACAGTAAATTTACACTGTTATACAAGCTGTACACTCACTACTTTACATTGTAGCAAAGTGTCATTTCTTCAGTGTTGTCACATGAAAAGATAGAATAAAATATTTACAAAAATGTGAGGGGTGTACTCACTGTTGTGAGATACTGTACATAAAAAAAATGGTCATCTCCGTTTAAAACAGGGCCGGCCCTAAAATGGGTCCTGCTGGGTCCATTGGACCCAGGCAGCACTTGGAGAGGGGTGGCAAATTGATACCCAATGTTTTTTTTTCCAGGAGTTTTGTGTGTCATTAGTTTATGGCGCGTTACAGGTGGTATTTACCCATCTCATACTGTCCCTCGTAGTGCAAACTGATGAGCATGAGGAGGCAGAGAGTCCCCTCTGGGGAATGTCCCTCGTGTGATTGTGGTGTGCACAATGACGTCATACATCAGCAGAGTTGTATAAAGTACTCGAAACCCATACTTGAGTAAAAGTACAAGTACTCGATCAAAAGGTGACTTGAGTAGAAGTACTAAAGGATTCAACATTTTTTGTACTTAAGTATTGCAAGTAGTTTTTTTTAAAATTTTGCTACTCAAGTACTGAAAGTAAAAGTACAAGTACTGTGTTATGTAGTTATTAAAGAAAGAAGTCAAAAGTTTGAACATCATATTGTTTTTTATTATTTCAAATGCAGCTTTTATTTATACATACAGTAGCATTTATTTTCGTATGCGCTGATAATACACATGTTTTGAGCTTCATGAAACCTGCCATCTACTGTTCTGGCAGTGGTAATTTTTATAATAGTAACGAGTAACTATGCAGCACAAAAAAAAAAAATATTGGAGTAGAAGTATTGAAATCATTGAAAAAATGTAGTGAAGTAAAAGTGGAAGTAGGAGAAAAAAATTCTACACCAGGAAAGTACAGATACCGCCTTTCCGTACTTAAGTACAGTAGTGAAGTAGTTCTACTTAGTTACTATACATCTCTGTACATCAGTGCACTCCATCTCACACAGAGCAGGCTGGATCTTCTAGGGCGGTGGCCGCAGCAGACACAGGAGAGACAGGAGGACTGAGGACAGACAGCGGGTGTTTGGTGGACCAGTCCAGTGTTGAGTTATGGAAGAAGATAACAGTATATATAATATTTTCTAAATTTTATATTTAATAAAACTATTATTGTTTGTTTTTTGCCCCTATACCCCGCAAAGCAGTCCCTGAACCCCCCCCCCCCCCCCCCCCACACACACACACACACACACACACAAACACACAATGCAGCCCATTACACATTTTGCATATAGACAAGGTGCTGTTGCATGTATATCTGACTTCCTGATACATTTATTTTAGTTTTAATTTTCATGATATAAAATAATGGATGTGGGGGCTTTTTTTGGGGGGGGGGGGGGGAGTTGAGGGCATAGCATTTCATTCTTGGACCCAGGCAGCACAATGTCTTGGGCCAGCCCTGGTTTAAAACATTTATTAAACAAACGTGTCATAAACAGCCAACACATTTCAGGAAAAGGGACTTCCATTTTCTGGGAATATATTAGAAAACAATAAAATAATAGTAGAAATCATAAATAGTATATAACCGCTTGCTGACTGCATCACAGCGATCTGCAGTGGCAGAGCAGCTCTTCTGTGCCAGTTCATGTACAGTGCCTAGTACATGTTCTGGCACTTCTGGGTAGGGGCTAGAGCCGCTTTCTCTGTAATTTGTCACAGCAGAAGCCAATCAGCGGGTGCCAGCCAATAGATGTCCAATGGCACCTGCCGATCGTTGGGAAAAAACACAGAACGGAGCTCTGCCTAAATAAGCAAGGCAGAGCTCCATTCTGACAGGGGGGAAGCAATGGGTTTTGTTTCCCTGCAAAGGGAATAAAATACATCACTTCCCTTAGTAAAAGCACCTCACACAGTACACACAAACACTGGCTAGGCACACATATAACCCTTTCATCACCCTAAATGTTAACCCTTTCCCACCCTGTGTCATTAGTACAGTGACAGTGCATATTTTTAGCACTGATCACTGTATTAGTGTCACTGGTTCCTACAACGTGTCAAAGTGTCAGTTAGTGTTAGAATGTCCAACGCAATATCGCTGATGAGTCGCTGATCACCGCCATTACTAGTATAAAAAAATAAATACAAATTCCAGTATATATCCCACAGTTTGTGGGCGCTAGAACTTTTGGGCAAACCAATCAATATACACTTACTGTTTTTTTTTTTTTCTATCAAAAACATGTAGCAGGATACATATTGGCCTAAACTGATGAAGAAATTCGATTTTTTACATTTTTTTTATTGGATATGTCTTATAGCAGAAAGTAAAAAAAGATATATTTTTATTCAAAATTGTCTTTTGTTGTTTATAGCACAAAAAATAAAAACCGCAGATCCCCAAATGCCACCAAAAGAAAGTTCTATTTGTGGGGGAAAAAATGACATAAATTTTATTTGTTTACAGCATCGCACGACCACGCAATTGTCAGTTAAAATAACGCAGTGCCGTATTGCAAAAAATGGCCTGGTCATGAAGGGGGGGGGGGGGTAAATGTTCTGGAGGTCAAGTGGTTAACAATATTGTTTTCTACATTATTGTTTATCATTTTTATTATTATTTTATTATGAAATGGGGAGTCCTTTCTCTAAAAGGCATTGGTTGTAGCTTAAATACTTGTTCAATAGGTGGTTTAAACAAATTTCCAACTAATAATACTGGTACTAGGCACTCCCAATATATACCCTTTATTTCATGTTCTGAAGCGCAATTTCTCCATCGTGATCAGAAAGTCCACAGCCTTGGACCTGAACCGGATCTATACACACTAGTTTTGGATTTGCAGTAATACCAATTAAAATTCCTTCTGGTCCAGCAGTCTCACAAAATGAACAGGCCTGATATTATTATTATTATATTATTATTGTAGCACTGCCCCCTTGAGGACTAATGGATTTTCACACTTTTAGGCCCCCCTGGGTTACTGTTAGCAACTTTGCCATTCAAATCTATCACTTTACTTCTTGGCTCAGCTAATAATTAGTCTAGGGGGTATGTAGTTGTTTTGTTTTTATTTTATAAATTAGTGATGGGAGAAATGATTAGTGGGATACTCCAGATTAACTATGCACAAAAGCTTGGAGCACATCTATCTGTTGATCCACCCTGCCACTTAGGTGGATATAAGGTTAAGTCTCTTTCCAGATGACTTGATGAACTAAAGATATCTTCAGGACACTCTCCTAGTATCCTCTTTTTTGACCACTGACACCCGTCAACTTACTATCCTACGCTGGGTGCCCCCCCCCCCCCAGGTCAGGTCCCTTGACACAATCCCTTGTACTCACGATACTGTTTTTCCAGGGTCTCCAGTATCTCCCCCTCAGTCAGCTTCCCTGGACCTCTGGGTTAAGCTCTGTCCCTCTGGCCCTCGGGATGACCTCCTGATGCCACGTGCCACTGCTATAGAGGAGGAGGCAGCCACCACCCTCCCTCTGGGACTCTGCTCACCAGCCAAAGACCCCGCAGCACATGTGCTCCTGGCTTTTATGCAGTATCCCAGAATGCAACGAGACTGCCTGTCTCTGCCAATCACCAGGCCTGTATTAAAGCCTATGTATCCATTGGTCAGGTTTCCTCCCACTGTCCAACATGCCTCCCTATTGGACCAGTGTGAAACACTCTCTAGACTCAATGAATCGCATACTGAGCACACTGAGCAGACCTCACTCACAGATCCTGCTCTCTGCTAGACAGAAAGCAATATAGATTTGCATGCTGCTCCTCTGATCGGCAGACAGAGCCAAAAACTATACTCTCTTACTACCACGTACCTAGGAGGGTGCTACAATATTACACAGGATTTATATAGCGCCAACAGTTTAGGCAGCGCTTTACAATGTAAAAAGGAAGACAGTACAGTTACAATACCATAAAATACAAGAGGGTTAAGAGGGCCCTGCTCAAAAGAGCTTACAATCTAATATTCCCACAGAGAGCACAGAGACAAGGAACAAAATTGCCTACATTTTCATAGGCTGATTGAGGCCGTTCCAAAGCATAGCCTTGTTGGTTGGATGAATGAACGGACTTACAGCGAATCCGAAAAGTATTCACACCGCTTCACTTTTTCCACATTTTGTTATGTTACATCCAATTCCAAAAAAGTTGGGACACTGTACAAATTGTGAGTTGAAAAGGAATGGACAAATTTACAAATCTCATAATCTTATATTTTATTCACAATATAATATAGATAACATATCAAATGTTGAAAGTGAGACATTTTGAAATGTCATGCCAAATATTGCCTCATTTTGGATTTCATGAGAGCTACACATTCCAAAAAAGTTGGGACAGGTAGCAATAAGAGGCCGGAAAAGTTAAATGTACATATAAGGAACAGCTGGAGGACCAATTTGCAACTTATTCAGTCAATTGGCAACATGATTGGGTATTAAAAGAGCCTCTCAGAGTGGCAGTGTCCCCCAGAAGTCAGGATGTGCAGAGGATCACCAATTCCCCCAATGCTGCGGTGAAAAATAGTGGAGCAATATCAGAAATTAGTTTCTTAGAGAAAAATTGCAAAGAGTTTGAAGTTATCATCGTCCACAGTACAAAATATCATCCAAAGATTCAGAGAATCTGGAACAATCTCTGTGCGTAAGGGTCAAGGCCGAAAAACCATATTGGATGCCCGTGATCTACGGGCCCTTAGACAGCACTGCATCACATACAGGAATGCTACTGTAATGGAAATCACAACATGGGCTCAGGAATACTTCCAGAAAACATTGTCGGTGAACGCAATCCACCGTGCCATTCGCCGTTGCCAACTAAAACTCTGTAGGCCAAGAAAGAAGCCAAATCTAAACATGATCCAGAAGCGCAGGCGTTTTCTCTTGGCCAAGGCTCATTTATAATGGTCTGTGGCAAAGTGGAAAACTGTTCTGTGGTCAGACAAATCAAAATTTGAAGTTCTTTTTGGAAAACTGGGACGCCATGTCATCCGGATTAAAGAGGACAAGGACAAACCAAGTTGTTCTTAGCGCTCAGTTCAGAAGCCTGCATCTCTGATGGTATGAGGTTGCATGAGTGAGTGTGGCATGGGCAGCTTACACTTCTGGAAAGGCACCATCAATGCTGAAAGGTATATCCAAGTTCTAGAACAACATATACTCCCATCCAGACATTGTCTCTTTCAGGGAAGACCTTGCATTTTCCAACATGACAATGCCAGACCACATACTGCATCAATTACACCATCATGGCTGCATAGAAGAAGGATCCGGGTACTGAAATGCCAGCCTGTAGTCCAGATCTTTCATCCATAGAAAAATTTGGCGCATCATAAAGAGGAAGATGCCACAAAGAAGACCTAAGACAGTTGAGCAACTAAAAACCTGTATTAGACAAGAATGGGACAACATTCCTATTCCTAAACTTGGGCAGCTTGTCTCCTCAGTCCCCAGACGTTTGCAGACTGTTATAAAAAAGAAGAGGGGATGCCACACAGTGGTAAACATGGCCTTGTCCCAACTTTTTTGAGATGTGTTGATGCCATAAAATTTAAAATCAATTAATTTTTCCCTTAAAATTATACATTTTCTCAGTTTAAACATTTGATATGTCATCTATGTTGTATTCTGAATAAAATATTGAAATTTGAAACTTCCACATCATTGCATTCTGTTTTTATTCACAATTTGTACAGTGCCCCAACTTTTTTGGAATCGGGTTTGTAGATTAAATTCATTATTTTCCTCAAAATTCTACAAAAAATCCCTCATAATGAAGACGTGAAAGAAGTTTGTTTGAAATCGTTGGAAATTTATTGAAAAATAAGAAATGAAAAAAATGCCATGTACATAAGTATTTACAGTATTTGTCATTGCACTCAAAATTGAGCTCAGGTGCATTCTAATTCCACTGATCATCCTTGAGATGTTTCCACAACTTGATTGGAGTCCACCTGTGGTCAATTTAGTTGATTGGACATGATTTGGAAAAGCACACACCTGTCTATATAAGGTCCCATAGTTAACAGTGCATGTCAAAGCACAAACCAAGCCATGAAGTCGAAGGTAATGTCTATAGACCTCCGAGACAGGATTGTATGGAGGCACAGATCTGGGGAAGGGTACAGAAACATTTCTGCAGCATTGAAGGTCCCAATAAGCACAGTGACCTCCAACATACCTAAATGGAAGAAGTTCGGACTCTTCCTAGAGCGGACGGCCCGGCCAAACTGAGCGATTAGGGGAGAAGGTCCTTAAGTGGGGTACACACTATAAGAAAATCGGGCAAACTATCGTCCGATTTTCCTCGTTGTTTCACAGCAAGTCGGAAACCAATGAACAAAAGATGGTATGAAAATTCTCGTACGACAAAGGCAATTTTTTTGTTGTTTATTGTGTCTGATCATGTGCAGTTTTTCTTTTTTGTTTTTGCTTGTACAAAAATTGTACAAAAATGGTGCTCATTAAACAAAAATTGTTTTTTTTTTTTCCCATAAGAGAAAAATTATGGAATTTGTCCCTTCGAGGATTTTTGTACGAAAATTCTGAATCGTCTGTAGAAAGTTGTATACACACTGTACGAAAATCGTACGAAAAGTCTTTGGACAAAAATGTTTGCCCGATTTTCTTATAGTGTGTACGAGCCTTTAGTCAGGGAGGTGACCAAGAACCCGATGGTCACTCTGACAGAGCTCCAGCATTTCTCTGCAGAGAGAGGAGAACCTTCCAGAAGAACAACCATCTGTGCAGTACTCTACCAATCAGGCCTGTATGGTAGAGTGGCCAGACAGAAGCCACTCCTTAGTAAAAGGCACATGACAGCCCGCCTGGAGTTTGCCAAAAGGCACCTGAATAGGGTTGCCCTCTAATCCCTTTATTCCAGGACACATATTAATTACACAGGTTCTGAGGCTAATATAATGCAGATAAGGCACTAAGTGAGTTTAATTACCACCTTAATCAGCCGCAGAACCTGTGTAATTAATATGTGTCCTGATTTAAAGGGATGAGGTGGCAACCCTACACCTGAAGGACTCTCAGACCATGAGAAAAAGAATTCTCTGGTCTGATGAAACAAAGATTGAACCTGAATGGCAAGCATCATGTCTGGAGGAAACCAGGCACCGCTCATCACCTGGCCAATACCATCCCTACAGTGAAGCATGGTGGAGACAGCATCATGCTGTGGGGATTTTTGTCAGTGGCAGGAACTGGGAGAATTGTTAAGATCCAGGGAAAGATGAATGCATCAATGTACAGAGACATCTGCGACGAGCCAGAACCACAGGGGCGACACGTGAGGTGCATGGTGGGCCGATGAGAGACAGCAATAATACAGTTCATCGGTTTACTCACGGTTAGCAGAAAGCCTCCCTGGGCTGGTCGCACAGTGAAGAGGAAGACAGCACGAAATCCTCCGGGGCACGCTCTGTGATAGGGAAACGCCAGCCAAGATGGTGGTTGAGGTGCCCGTGATGACAGGGGTGTTTAGAGTGCTTGTGGTGGCTGGGTCCCTTGATGGTATTTGTCGTGACGCCAGTACCGTTAATGGTGGTACAACCAGTTGTAATAACAATAGTGAAGAATGAGGTAGACAGTGGTAGGATACAACTCACAACTTTTACTGTGACTGGTTTTGATTGCAGTACAAACATCCAGATTGAATACAGTCTCTGGGTAAATAGAGGAATTCTGCTGATCCACTGTCAATAGGTTTTGGTAGGTCTTGTCTCAGGCTGTGGTTCAGTATAATGCTTACTTGTTCCTGGTCCCTTTAGAATCCAGTGAAATTTGGTGAGGTTGCCAGTGGCTAAGGAAATCCTTCACCTTTATTCTCAAAGGTCTTGCTGCCGTTTGGTGGCTTTTACCCTTTGATTTGAGCAGTTCCAATTTGTCCCTTCTCTGGACTGACCTTCACTAACCTCTACATGGAGCTTCTCTGTACATTGACTTCCTGAACTGAACAACTGACCACAGATAAACCTGAGCTGGGATAGATATCCCAAAGTGGTGCTATCCCCATCTTGTGGTGGGAAGTATGAAGCACATTTGACCAGCCTATGAACAGGGATTGACAAATGTCAAATGCAAAATGACATGCAATACAGCGATGACAAAGAAATAATACATTTGCAGTTTCCACGTGTCATGAGTGTCGAGGTCGACACACGTTTTACCATGGGGGTATGCAGCGTCCCATACCCCCATGGTAAAACGTGTGTCGACCTCGACACATTTTTGACTCGATGTTGTGTCTTCCTGTAAGATATAAGAGAAAGGGAAAAGCATGCATGCATAGGAAATAACAACATAACCCCATTCTTGTACTTCTTGTATCTGTAAGTAAAATGGGTTAGGCAAACATATCTCAGGCAACAACGAAATGTGTCAAAAAGGGTGTAGTTTTTCCTCTGAAGACTGGTGATGTATGGCAAAACCAGAATAGTCCATGATGAGATGGAAAAAGAAAAACGAAACAAAAATAACATCTCAGGAGGCTCACAGGGTATGAGTCCGTTCCCTGGACACAGGAAAATGTCAACAGAAGAATATCACGGAGGCTCAGGTACGTGAAAGTCTATCTCCGGGTGCAGGCTTGAACGTTGCAAAACAGTAGGTAAGTAGTCCTTTTAAAAAGTCCTTTAAAGGAAATAAACATGATATCACAAGTAAGTCTTCTTCTCACTTTGGTACTTCAGACGATGTAAGGATGCATTCAACGATGAGATGGCAGGGCTGGTAGTTGTCTTCTCGGCTGCTGGTGTAGGAAATCCTTAAAACGGACAGGTGGTTGTCCTCTTGTAGTCCTGTCAGATCTTCGTAGTGGCTGAGTTTCTACAGGCCTTGTTTCAAGGGAACTTGGTGTCTCTTGAGCTGTAGTAGACACTTCTTGAGATAGCTCCTCTGGTTGAAGTGCGGTTGTATTGGTCTTGGCAGGCACTAAGATATTGAGCCATGGTGTAAGGAACCATTGTAAAGGATCAGAGTCTAATAATGCTTTTCCAAAAGACTGTAGTGGATTCTCTGAATCAGATGATTTTGTAGGCTCTGGTTCTATAGATTGAGTTTCCTCTTGAACAGCTTCTTCTTGAAGAGTTTCTTCTTGAGTACTTTCCTTGAGACATAACTTAAGGCGATTGCGATGTACTACACGTGATTTGTTTTCTTTAGTGATCTCATAAGTATGAGTCTCTGGATTGAGAATAGCTGTAATGATGTAAGGTTCTCTCTCCGATTTGCTATCTAACTTGCTGGTGCGATGGTCGTTTTTTAACCATACATGGTCACCAATTTTGAGAGGTTCTGCTTTGGCAGATTGGTTATAATCTTTTTGTTGCTTTTCATGAGCATGTTCCATGCGATGTTGAACAATTTCTTGTGCATCAATTAAACGTCTTTGGTGTTCACTCACCCAATCAGTCTTTGGTAGAGGGTTGATTGCATCAGGCACTTGTACGCCCAAAGTATGGTCAGCAGGTAGTTTACCTTGTCGGCCAAACATGAGATAGTAAGGTGTATACCCAGTAGAACAGTGAATGGTGTTATTGTAGGTGTACATCAATTGAGGCAATAGAGTAGGCCAATCACTTCTTGTAGCAGGAGGTACTGCTCTTAACATCTCAATTAAAGTTTGGTTCATTTTCTCACAAAGTCCATTCCCTTGGGGGTGGTAGGCTGTGGTCCTGATTTTCTGACAATTGTGAAGTGTACACAGTTCTTTGAAGAGTTGCGACTCAAAGGCAGATCCCTGATCTGTAAGGATTCTTTCTGGGCATCCATATGGCAATAGGAAATGTTTCCAGAAGGCATCTGCAGTTGTCTTAGCAGTCAAGTCCTTGACAGGTACGGCTACAACAAATTTGGTATAATGATCAATGATGGTCATGGCGTATGTGTAACCTGAGCGACTTGGTTCCAGCTTCACATGGTCAATTGCAACTATTTCTAGCGGTGTTCGGCTTACAATGGGATGTAAGGGTGCTTTTTGGTCATGTTTTTCATTTCTTCCAACAGCACAGGTGGAACATTCTCGACACCACTTTTCAATGTCTCCTCTCATCCCAATCCAATAGAATCTTCTACGGATGGTGGCTTCTGTCTTCTGCACGCCAAAGTGTCCCGATTGATCATGATACATCTCAAGAATGATTCTTGCATCTCGGCGTGGTATTAAGATTTGGTATAGACGATCCCAGGTAATTGGGTCTAAAGTTCTTCTTAATAGTAGGCCCTTCTGTAGGAAAAGATGTTTTCTGTGTCTCCATAGTTTTGACAATTCTGGATCAGCATTTCTTCTGTGAATTCTTTCAGGTGTTCTTCCACTGGTGAAGAAATCTTGCAGTTCTCCCAACACTCTGCTTTCATTTTGCAGCTTGATCCACCTTTCTTTGTCCACTTGGGATCTTGGATCCACTTGTTGTTGAAGGTTAAGGACTTTTCTTCCTTTGATGGTGATAATGTCTTGTTGGGCAAAATTTTTGTAAAAAGCTGGCATTTCTACCTCTTCCCAAACATCTTCCTGTGTAGTAGGGTCTTCTTGGGTAGGCAGACGAGATAATGCATCCGCATTTTCATTTGCTTTTCCTGTTCTGTATTTTATGGTGAAATCGTAGTTAGCTAGGCGTGAGGCCCATCTTTGTTCCAATGCTCCCAACTTAGCGGTATTAAGATGTGCTAGCGGGTTGTTATCTGTGAAGGCCACAAATGGTGTTGCGGCAAGGTAATCTTTAAATTTTTCTGTAACAGCCCACACGAGCGCGAGGAATTCCAATTTGAAGGAACTATAGTTTTGGTCGTTTCTTTCAGTACCTCGAAGAGATCTACTAGCGTAGGAAATTACTCTTTCTATTCCTTCTTGTACTTGCGACAGGACAGCTCCCAGACCTTTCTTACTAGCATCTGTGTAAAGATGAAATGGCTGCTGGTAATTTGGATAGCCTAGGATTGGTGGTTCTGTCAACTTCTTCTTCAGGAGCTGGAAGGAAATTTCTCTTTCTGTGTTCCATTCAACTGGTATTGGAGACTTTTGGTACCTCTTAGGATGTCCTCTCAGAAGTTCTAGTATTGGCCCCGCAATTTGGGCAAAATGAGGAATAAAGTGTCTGTAGTATCCTGCGAAACGGAGAAAACTCCTCACTTCTTTCACTGTAGTAGGAGTAGGCCAATTTCGGACTGCGGCTATCTTCTCTGGATCCGGTTTAACACCTTCAGAGCTTACAATATGCCCTAAGTATTTGACTTCTGACTTCAGTAGATAGCACTTAGATGGTTTGACTTTGAGTCCATGTTTAATGAGGACTTGAAAAACTTCGGCCAAATGTTTCAAGTGATCTTCATAAGATTTGGAGTAGATGATGACATCGTCTAAGTACAACAGGACGGTTTCAAAATTTTTGTGTCCTAAACAACGCTCCATTAATCTTTGAAAAGTTCCGGGCGCATTGCAAAGTCCAAAAGGCATGCAGTTGAACTCAAATAGGCCCATAGGGGTTGTAAATGCAGTCTTCTCACGATCTTCAGGTGCCATAGGTACTTGCCAGTATCCACTTGTTAAGTCAAGGGTAGAGAAGTAGGCTGAAGATCCTAAAGCTGTCAAAGATTCCTCTATGCGTGGTAAAGGGTAAGCATCCTTGTGGGTGATTTGGTTAATTTTTCTGTAATCCACACAGAATCTGATGTTACCATCCTTTTTACGGACAACGACTAGAGGTGCAGCCCATGGACTATGGCTGTCTCTAATGACATTGGAGTCCTTCATCTCTTGGATCATTTGCTTTACTGATTGGTACATAGTTGGTGGTATAGGCCGATATCTTTCCTTGATCGGTGGGTGTGAACCTGTAGGGATGGAGTGCTTGATGATATCCACTTCTCCATAGTCTGTAGAATGCTTACTGAAGGCACGGTGAAGCTCCTTCACAATTTTTAGTACTCCCTCAATTTGGTTTGCTGGCGTGGAAGCATCTCCCACATGAAGTTCTTTCCACCAGGATGTGTTCACATGTTGGTCCTGTGGGTTCTGTCTCTTGGTAATTTCTTCTGTGGTAGCTGTAGCCACACTGATGACATCTTGAAAAGTGACTTGGATTATCTGTGCAATAGGACGGTGTTTTGTTAGTGTTACACTGCTATCACTCAAGTTTAGGAGTCGAATAGGCACTTTACCTTCAGAGACAGTTACTAGGCTTCTTGCAGCTCTAACTAGAGGATAGTCTTCCAAAACAACAGGCTCTACCAGGGCTTGGTAGTCTTGACCTTGAATTCCGACTACAGCTCGGCACCACAGGAGAGTTTCGGTGTTGGGTTTGAGGATCACAGGTTGCTTATCCTGGATGCGGGCACAGCAAATTTCTCCTTTTTCGTTGGTGAATCTCTGTTGCGCATTTAGTACACGGATGGTTTGTTGGATAACCTTCTTAGAATCAGGAGAGGCAGTAGGCATTAACTGGTGCAAGGCTTCTAGCATCTCAACATAACAGTTCCTGAGGACATTCATTCCTAGGACTATTGGAGGGTTAGGGTTATTGTCTCTGACTCGTACCACAATAAGGCCTTGTCGAGGTAGTGTAGTTCCTCCTACTTGAATGGTAGGTTCCCAATAACCATGGACTGGTATGGGTTTGCCGTTACTGGCTATGAGACTCAGCCAGGATTCTGGAGGCTGGGTAAGCTGATTTTGATCCTAGTATTTTTCAAAGGCTGCTTGTTGGATAGTGGTGACTTGGGATCCGGTGTCAACTAGGGCAACAAAAGGAACTCCGTTTATTTGAAGTGCCACTTCAGGACGGGATCCAACGTATCTTGGCATCCAGTGGGGATCTTCTGGACCTATTGGTTTAACTCCCGAGGGGTGGTCCTTGGCCTCAGGGGTTTCCCTGTTTAACTGCCAGCAGGTTGCTTCTGTATGGCCTGGCTTGTGACAGTACGTGCAGATAGGCCGCTTAGGGGTACTAGTGCGGTCAGGGGGGCGTCCGCCAGAATTTCTGGAATAAGTCTCTCTATAATTAGAGGGGAAGAGTCTTCTGGACACAGGTTTCTCATCCTCTAGCATTAATGGTTTCTCCCATTGTTCCAACTTTTGGTGGACTTTCTCCAGACTTTTAGTCAGGAAATGGACTTGCTCAGTCAAGGCGGCAACTGCGTCAGGAACTGTAGATTGGGTTGCCTGACTGACTATAGGTAAAGACTTTACAGGGGTAACCAGCTGTGATACAGGCACTTCAACAGATCTAAAAGGTTCTGTTGGTGGGCTTTTTCCCAGTATGCTGATAGCTAATTCTTTAAAATCTAAGAAGGTAACTCCTGGATGTTGGGCGGCTAACATTCTTAGTTGGCTCTTTAGATTGTCTGTATTGACGCCTTCAATAAATTGTTCTTTCAGGGTTTTGTCCTGATTCTCTGCCTCACGGGGGTCTACTTGGATAACAGCTCTAAGGGATTCCTGCAAAGATAATGCAAAGTCTCTGAGTGACTCACCAGATTGCTGTTTCTTGCTGAAGAACCTCATCTTGACCTCTGACACGGTCCTGGGTTCAAAGGTGGTGTAGAGACGTTCAAAAATCTGCTCCATGGTCTTTCTCTCTGAGCTCGGCCAAGATTTCACTTCTCTGAGAGCAGCTCCTTCCAATTGCGCAAGAAGAATCTCCATCTGTTGCTCTGAGGATACAGGGTACAATCTGAACACAGCAAGAATTTTTTCTTTAAAGTCCCTTAAAGTATGAATTTCTCCAGAATATCGTGGGAACCAGGGGGCCCCAAAATAATAAGGCATGGTTAAAGGCATTAAGCTTGGTGCTGCAGCGGTTGGTATTGCACTGCGACTGACTGCGGCTGATGCAGGGGGTCCGCTGAGGACAGGCTGCACATTATCTTCCTGCACAGACATGGTGACAGCAGGTGAATTATAGTTAGGTAAGTCAAATGCGTTTTTAGACACTTTTTGTGCGGCGTTGCTATGGGCAACCGCTGTCTTGCGGGTGTATGGCCCTTTAAGAATTTAATACCGGCTGAATACAATGCTGCAGCAATGTTGATTTTGGGTCTCTGGCAGAGTTCCTGCTATTAGTGCTCCTTATAGTTAGTAGAGGCAGCTGACAGGTTGCGATTACTGCTCGGACGGCAAGCAATGCGATTATTTTCTCTTCTTTTGCTTGCATGCGAAGTCTCGCGACTTCTGGGGCGTGCACTTGTCACACTCTCCTCCCAGGATTGACACAGCAAAGGTAAGGCGGGCTGGTCGGACAATTTTGCATAAATGGGTGGCACCAAACTTTCCCGGGGTGTCACTAATTTATCCACAGCGATGGCGCAGACATTTTTGAACAAGAAGAAGGCCTCCGGCGGCCATTTTAAGTGAATAGAAACAGTCAATTCAAATACAGCATGCAGTTTTGTTGACACACAAATGTCTGATTTCCTCTCTTTGGATACTGCGATTTTTATGCTGATAACTGGGATAACACGTCCATGCAACTTTTAAGCAGTTTAAACAGTTCTGTGGCCCCACACAGTGTGCAATAAGTAAACAGTCTTTCAATAAAGCAAAGGGGCTTATTCTGCGACAGTCTTTTAGATAAGGCGCAGGGGTTAATATCTTGTTCGTGACGCCAAATTTTTATGCGACGAGCCAGAACCACAGGGGCGACACGTGAGGTGCACGGTGGGCCGATGAGAGACAGCAATAATACAGTTCATCGGTTTACTCACGGTTAGCAGAAAGCCTCCCTGGGCTGGTCGCACAGTGAAGAGGAAGACAGCACGAAATCCTCCGGGGCACGCTCTGTGATAGGGAAACGCCAGCCAAGATGGTGGTTGAGGTGCCACCCCTGTCATCACGGTGCTGGGTCCGTGGCTGGGTCCCTTGATGCATGTGGTGGCTGGGTCCCTTGATGGTATTTGTCGTGACGCCAGTACCGTTAATGGTGGTACAACCAGTTGTAATAACAATAGTGAAGAATGAGGTAGACAGTGGTAGGATACAACTCACAACTTTTACTGTGACTGGTTTTGATTGCAGTACAAACATCCAGATTGAATACAGTCTCTGGGTAAATAGAGGAATTCTGCTGATCCACTGTCAATAGGTTTTGGTAGGTCTTGTCTCAGGCTGTGGTTCAGTATAATGCTTACTTGTTCCTGGTCCCTTTAGAATCCAGTGAAATTTGGTGAGGTTGCCAGTGGCTAAGGAAATCCTTCACCTTTATTCTCAAAGGTCAGTTGCTGCCGTTTGGTGGCTTTTACCCTTTGATTTGAGCAGTTCCAATTTGTCCCTTCTCTGGACTGACCTTCACTAACCTCTACATGGAGATTCTCTGTACATTGACTTCCTGAACTGAACAACTGACCACAGATAAACCTGAGCTGGGATAGATATCCCAAAGTGGTGCTATCCCCATCTTGTGGTGGGAAGTATGAAGCACACTTGACCAGCCTATGAACAGGGATTGACAAATGTCAAATGCAAAATGACATGCAATACAGCGATGACAAAGAAATAATACATTTGCAGTTCCCACGTGTCATGAGTGGGACGCTGCACATCCCTGATAAAAAACCTGCTCCAGAGTGCTCTGGACCTCAGATTGGGTTGAAGGTTCACCTTCCAACAGGACAGCATCCCTAAGCACACAGTCAAGATAACAAAGGAGTGGCTATGGGACAACTCTGTGAATGTCCTTGAGTGGCCCAGCTAGAGCTCAGACTTGAACCCGATTGAACATTTTTAGAGAGATCTGAAAATGGCTGTGCAACAACACTCCCCATCCAACCTGATGGAGCTTGAGAGGTCCTGCAAAGAAGAATGGGAGAAACTGACCAAAAATAGGTGTGCCAAGCTTGTAGCACCATACTCAAAAAGACTTGAGGCTGTAATTGGTGCCAAAGGTGCTTCAGCAAAGTATTGAGCAAAGGCGGTGAATACTTATGTACATGGGATTTTTTTTTTATTAATTTATTCCATTTTGGAATAAGGCTGGAACCTAACAAAATGTGGAGAAAGTGAAGCACTATGAATACTTTCCAGATGCACTGTAGAATTCCATTGCATTTGCCACCAATAGGATCTGTGGGAACGAAACACACCAGCCATGGTAATCACAGATGTATGCCGTTATGATTGATTATCATATATGACACCTCATGCACAACAACTAAACGGTAAATTAATTAAACTATACATGTTTGAATCGACCCAATCATGGTTTACAAATCAGTCATTGGCAGTGTCTCACAGACCCGTGGAAGCGATCAGAAAATTCAATAGAAACAGCAAACGTTTCCTAGAATTTTTTACACTTGATTAAAATCCAAAGGACACAAATGGAGTAAGATTTATGGTCTTTGCTCGCTGCAAAGACTGATTATCTAATATTGGAATATGAATTTGCTCAGTCATTGAGAAATAGTGATTAAACAATGATGGCTTTTTCCTGGTTGCTCATTGATTAAGTTTTCAGCGCCGCGTGTTTTTCCTCTAAGGAATGAATGTCAACCAACCGATATTAAGGGGGTCGGGGATGATGGAGTGGAAAGGCTGATGTTTAAATGACTTGACTTCATTGCTCGTGTAAATTTAGAAATAAGGTTTAAAAAAAAATGATAAATACAAATAAGGAAAGTAGAATGTTCTTCAACGGAGCTGACCCAACCGTAAGAACAAGATAGGCAATCTTAGAAAACATCTGAGACTTAAGCCCTGTACACACGTACCGATTGTCGGCCGTAAATATTCGGCCGCCGAACGATCGGCTGATTGTCGGCTTGTTAGTATGATGCTTCCGACAGCCGACAGCGCACTTTCGGCCGAATAGAATCTGATGTGCATGCTTTAAAATTTTTGTTGGCCGTCACCAGAACGGCCGATTGTTCGCCAGTCAGTACAGAATTCGGCTGACAGACAACAGATTTGCAAGACTGGGCATGCTCAGAAAAGAAAAAACACACGGAAAGTTAACCATCACATGACATCACTTCTGCAGTCGGCTGTTGTTGGCCGACAAATTTCGTGTGCAGTCTTTTGCAGTTTTCAACAGACACGACAGCCCTGGACAAAAGACGGCCGATCGTTCGGCCGACGATCGGTACGTGTGTACGGGGCTTAAGACTGGGTTCACATACAGTAGGTGCGAAGAATTGGTTTGTGGTTTTTACTGCATCTAATTCACATGACATGGCTCTCAATGGAGATGGTTAACACATGTCCAGGCAGCCGCGGTGCAGATTTTAAAAGGGTCCTGTCCGTCTTTGGGTCCGGTTCAGGGGCGATTTAGGTCCAAATTTTTGCCTGAACCAGTGAACAAAAACTCACCAGACCCCAGGCTGAAAACTGCAGCTGCACATACACTATATTTTTTGTAGTGCCGACTACTACAGTGATTGTCAGCACCTCCTGCGGACCATCATGTATGAGATACATTATATTGTCAAAAGTATTGTGACACCCTCCTTTACACGCACATGAACCTTAATGACATGACAGTCTTAGTCTGTAGGGTTCAATATTGAGTTGGCCCACCCTTTGCAGCTATAACAGCTTTAACTCTTCTGGAAAAGAATGTCCACAAGGTTTAGGAGTGTGTCTATGGGAATGTTTGACCATTCTTCCAGAAGCCCATTTGTGAGGTCAGACACTGATGTTGAACAGGAAAGTCTGGCTCGCAGTCTCCACTCTACTTCATCCCAAAGGTGTTTCATCGGGTTAAGGTCAGGACTCTGTGCAGGCCAGTCAAGTTCCTCCCCCCCAACTTGCTCACCTACACTATATTGCCAAAAGTATTGGGCCACCCCTCCAAATCATTTTGTGGATAGGGGAGGAACTTGACTGGTCTGCACAGAGTCCTGACCTCAACCCGATAGAACACTTTTGAAATGAATTAGAGTGGAGACTGCGAGCCAGGCCTACTCGTCCAAAGCAGTGCCTGACATCACAAATGCGCTTCTGGAAGAATGGTCAAACATTCCCATAGACACACTCCTAAACCTTGTGGACAGCCTTCTCAGAAGAGCTGAAGCTGTTATAGCTGCAAAGGGTGGACCAACTCAATATTGAACCCTACGGTCTAAGACTGGGATGCCATTAAAGTTCATGTGCGTGTAAAGGCAGGCGTCCCAATACTTTTGACAATATAGTTTCGCTTCTGGGCTGCTGGGAAAGCTGACAATCACTGTAGTAGTCATTGCTACAAAAACGAAAGCCATGATCTTCTGGGTCCTGTGTGAGTACCTTCTCTTCTGCACACTGACCATAGGGGTTTGCTTGCTTGGCACTGCCACCTTTCATAGAGCACTATTTAACCACTTGCCGACCAGCCGCCCTAGTTAGTGGCAGGTCGGCTCTGTTACGCTAAACGACATACCTGTACGTCACTTCGTGTAGCAGACAGTGGGGGCATGCACGCGCCCATTGGCTAGAGGGGCAGCCAATAAGCGGATCCGGTAGACGCAATGTCCACCGGGCACCCATGATCGCTCCCAATGGAAACAAAACGAAGGTCTGCCTATGTAAACAAGGCTGTTCTTTCAGTGATGAACACTGGGATCCTGTGTTCCTCCTATTTAGGAACACAGATCTCTGTGTTCATCCAGTGAGTCAATTCCCCACACAGTTAGTAAGCACTCCCTAGGCCCACATTTAATCCTTTGAGCGCCCCTGATGTTAACCCCTTCCCTGCCAGTGTCATTAGTACAGTAACAGTGCATATTTTTAGCACTGATTACTTTATTAGTGTCGCTGGTCCCCTCAAAAGTGTCAGTTAGGGGTCTGATCTGTCCGCCGCAATGTCACAGTCCCGCTAAAAATCGCTGATCGCCACCATTACTAGTAAAAAAATAAATTAAAATGACATAAATCTTTCCCCTAGTTTGCAGACACGATAACTTTTGCGAAAACCAATCACTTACACTTATTGGGTTTTTTTTTAACTAAAAATATGAAGCAGAATACAAACTGGCCTAAAATGATGAAAAAAATAGATTTAACATTTCTTATATTGGGAATGTTTTATAGCAGAAAGTAAAAAATATAGTTTTTTTTTCCAGAATTGTCGCTCTTTTTTTTGTTTAGAGCGCAAGAAATAAAAATCGCAGAGGTGATCAAATACCACCAAAAGAAAGCTCTATTTGTGGGAAAAAAAGATCATAAATTTTATTTGGTATATCATTGTTTGTTCCTCTGTACCTCTGTGCTGAGTGGATCTAACGGGAGTGGATTTTTAATTATCTATCAGCTGTGGCAGCTGTAGAGCTCTAATGAGGAAATCTGCTGGGCCTGCATCCCTTTAGACGTGTTCCTATTGGGAGTATCTCACCAAAAATGACATTTTTTGTTGCAGGGGATGTCAGAAATCTGACTTGTATCTTAGTGCAGACTTCTGGGAAAATTGGTGAGCCAATCTCACAAGCAGGAAATTATGTTTCTGGGGGTGTGGTCAGTATACATTCTGTGTACAGATCACCTCCAGGCGGCCATATTGCATTTTCAGAAAATTACAACAGCTGCAGATTGAAAAGGAAAGGTAATTTTTTAATAACATTCAATTACAATATGATTTGTGTCGCAATTGTATACGCTATATTGTTTTTTCTTTATTTGCTGATTTTTTCCCCCCATGAATGTGGAGTTACCCTTTAATGGTCCTTTTCGCCCGGCAGACTCCGTTTTGCTCAGCGGGGATCGATCGGTTGATCTCCGCTGAGCAGGCGGGTGACAGATCTGTCTCCGCTCACTGTGCAGAGATGGACCTGCCAGATCGACCCCGGACACGGCCGACAACAGCTGTGAAATGAATGGGAAGTGACATCACCTATTCCATTGTCAGCTGCCTCCTTTGCACCCGCTTACACAGCGAAGCCGCGGCTCGGATCAGATGGGTTTCAGGAAAAGGCATGTATACCTATTTCTTCTTTACAGGGTTAGATAGGTTAGGTTAGATTGTGGCTGTCTCAAGATATCGAGATTTTAGTGTTAGGGTGGACTTCTACTTTAAGGGCCCGCTGATTTTGTCTCAAGGTTCTTTCCTTGGTTCTTTCCCGTGATTGCAGAAAAGAAATTCGCACTGTTAATGGCCTGCATTAAAGGAGAAGTACGGGGAAAGCTTGTTTGGCTGTACTTCTCCTGTGGATCACAGGAGTGCAGTTCGTTTTGCACTCCTGTGACCGGTTTAAGGAGAGAGCAGACTGAAGCCATCACGACCATAGAGTCAGGATCAGTGGCGTATTTAGGTTTTGTGCTGCCCTAGTCCTGACTAAACTTGTGCACCCCCTAATTTAATTATGATCCACCCTTTCCTGTAAAGGCCACACCCCTTCCTGTTTATGACCCACCCTGTCATCTGTAAACCACAGACCACAACCACTGTGCCCATCAGCATAGCTTCATCAGTTCCCATAAGTTCAGCCTCATCAGTGCAGCCTTATCAGTGCTGCCTCTTTACTGCCCATCAGTGCAGCATATTAGTGTGGCCTCATCAGATGCCCCATAAAAAAGCTGCACCGCTTCTGCCACATACATGCCTAAAGGATTCCTGGTGAAGAGAAGTAAAATGTCTCTGCCACTGATGAAGAAAAGGACAGAGCGCAGGTCTCCCCCTCCAGCATGGATGGTGTAAATCAGGGGTCTTCAAACTATGGCCCTCCATTTGTTTAGGATTTACAATTCCCATCATGCCTAGTCATGTGAGTGTCAGAGTTTTACAATGCCTCATGGGATGTGTAGTTCTGCAACAGCTGGAGGGCCATAGTTTGAGGATCCCTGGTATAAACTGTGTCAGTTCCATGCCCCACTGGAGACTCTCCTCCCCTGGCCAGCCCCCACCAAGCTGTCCCAGCTCCCCCAACCACCCCCTGCTGGCCAGGTTGGGAACCCAGATTCAGCCGGTGAGTAGAGAATACCTGGAGCAGGGCTTCCGCTTGGAATGGAGGTCTGAAGGAGGACGGGAAGAGGGAGAGTGGGAGGGAGGCCGTGTCTCTGCACCATAGGCCCCTGGTTTGTACCTGCCCCCTGGGCTGAAAGTTGCCAGTCTGCCCCTGGCTCCCGCCCCCTCCACAGCCCAGCACTCCAGTGAGCGAAGAGGGGGCAGAGCAGCTTTCTGCTCAGGGAGCTGTGAGAACTGAGCGATCGGCTAAGTTCGATCACTAAGTTCTCAGTGTTGAAGGCACCGGGGAACAGATGCAGCATCGGAACGATGCTGCATCCACCTTGGTAAGTATGAATCTAAAAAAAAAACAAAAAACATACATCTCTTTTAGGGTGATACTAAACACACACTGTTTAATTCATATTGTCCTTTCTATTTCTGTATGTGGATAATGGCACTGTAATTATATTTTCTTTTTTTTAATTCAAGGTCTTATTTTGTATTACAGATTTTCTAAAATATACATTACACTCATCCTAAAACCATTATGTTCAAATAATAAATATAGAGAAAAAAATCAAAAATCAAAATCAATAAACTGTTTTAAATTGTCATACAAATATAAAGTATATTTGAAACCAAATCTTTATTGTTTTGTGGAATTAACATGGTGTGGGTGGATTTCTGCCAGTCACAGGCTGTGTCACGCCCCTCCAGCCTGAGTCTTATGCCTCATGCACACAATCAGATAATCGGATGACTTATCATTCACATTTTGTTGCATAATACTAGTATCCAGTGCTTTTTTTCTCCGAGAATGGGTGTAGGTACTCCCCTCTTCTGAGTCACTGCTTGTCTCCACTCCCTACCCACCTCCGAGCGCTGTCCTTTGGTTCCACCCTCTGCCTACCTCCCAGTAGCCCCCCCTTTGAGAGAATACAGAACCAAGTATCATGTAGTGGGTCTTGGTAATTTCTATGGAAATTGTGAATGATAACTAGAAAAGCGGTAAAATAGATCCCCTGGAATCAGCAACAATAGACCCTCCCCCCAACAATAGATCCCCCCAGCAGCAATAAATCTTCCCCTGCATCGATAGAAAAAACAATAAAAAAGATCCACTGCAATCAGCAACAAAAAACCCCCAACAACAATTGCCCCCCAGCAACAATAAATCCTCCCCTGCAACAATCACCCCCCCCCCCAATAAATCCTCCCCTGTAACAATAGACTCCCTATCCCCAACAACAATAGCCCCCCAGTAACAAAAGTTCCCCCAAGCAACAATTAATCCTCCACTGCAAAAAAAAAGCCCCACCCACAACAAAATGCCTGCCAGCAACAATAGATTCACCCCAGCAACAATAGATACCCCAGCAGCCAGCATCAATAGGCCCTTCAGCTCACCCCACTGGACCCAGCACCCCTTTGCCATTGCATACATTCAGACTGGAGGTTCCGGAAATGCGTTCCCCCGCGTTCCCGCTGAAAAAAAGCCCTGCTAGTATCCAATTCAACAATGCGTACTAAACGTATGATTTTTTTCGTACAATTGTGGAAAAGCTTCCTTGTTGTGTAGCTACGTATCAGCAACGTCAGCCAGGCTTTTTCAGGGTAATTTTCAGGTTTCCCAATCATGCGTTTTCTATGTCTATCGATTTTTTAGCAGACGCATGCTGTACTGATTAAACGGTTGTCGTTCCCTAGGCTATCGTACGACAAAAAATTTAGTGCTTGTCCCTTTGGATTTTAATGAACTAAATGTCGTGATCGGCTGTCGAAAGCTGTGTACTAACGATCAGAACATCGTGTGTTCAATTCAAAAGCTATTTTTTTCTGTAGCCTCTATTAATCTATGTGTAATATCCTCTGCTATTTACTATTGTGTATACACCCACATGTGTGACCCTGTAGTCACATGGGCTGCTCAGATGATAGGGAGGAAATGCTCAGCATAGAAACTCACTGAAAACTGAGCATGTGCAGAGCTGCCAACACTGCTCTGCAAAATCCCCATCTGCAATGAGGACATGGACAGGAGGGGGAGAAAGAGAGCAGCAGGATCAATCAAGTTATTTGCAAAATACAGAAAACAAATCTCATAGTGACTGAGTGAGTATGAACAGCATGTAATACATAATTCATTAATAGTCTATTATGATGTTGGTTTAATGACACGTTAATGTTATAATTAAACAGAGATTGGAACAGATGGGGCAGATAAAATGATTTCCCTTGTTTACTCTGTAACATGGGTGTAAAATGTACTTTTTTTCAACATTATTCTATTCTGCTCTATAGATTCCCGTTAAAGTGGAAGCCAAATTTTATGTTATAATGAGGGTGAGGTAGAGTTCCCCCAGCAGCATGGAGATCAGACACACAGAGGGCTGTATGTGGATTCTTCTCCTTAACCCTTCTTCTGTCAGCAGTGGGGGGGGGGGGGGGGGCAACTGCAAATGGATGAGCAATAATGCAATTATGATGTGCAGTAACCTCTAACAGCCAATGGGTGAGCTGCAATAATGTGCAGTAACCTCTAGCAACCAATATGTGAGCAGGACTGATATGCAGTAACCTCTAGAAACCAATAAGTGAGCAGTAATAATGGGCAGTAACCTCTAGCAACCAATCAGCGAGTGGTAATGATGCGCAGTACCCTCTAGCAACCAATCAGTGGTAATAATGTGCAGTAACCTCTAGCAAACAATCAGTGAGTGGTAAGGATGTGCAGTTACCTCTAGAAACCAATCAGTGAGCAGTAATAATGCACAGTAACCTCTAGCAACCAATCAGTGAGTGGTAAAGATTTGCAGTAGCCTCTAGCAACCAATCAATGAGTGGTAAGGATGTGCAGTACCCTCTAGTAACCAATCAGTGAGTGGTAAAGATTTGCAGTAGCCTCTAGCAACCAATCAATGAGTGGTAAGGATGTGCAGTAACCTCTAGCAACCAATCCGTGAGTGGTAAGGATGTGCAATAACCTCTAGCAACCAATCAGTGAGTAGTAATAATGTGCAGTAACCTCTAGCAACAAATCAGTGAGTGGTAAGGATGCGCAGTACCCTCTAGTAACCAGTGAGTGGTAAGGATGGGCAGTAGCCTCTAGAAACTAATCAGTGAGCCTGGACCAATCAGTGAACCTGGACCAGTTCTTGATGTTTACATTATTAAAGTTTTTTGAGTTAAAGCCTGTTATACCTGAAGGGTTTCACATGTACTGTCACTTTAAGGCTGGCTCCATCCAGGAGTGATGACAAGGGTCAAGGGGCAGAGTGGCCATCTTTAGACACATGTAGAGATGTATTGATATGCAGAGCTGTCCTGTAATGCTGTACAGTGAGTCCTGAATAAACAACCGTTGTTCCAGACCAGAGTCCTGTGTCTCTCACAACACGGAGAATATAACAGTGGCGACGAGGATGGGATTTACAAGGTTACTATCCGTGTGAGAAAGGAAAGGAAGAAAAAAAAACTCTGGATTGTCAGGAATACAAACACCCACAGAGCCCAGCAGGAAAATGTCATTGATCGGGACATTAAGTGAATTTGATGGCGAACAGACAACGTGGATTTCTTGGATTGAAAGATTAGAACAATATTTCTGTGCAAATGCCATCCCAGACGACAGGCAAGTAGCAGTGTTTCTGACAGTGGTTGGTGCTAGGACATATGACACTCTTAGGGATCTCCTTTTCCCTGAAAAACCAGCAACTAAGACTTTGGCAGAGCTCCTGACACTGTTAGGAAATCACTTCCAGCCTAAACCACTAGAGATTGCAGAAAGATTCAGGTTCTATCAGCGGCAGCAGCAGCCAGGTGAAGATATTAAGGCTTATGTGCTCGCCCTTCGCAGACTAGCCTCAACCTGTTCTTTTGGGGAGTATTTACCAACTGCACTGAGGGATAAGTTTGTCATGGGACTGAATAGTGAGTCTAGCCAAAAGAGACTGTTAACAGAGAAAGACCTTACCCTTACAAAGGCAATTGAGATAGCTTCAGTGATGGAAATGGCTGTGAAAGATACAGAAGCTTTGAACCCCCAGAGCAGAAGGGAAGAGGTTAAAGAGGAAGTTTTCAGAACAGCAGTCAAGCAAACTGCAGCTAACTGTAAATATAGAACCTCACCAACCAGGACGTCAGCTTGCTACCGTTGTGGGAATACAGACCATGATCACAAAGTCTGCCGGTTTAAGGATCAGCTCTGTCATAATTGTGGAAAGGCAGGCCATCTGAAACGAGTCTGCCGTAGTAAGAAGGTGCGAAATAAACAACCTCTGAACCCCAGGACAAAGGCATATATGGTGGGAAGATATACATCGTCATCTGAATCAGAGGATGAGGAAGTGCTCCACAGATTGGACATACATCATATGCATTCAGCACCCTCAGCAATGACTGTAGAGGTAACCGTGGAAGGAAAGAAACTCAAGATGGATGTAGACACAGGAGCAGCAGTTTCAGTTATCACCCAGAAACAATGGAGAAAACTTCTGATCCGAACAACTGTCCGTCCAACACCAATCAAACTGCAGACATATTCAAAGCAGATACTCCACCCACTGGGGTACGTGAAAGTACAGGTATCCTACAAGGGTCAGACAAAGAGAATGCCATTATATATCCTAGAACATGGGGGACCCCCTCTTTTTGGGAGAGACTGGATTGCTCACTTTGGCATGCCAGACATCGCCATTAACCCCTGCAACACCGTGACCATCCCATCAGGGGATGAAGAGGCATGGGTGAAGTCCCTGAAACAGCGATTCCCGCAAGTCTTTGATAACCATTTGGGAAAAATAAAGCATGACTGTGTGAGACTCAGGCTGAAACCCAATGCCCAGCCTAGGTTCTTCAAAGCTCGGACGGTACCTTTCGCACTCCGAGCAGGTGTGGAAGCTGAACTAAGCCGGCTGGAGGAACAAGGTGTCATCTCAAAGGTAGAGCACAGCGAGTGGGCATCACCAGTTGTACCAGTAAAGAAAGCGAATGGGGACTTACGCATTTGTGGCGATTTCCGCATGGCACTAAATTCTCAACTGGAGATAGACCAGTATCCCCTACCCAGAGTAGATGACATTTTTGCCTCTCTTGCAGGAGGTCAAAAGTTCACCAAGCTTGATCTCAGGCAAGCTTATTTACAGTTTGAGGTCCACCCTTCGTCCCGCAAGTTTCTAACAATCAACACTCACAAGGGACTGTATGAATACAATCGGATGGTGTTTGGGGTAGCCTCCGCCCCAGCCATTTGGCAACGCAAAATGGATGAGATTTTGGCGGACATTCCTTTCACACAGTGCCTGTTAGATGACATGCTCATCACGGGCCTGACGGACCAGGAACACAAGCGTAACGTGGAGCTTGTGTTGGCCAGACTCCAAGAGCAGGGTCTAAAAGTGAACTTAGCGAAATGCCAATTCATGGTACCTAAATTGGAGTTTTGTGGCCACCTTGTGGATGCAGAGGGTATACACACCACGGAAGCCAAAGTTAATGCTTTAGTAAAAGCTCCAGCCCCGACCAACGTCCAGCAGCTGCGATCATACCTGGGCTTGCTGAACTATTACCACAAATTCCTGCCGGATCTAGCACACACTTTGTTTCCATTAAACAAGCTTTTGGAGAAACACTCCAGATGGAACTGGTCGGCTGCATGCCAACGTGCTTTTGAAGTTTCTAAGCGAAAGCTGTTGGCGTCACGCATGCTCGTGCACTATGACCTCCAAAGGCCTCTCACCTTGGCTTGTGATGCCTCACCCTATGGTCTAGGGGCTGTACTATCTCACGTTTTACCAGATGGGTCAGAGAAACCTGTGGCATTCGCCTCCAGGTCCTTGACAAAAGCAGAAAGCAATTACTCTCACATTGACAAAGAGGCTCTGGCGCTCATATGGGCAATTAAGAAGTTTCATCTTTACCTGTATGGTAGGGAATTCACCATACTGACTGATCATAAACCACTCCTTCAGATCTTTAGCCCTGACAAAGGCATCTCCCAGACGACTGCAGCCCGTCTTCAACGCTATGCCCTATTCTTGGGAGCATATAGCTACAAAATCCAGTATCGCAGCCATGATGCCAACGCTAATGCAGACGCCATGTCCCGTCTGACAAGGACATTAACAGACTCTTCTCCACCTGTCAAGAGTTGTCGTTACACTAGCCTGTCCTTTCTGTCTTCCGGGGAAGTAGCAGCCCATACAGCCAAGGATACCTTCCTTAAGACAATACTCTCCTGGGTACGGTACGGTTGGCCTGCAACTGTCACACAGGATTATGAGCCTTACTTCCGTAGGCGTCTGGAATTAACTGTGTCTGGCAACTGTGTTTTATGGGGAGACCGAGTGATCGTTCCACAGACCCTCCGGAGACACATTCTGGAATTGCTACATACTGGTCATCCCGGGGGCACACGTATGAAACAAAAGGCCCGAGGCTATGTGTGGTGGCCAAACCTCGACTCCGATATCACGACATATGTGAATGCGTGTGCTGGATGTGCACAAACTGCGAGAGACCCTCCTCGAGGGTGCGTCCAGCCCTGGACTTGGCCCACGGTTCCCTGGTTTCGCCTACACTTGGACTTTGCAGGCCCGATCAGGGGACACACCTTTTTGATCATTATTGATGCCCATTCAAAGTGGCCTGAGGTCGTTCCTGTTACTCAGCCAACGACTAAGGCGACGATTTCCATACTGTTACATCTCGCTGCTACGTTTGGATACCCCAGAGAAATTGTCACAGACAACGGTGCACAATTCACAAGCCAGGAGTTTCAGGGTTTCCTGACTGCCCACAACATCAAACACAAGTTGACCGCACCTTACCACCCGGCTACAAATGGTCAAGCAGAAAGGTTTGTACAGACCTTCAAACGCTATTTCAAAGCTACTGTGGCTACAAGTAAACAACAGTCCCTGTCACCCCAGCAGCTGGACTCCTTCCTTTCTGCTTACAGAACCACACCACATGCAACCACTGGGAAAACTCCAGCTGAACTTCTTTTGGGTCGGCAGCCATGGACTGTTTTGGATATGCTCCGCCCTCAAACGGTCCAGGAACATGTACGGCAGTCCCAAGACAAGAGGGTCGAACACGACGAGATTCCCCGGTTTACAGCCCAGCAAAAGGTATGGGCCCGATCTTATGGCGCTTCCAACACTCGTTGGCTTCCTGCTATCGTCGCAGAGACTTTGGGACCCAAAATGTATAGGGTCTGCCTGGAAGATGGTTCCATTTGCAGAAGGCATGTGGACCAATTGCGTTCTCGTTCTCAGCTGCCCGAATCCCTGACATCGGCTGCACCTCCAGTGTCTCAAGGATCTGCTCCTACCGGATCAGGAGGCATTGAGACTGATGCTTGGGGAGACTCTGAACTTTTGAACTCAGCTCCAACAGAGCCCTCCAGCCCTGGTCCAGAGGTCTGCTCACCCTCTGAGCTAGGGAATCCCCTCTTGGCCCCGCCGGTGTCCATTCCGGCCAGCCCTGCTTCCTCCAGCCCCGAGTCGCTGGGTGCCCGTCCTCAACGACACTGTCGCCCTCCTGACCGGTTTCAAATGCAAGACCGGTTACGAGACTTTCGACGGGCCCGCCGAAAGTGATCCGCTGCCATTTTCCCCCCGGAGCTTCCCTGGAAGTTGTTCTCACATCCGGACGTGGAAGAAACCATGTAAATCTCCTGAGTTGGAGGACTGTATTGGACAATTATGAGTTACTGTTTTATGCCTGTTCTCGTTTTGTTGTTTTTTTTTTTTTTGTTTTTTGTTTTTTTTTTTAGGTATGGATGGAAGGTGTTATACCTGAAGGGTTTCACATGTACTGTCACTTTAAGGCTGGCTCCATCCAGGAGTGATGACAAGGGTCAAGGGGCAGAGTGGCCATCTTTAGACACATGTAGAGATGTATTGATATGCAGAGCTGTCCTGTAATGCTGTACAGTGAGTCCTGAATAAACAACCGTTGTTCCAGACCAGAGTCCTGTGTCTCTCACAACACGGAGAATATAACAAAGCCATAGATGGTTCAAATCTTGGCCAGTTCAGCTGAACTAACTGAGATTCGAACCATGTATGGGCAGGCTTAATGTACCCAAGTTGATCGATCGTTTAACTTGTGTACAACCAGCCTGCCAGATTTCACATGCCATTATTGCTAGTGGCTTTTATTCACTGTGTTCACAATGACTCCGCGGGAGGGAATCACCTGTCAACACTGACTGTGTTGATGCCGGAATCGGGTGATTTTCTTTCCTGCAACCCGTGGATGCAGAAAAGAAAATCGCTTAGTCTATGGCCGGCTTAAGTCTATGTGTGTGTGGCAAGAAAATGTTTGCCCAGAGTCCAGTCAATATTAAAGACGGCTCTGACGGTAGCCAATCAGCTTCTAATGTCAGCTTGTTCCATTAAGCTTTGGCAATAGAACCTGGAAACTGATTGGTTACTATGCATAGTGGTGCGATGTGCTGATGTCACCAATCCTGCGAGTCCCAGAAGGACGGGTTATTATGTATGTGCAGCCGATACTTATGATTTTAGGCGTTTTATATTGCTAATTGATGTAAGTGGATTACTTTTTTATTCAAATAAATCTGCAATACTACACTATGCCCAGTTTTATTTGTTTTGGGTAATTCAATGGAATTGAATTGAGGAGAGAGAGAGAACCCCTATTGGAGGACCTATGTGGATGGTGTAAAGCCCAGACCTAGCTTGATATCTATGCAATTGATGACCTATTGTAATGAGGGGTCATTGACATTTAGTAAGGGTGGCAATTCATCTTTTGGTGGTGGTGTCTCTAATCACATTTCAAGGTGGTGGATGGCGGCACCAGCAATTTGGGAACATCACATTGTTGGGACTTTATTTCAACATTATATTTATATACAGTACATGTGTTCTTGATTTGTGCTGCACTTTTAGGCACTGAATAGCGCAACTTTAAGTTATTATATGTACTATGCACAGCTGCACAGTTTTAGTAAATCCCCCCCCCCCCAAACTTTTTTCCATAAAATGTTCTGAAAGGTGGTGGAAAGTTGGAAAGTGTGTGTGGAGGAGCTGGTAGAGTTAACTTCTTAGTAAATAAGAAATAAGCTAAGGCTGGGAAGATATGCAATGGATGGAGTATTATTGTTTAATGCAGCGCCTGGCAGGCTGAGCGCAGCCGATACACAGATCATTAATTATTGTTATGGCTTCAGGGAACACACCGAGGAAAAGAGCTTGCTGGGAATTCCCACAAGCCTCACAGGCAGAGCCTTTTATTACTGCATGTGCCGCCTTGCTTTGCAAAGTTCCCCAAGCTCCACAGTGACTTGTAAAGCGGAGTTATCTCATTAGAAACATCTGTAGCCCATGCAGCTTTTAATTTTCATAGTCGTGTGTGGAGCTGTAATGAGAGCCAATGATGCCTCAGTGACCCTTGAAATTCATACTGTTACAGCAGAGGTACTTTTCCTCCCAGCTGCCAGCCATTGGTGTTGGGCACTGGGAACACATTTAGCAACCATTAAAAAAAAAGAAGTCAAATTACAACAGTGGATTAGTGCCATCAAAGTGAACTACTCATGCACTAAATGCATTAACCACTAGGAGACGGCGCAGAAAATTAATCTATGGTGGTACCTAACCCCTTACAAAATTTCACAATTTTCCACCAATGTTAACAATCTGTGCTGGAAAGGACGTGGACAGGTAGGAACATTAAAACATATGCTATGGTCCTGCCCTGGATTGAGATGCTTCTGGCGCTCCGTCTCCAGACTTATTTGTACAGTTACAGGCACAACACTGACGATAAGGATAGAGCAAGCCCTGCTAAGCATTGATATGTGGGGGGAACTTCACCCACATGTGAAATTCATCTCTATGGCCATTATCTCAGTAGCCCGTAACCTGATTGCACAACATTGGAAATCACCTCTGATTCCAAGCTTGATAGAACTTAAAAATCGAGTGGATGAGATACACAGTTTGGAACGCACAGTGGCGCACAATAAAGGTACTCCAGATCAATTTTACGATAGAAGTATTTTGTGGCAACAATATAGAGCTACCCCCTAAACAAATAAAAAATAGTTCACTACTCCTTACATTTCCTTATAGCACTCTTTGAGAGAAGACCATATTGTATTAAACTATCTATGATTTACTAGAACTATGGAAAAACACTCTATCGACCACTCTATCTTGATCTGACTGTTCTCTGTTTCTACTTTCTAAACCTACCTTGCAAGTACAATCTGTTTAAAACGTTTTATAAAGGTATTGTTGTATATCTGAATATACTGTTTTATGTCATGCGTAGACGTGTTCTCACTGGAAAAGATGGATACTGTACTTGTTGTATTGCAGTTATATTTAAAAAATTTAATAAAAAAAATTATTTGAAAAAAAAAGAAGTCAAATTGATGTGTGGACTTCATCACATTTATTTATATATTTATTTCATGTACAGGCGGTCCCCGGGTTACAAACAAGATGGGGTCTGTAGGTTTGTTCTTAAGTTGAATTTGTTTGTAAGTCGGAACAGGTACGTTTTTTAAGTGTAACTCCAGCCAAAATAAAAATGTTAACATTTTTTTGATAGCATAGGGAATGATTCACACCCCTGTAATGTTTGTTTTCCTCTTTGTGCCCCCGTTCAGAAGATTTCACCTCACTTCCTGTCCCTGTGACAATTGAATTTTGAAAATGTTGGATTGTTGTGGAAACAAGGATTGGTGATTAAAGCTTCAGTGGAGACACCTTTTTTTCCCATGAAGACTCTTACAGGAGTGAATTTCCTCTCACTTCCTGTTGTCTCCCTCCGTTTGTAAGAAGGAGATGTTTGTAGGTCGGATATTTGTAACCCGGGGACTGCCTGTATTTGTATAGGGCTGTCAATTTACACAGCGCTTTACATATACATTGTACATTCATATTAGTCCCTACCCTCAAGTAGCTTACAATCTAAGGTCCCTAACTCCCATTCATGCATAGTAGGGCCAATTTAGACAGGAACCAATTAACCTACCATCATGAAACCCATGCAGGCACAGGGAGGACATGCAAACTCCAGGCAGATAGCGCCATGGTTGGGATTCGAATCACTGACCCTTTTGCTGGTAGGTGAAAGTGCTAACCACTACACCACTGTGCCGCCGTAGTTGCTGTCTTGTGGCACCAGATGAATCAGTATCACCTTCATTTGCAGGATGATAAGTGTGGGTAATGGTGCTTAATTATTTATCGTTTTAAATTGGCAAATGTTTAAAAGTGAACGACTCCTAAACGTAACATTGGCTGCGATACAGCAAAAGTTACTAAAACCGGATTCCCTGTTGAAGAGTTGCAGTTCAGATGCAGGTCAGCAGCAAACGATGCTTGATAGGGCAGGTAAATTCAGATTGCAAACGTGTTTTGTAAATGTAGTGAATTTTAGAGATAGATTAATGCTCAACGGAAATCTTCGTTTTATTTTAGATTCGTTTGTTAACCTCCCTGGCGGTATAATTATGTCAGGAATTCTCTACCAAAAGCGTTACAATTTTTTGCATGGAAATATGGCTTTATATATTATAGGCCTACAATTCTTAGTAATTACTGACTTAAACCTGACCAAAACAAGACTCTAGTAGACATCCCAGATGTGATAAATTTGAAACACAAACGCATGAATTATAATCTAATCAATAATATAATGTTATTATATAATATATAATATATATATACATATATATATATATATATATATATATATTATATAATAAAATTATATTATTGATTAGATTATAATTCATGCGTTATAATATATATATATATATATATATATATATATATATATATATATATATGTGTATATATATATATATATATATATGTGTGTGTGTGTGTGTGTGTATATATATACATATATATATATATATATATATATTATATATATATATATATATATATATATATATAATATAAATGTTATGTGTTTGTGTTTTGTGCAACGTTCAACGTTTGAATTTCCCTCCCTAGTTCCGCTCCCATGCAGCATTGCTGCTGCAGGGAATGGAACCAGGAAGTCCTCATACCGACGGACGAGCGGCGGGGATCTCGGCTGGCAATCACAGCAATGGGTGATCATCGCTGGATCGCCAGGAGAAGGGAGACACCGCTGCACGCTCTGCACATCTACCCCGAGCGTGACTCGGGGATATCGATAACAGCATGGAAAATCCACCCCGTGTCACGCTCGGGGATACCGCTAGGCAGGTTAAAGTGATTGTAAAGTCTCTTTTTTTTTTTTTAAATAACAAACATGTTATACTTACCTCCCCTGTGCAGTTGGTTTTGCACAGAGTGGCCCGGATCCTTCTCTTCTCGGATCCCTGGCAGCCCCCCTGGCCCCTCCCTCCTGTTGAGTGCCCCCATAGCAAACTGCTTGCTATGGGGGCATTCAACAGGAGGGAGGGGCCAGGATCACCCGACCCGAGCCACAGCTGCCTGTATCCATTCAGACACGGAGACTCTCTGCTCACGGACCTGTCAGAACCGAGTGATCGACGGTGTTTGATCGCTCGGTTCTCAGTGCAGAGATTCAGCATCTACCTAGATAAGTATAATACTGTACTGGAAAAAAATGTAAAGCCATAATTCTCTTTTAACTTCATGTTCATTGTTTCGATGGTGCAATCAATCCTTCTTGTTTTCTGTCATCCTCTCCTCTTTTTTCCTTCCATGTTTCCCAGCATCAGAGTCTTTGCTTCGCATTAGGTGGGCAAAGTATTTGAGTTTCAGCTTCAGGATCTGTCCTTCCAGTAAATATTCAAGACTGATTTCATTCAGGATTGACCGATTTGACCTTCCGGCCCCCTAAAGGGACTTTCAAGAGTCTTCAATTTGTTCTGCGTTCACCCTTCCTTATGGTCCAACTTTTACAGCCATGGGTTACTACAGGAAATACCATAGCTTTGACTATACGGCACTTTGTTGGTAGGGTGATATATGTTTTATAGCAGAAAGTAAAACTTGTTTTTTTTCAAAATTGTCTGTCTTTTTTTTGTTTATAGTGCAAAAAATAAAAAAACGCAGAGGTGATCAAACACCACCAAAAAAAAAAAGCTCTATTTGTGGGAAGAAAAAAGGAAATCAATTTTATTTGAGTACAGCATTGCACAACAAAGCAATTGTCAGGTAAAGTAACGTTGTGCCGTATCGCAACAAATGGCCTGGTCATGAAGGGGGTAAACCTTCCGAGGCTGAAGTTGGTAAAGCTGAACTCCAGGCATGATCTTTATTGCGTACTGCTAAGAAGGAGGGCCGGCTGTACTGTCTTACTGCAGACACCAATCCTCATCTGCCCGAGCCCCCCCTCCTGCAGCATTGCCAGCTTCTCCTCCTTGCTCCCTCTGGCTGCACTGGGAGGGATTGGTTCTAGTATATGCACCGCTTCCATCTGCTGTGCATTGCTCCCTGTGTGCCCCTTTCCCTCGCAGCGCTGCTGGCTTCCCTCCTCTCCTCTCCTGCCAGCAGCTGCTGCAGGCACACAGATGGATGTTTCAGGATGGAGAGCGGGAAAAGGGGGTTGGTAAATGTGTCATTTTATGGCCCCTTCCTTTCCTGAATGAACACAGTGAGCCATTGATACCAATCACTCCTGTGCCCATTCATTACTGAAGCATAGTAAACTGTATTTATTTGTAGCACCCTCCTAGGTAGGTGCTAGTGAGAGAGTATAGTTTTTGCCTCTGTCTGCCTATCTGAGGAGCAGCAGGGAAATCTATATTGCTTTCTGCTTACCAGAGAGCAGGATCTGTGAGTTAGGTCTGCCCATGGTGTTCAGTGTGTGATTCATCTGGTCTAGGAAGTGTTTCGCACGGGTCCAATAGGGAGGCATGTTGGAGAGTGGAGGAAATCTGACCAATGGATACACAGGCTTTGATACAGCCTCAGTGATTGGCACAGACCGATTGTCTCGGTGCATCGTGGGGTGTGGTATAAAAGCCAGGAGCACATGTGCTGAGGGGTCTTTGACTGGTGAGCAAAGTCCCGGAGGGAGGGAGGCGGCTGCCTCCTCCTCTGTAGCAGTGGCACGCGGTCACAGGCAGTCGGCCTGGGGTCCAGGAAGGAAGGAGCTGAACCCAGAGGTCCATGAGAGCTGACTGAGGGGGTAGAGACACTGGAGTTGCTTGAAAAACAGTATAGTGAGTACAGGGGATCTTGTCTAGGGGCCTGACCTGAGGGGGGCCACCCCGGTGTAGGATACTCAGAGGATGGGTGTCAGCAGGTCAAGTGAAAGGGGGTACTAGGTGTGTATCTTAAAGATCATTCATCTTAACAAGTAATCCTAAATTCAGCTAAGTGGCAAGGTGAATCAGCAGCCTGGCTGCATCTTCAGACATGAGTCCTCACTTATTGTTAATAGTTCAAGTTGGAGTATCCCACTCTTCCCTTCTCCCATCCCTAATTTAAATAAAACCACAAAAACAACTATATCCCCTAGACTGTTCATTGACTGAGCCAGAGAGTAAAGAGTTAAATTGTGCATGCTGCAGTTGATAATGGTAACCCAGGGGGATCCTAAGGTGAACAACCCAGCAGTCCTCAAGGGGGCAGTGCTACATATTTTTATCAGTTTGCGAATGAAAAGGAAGCCTCAGAGCACTTCCTATTCATTCATCTGTGCAACTGAGGTTACAGAGAAAGAGACTGATAAATCTATGTCATCCAGGGGAGGACTGGGTCAGGGGGGCAATTGCCCCCTGGGCTGCCCTGATGCTCCGTAAAAAGGCTGCACTGCTTCTGCCACAGACATACCTAAAGGATTCCTGGGGAAGAGAAGTAAAAAAGTCCCCACTGTTCCGTGAGAATTACCTACCCGTGAGAATTACCTACCCCTCGTCACTTCCGGTGCTCGGCACTGTATGTAATGCGGCGGTTACATTAAAACAGCTGGGCTGCAATACGAATCATCTCCGCTCCTGTCCCGGTCACTTCCCTGATCTCGGATAGTAAATATAAAAGCGGCGGCGGCTGTATGAAAACATAAATCACGGAGCCGAAAGCCGCTTTTATATTTACTTGCCGAGAGCAGGGAAGTGACCGGGACAGGAGCGGAGATGATTCGTATTGCCGCACAGCTGTTTTATGTAAGCGCCGCGTCGGTAGGTTTTTCTGACGGTACACCGTGATCGTTTCATACTAGTGCGCATGCGCACTAGTAAGCTCCTCTGTTCTTCCATCACGTATCCGGGGCTCTGAGCATGCGCAGTGCTGCGCTGCTCAGCTCTTTCTGGCCGGAAGTGACGAGGGGTAGGTAATTCTCACGGGGTAGGTAATTCTCACGGAACACCCACCGCTAACCTACTGAGTGCTGGTTGAAGACAAGGACAGAGCGCAGACCTCTCCCCCTGCATGGATGGAGTAAACTGTGTCTGAGTAGAGGCTGGTTCCATGCCCCACTGGAGACTCTTCTTCCCCCGGCAAGCCCCAACCGAGCTGTCCTAGCTGCCCCCAACCACCCCCTGCTAGCCAGGTCGGGAACCCAGATTCAGCCAGTAGAGAGTATCTGGAGCAGGGCTTCAGCTTGGAATAGGGGTCGGGAAGAGGGAGAGTGGGAAGGGGGCCTAGTCACTGCACCATGGGCCTCTGGTTTGTACTTGCCCCCTGGACTGAACGTTGCCACTCTGCCCCGATGTCATCAGTCACTTTTGGCCAGAGGGGGCCCTGTCAGGTAGACTGTATGGGGCCCCACGATTTCTAACAGCAGCCCTGAGTATCCCCTTAGTACTTATGAATTATTACAGTAGCTGATTCCAGAGATGTTTGATATGTACGGCATTTTCTAAATGTACGATTTTAGCCAACATGGTGCAGCATCTCAAGAAAGCCTCTTCTTATGCTCGGGGCTCTGCGCACTTCCTCCAGCTGCAAAACTCCCCATCTATTTAGCCTCGTTATTCCCAGAAAAGCCTTTGACAGGGACCCCAATCAACTGTTCTTATTAAAGGCATAACAGGAGACGGTGCCCAGATAGAGCACTCTAAGGAAGTGGCCACACTCAGCAATCAGCAGAGGAATTAAGTTCATTGTGTGCGGAAGAGAAGGAGTGTTGTCTTGTGGGTGATCAGGAGTATTTGCAATCAAGTTGCGGAATCCAGATACTAACGCGCAGGAAACACATACACATTTTGGTGGCAAGAATATTCCTTATTTAGGAGTGATTGTAATTATAGGTTGCGAAATTGTCACACACACACACACAATCATTCATGTGGAAATGTACTCCATAGCAGGCAGACAAGAGAGGTGAGAAATGTAGACTAAAACGAGCAAGAGTTGCAGTAAGAGATCCATGGGTTAAGCTCAGGGATTTTTTTGAGCAGGAATGCGGGTGAACGCAGTTCCGGTGTTCTGCCGAAAACTCCAACTCGCCAAAATCTCCAACCACGTCACTTCTGGTAATTGGACATTGGAGATTTTGATGAGTTGGCTGTTTTCACAGAACATCAGCAGCCAATACTCTACAGTACACGATATAAGTGGACATTGTTAGTCCACCCATTAATAACCAACAACATGGCCACCGCCAAGGTGGCGACAACTTTTTTCTTCCTTACCCGGTGTTCTGTGAAAACAGCCAACTCTTCGAAATCTCCATTTGCTGCTGGAGAGTCACCGGGCCACCGGAAGTGACGTGGTTGGAGATTTTGGTGAGTTTGAGTTTTCGGCAGAACACCGGCACATCCAGCACCTCCAGCACCTCCAGCACTGAATGTATGTAATGGCAAGGGGTGCTGGGGGGTCTATTGATGCTGGCTACTGGGGAATCAATTAATGTTGGAGATGATCTATTTTTGCAGAGGGGTCTATTGTTGCTGGTGGAATATCTATTGCTGCCAGGGGTGGGTCTTATGTTGCTGGGGGGGTCAATCATTGCTGGGAGGGATCTACTGTTGTGGGAGGGGTCTGTTGTTTCTGGCTGCTAGAGGGTCTTTTGGTGCTGACTGCTGAGAGTCTAATGTTGCTGTGGTTGATCTATTGTTGGTGAGGGGGTCCATTCTTGCTAGCTACAGGGAATGTATTTTACTGTCTTCCTTGTTGTCAATAACAAATTCCATACAAATCGCTTAGCACTACAAAACGATACTTGGTTCTGTATTCTCTAAAAGGAGCAGTACTGGAAGGTGGGGTGGGGGTGGAATCAAGGAACGTGCTCAGAGGTGAGTACAGGGCAGAGACATGGGGTGACTTAAAAGGGGGGAGTTCCTGCACCTATTCTCTGAGAAAAAAAGGCCTGGTTAAAGAGGACGTAAACTTCCATCTTTAAATTTTACCTGTAGGTGAGCATATATTAAGGCTTACTTATAGGTAGTGTAAATATCTCCTGACTTTCACAGTTTAGGAGATATTTACTGACCTAGCAGCCAGTTACGTCACTGGCGTATGCGCTCTGAAGGAACAGCTACCCGTGCCAGTTCTTCAGAGCAGTGCGCCGTGACTGGTGGCTCCCACTCACACGCAGGAGTGATGTCATAGCGGCTCCAGCTCTGTGACCCAGAAGGAAGACCGGGTAGAGATGGACGATGCCTCCACCGATGGCATCGCATCGCTGTAACGCTTCATTTGTAGGTAAGTTTAACATAATGTGCTAGTATGCGATGCAGCTGCTGGCATCACCACGATACCCTTTTGTAGAGCCGATGGTTGGCTTTCTTGAAATAATAACCAATACGGCTAAGCAGCCGTTCGGCTGTTATTACAAGCAGTGGTCACCCGGGCTTCCCATCCCACCAGAAAGGCCCAAGCCACCAGCTGGCCAGAGACCCGAACAAAGCTGGAATCTGGAAGGCGGGGTTTAGGTTCATGTGACCGCTGTGACTGGCTGTCACGGGGGTCACATGAATGGAAAGCTCCAGATTGCAAGCAGCGATCATGAGTGTTCCGTTAGCTGCCGATAACTGTGACAGTAGTGCGCAGGGAGTGCGCTCTCTGCACAGCTGTATTTGCCCTAATAAATGCAAATATTTGGCCACTCAGCGCAAAGGCCCACCTGCCGAAAGGCCACATATTTGCATTCTCTTGGTGCATAGGGGTTAATGTTTAAATTATTGTAAACTCTTCCTTAATCTTTTGATATTTGTGTTGTCTCCAGGATGATTTTGTATTTTTTTTCCATATACATTTGATACATTCAGAGAGACCGAAGGAAATAATTCAACACCTGAACGATTGTTCCATCGTGCGATCATGTGTATGCAAACATGGTGGAAATGGCGGCTCTTTGCACTTGAATCCAGCCTTATTATATTAACTCAGTTTGAAAGAGTTTCTGCACCTTCCCCTCAGACTGTTCTCTTGTACCCTTTATTGGAGAACAGAAAGCGATGTGCACGTGAACGATTGAGGACTTGTCCCATAAAACAAAGTGAGCCGGTACAACCATTGCCTGCCGCCTTCGGTACTGATTAGTTTCTCTGTGTCTATGAGGTTTCGAGCATGGAGAGAGAGTAATAAGAAAATGATGGAAGGGTATTACTGGGAATAGAGGCGCCGCTGCTAATGTGAAACTCTCCAGGATGTATGGATGCCGTTGGCATTTTCTACAGGATGGAAACACGAGGACTCTAACTAACAGAAAGTGCTCACCTGTCACAGTGTGCTACGATGCCAGTGATTCTATGGGCCTGATCAATGGCAATCTTTTAGTTGTCTTGGTGCTGGCTCACATAAAGACATAATAGGTATTGGATATGACGCACACGCATAGGATGGACCACGTATATACAGTATCTCACAAAAGTGAGTACACGCCTCACATTTTTGTAAATATTTTATTATATCTTTTCATGTGACAACACTGAAGAAATGACACTTTGCTACAATGTAAAGTAGTGAGTGTACAGCTTGTGTAACAGTGTAAATTTTCTGTCCCCTCAAAATAACTCAATACACAGCCATTAATGTCTAAACTGCTGGCAACAAAATGAAGTACACCCCTAAGTCGAAATGTCCAAATTGGGCCCAAAGTGTCAATAGTTTGTGTAGCCACCATTATTTTCCAACAATGCCTTAACCCTCTTGGGCATGGAGTTCACCAGAGCTTCACAGGTTGCCACTGGAGTCCTCTTCCACTCCTCCATGACAAAATCACAGAGCTGATGGATGTTAGAGACCTTGCACTCCTCCACCTTCCATTTGAAGATGCCCACAGATGCTCAATAGGGTTTAGGTCTGGAGACATGCTTGTCCAGTCCATCAACTTTACCCTCAGCTTCTTTAGCAAGGCAGTGGTTATCTTGGAGGTGTGTTTGGGGTTGTTATCATGTTGGAATACTGCCTTGCCGCCCAGTCTCCAAAGGGAGGGGATCATGCTCCGCTTCAGTAAATCACAGTACATGTTGGCATTCATGGTTCCCTCAATGAACTGTAGCTCCCCAGTGCCGGCAGCACTCATGCAGCCCCAGACCATGACACTCCCACCACCATGCTTGACTGTAGGCAAGACACACTTATCTTTGTACTCCTTACCTGGTACCGCCACACACGCTTGACACCATCTGAACCAAATACGTTTAACTTGGTCTCATCAGACCACTGGACATGGTTCCAGTAATCCATGTCCCTAGTCTGCTTGTCTTCAGAAAAATTGTTTGCGTGCTTTCTTGTGCATCATCTTTAGAAGAGGCTTCCTTCTGGGATGAAAGCCATGCAGACCAATTTGATGCAGTGTGCGGCGTATGGTCTAAGCACTGAGAGGCTGACCCCCCCACCCCTTCAACCTCTGCAGCAATGCTGGCAGCACTGATGCATCTATTTCCCAAAGACATCCTCTGGATATGACGCTGAGCACGTGCACTCTTTTGGTCGACCATGGCGAGGACTGTTCTGAGTGGAACCTGTCCTGTTAATCCACTGTATGGTTTTGGCCACTGTGCTGCAGCTCAGTTTCAGGGTCTTGGCAATCTTCTTATAGCTTAGGCCATCTTTATGTAGAGCAACAATTATTTTTTTCCAGATCCTCAGATAGTTCTTTGCCATGAGGTTCCATGTTGAACTTCCAGTGACCAGTATGAGAGAGTGAGAGCGATAACACCAAATTTAACACACCTGCTCCCCATTCACACCTGAGACCTTGTAACACTAACGAGTCCCATGACACTGGGGGGGGGGGGGTGGCTAATTGGGGCCTAATTTGGACTTTTTCACTTAGGGGTGTACTCACTTTTGTTGCCAGCAGTTTAGACATTAATGGCTGTGTGTTGAGTTATTTTGAGGGGACAGAAAATTGACACTGTTATACAAGCTGTACACTCACTACTTTACATTGTAGCAAAGTGTCATTTCTTCAGTGTTGTCACATTAAAAGATATAATAAAATAATTACAAAAATGTGAGGGGTGTACTCACTTTTGTGAGATACTGTATATGTGAATAGAGTTCAGCAGATAGTTCATAAAGTCCTAACGGAATATCAAGGGTACATTCTTGCTGGTCTCCAAACACTCTGTACAGCGCTTCTAGGATACTAAAGAATAAATAATATAGCAGAGGGCGCCATCTGAGTGTAATAAGTATTTGTACATTTATTATGAAAACAACAAATTGGCAACTCACATGTGTCCAGGAAAAAAAAAAAAAAACAATAAGATAAGATGTTTAAGCATGTGTATTTTTTTATCATTAAAGAGTTAATAGCACTTTAGTTCTTATATCACAGTGGCCCAACAAATGAATAATTGATTCTGAACCACTTTATGTGACTTAAATCAAGCTTTTTTGAAGAAGCACAAAGGAACGATGAATGTTGAGGATTGTAGATGCAGTGGTCGGCCAAGGAAGTTTAATGCAGCAGATGAAAGACATATACTTACTTCCCTTTCACATGAGAAGGTGTCTAGCTGTGCAATCAGCACAGAACAACTGCAAAAACCAGAGAAACCTGTGGGACCCAGGTACACCCATCCACTGTCCAGAGAAGTCTGGCCATAAGTGGTCTTCATGGAGAAATTGCGGCTGAAAAGCCACTATACCTGCGATGACTGAACTATGCATTGAAACATAGGAACTGGGGTACAGAAAAATGGCAGCAGGCGCTCTGGACTGATGGGTCAAAAGGTGAAATATTTGGCTGTAGCAGGAGGCGAAGGGCTGAAGAGTGGTACAATAATGAGTGTCTGCAGCCAACTGTGAAGCATGGTGGTGGATCCTTGCAAGTTTGGGGCTGCATTTCTGCAAATGGAGTTAGAGATTTGGTCAGGATCAATGGTGTCCTCAATGCTGAGAAATACAGGCAGATACTTCTCCATCATGCCATACCATCAGGGAGGCGTGTCATTGTCTTAAAATTTATTCTGCAGCAGGCCAACCACCCCAAACATACAGCCAATGTCATTAAGAACTATCTTCAGTGTAAAGAAGAACAAGAGTCCTGTAAGTGATGGTTTTGGCCCCCACAGACTCCTGATCTCATCATCATGGAGTCTGTCTGGGATGACATGAAGAGACAGAAGGATTTGAGGCAGCCGACATTCACAGAAGATCTTTGGTTAGCTCTCCGAGATGTTTGGAAAACCCTACCTGCCGAGTTCCTTCAAAAACTGTGCGCAAGTCTACCTAGAAGAAGGCAAAGAGCGCTCACACCAAATATTGATTGGATTTGGATTTCTCTTCATTTACTTTCCATTTTGTTAATCAATAAAAAATAAAAATTTAACACTTCTATTTAATTTACAGGTAGCTATGTGTGTGAAAATACGTGAGCAATGAGGTTTGACATTTGGTTTGCAAAAGCTCCAAATACCATATGTAGCACTGTCCCTGCCAGTGGCGGCTGGTGTATTGGGGGCACAGGGGCGCCGCCCCCCCCTATCCATGCGTCCGGCCCCCTAATCTACATGCAGGATGCCGGATGCATGGAGTTCAATGGGGCTTTTTTTTTTTTAACCATGTGTCTAGAGCCAGAGGCTCTCACAGGCTAAACTTGCCCCACTTGTGTGACAATAGCGAATGAATATTCGCTATTGCCACATGGATCCGCCTCCTGGCCAATCAGGAAGCGGGTCCTGAGACCTATTTCCAGATTGGCCGAAAGTAGAGGCCATGCCATTGGGCATGGGGGAGGAGACGCTTCTACTGAGGGGGAAGAAGCCGAAGCTGAAGCTGCCGCCGCTGAGAGTGAGTGAGCCGTGGGGGGGGTCCTGGTGTGCGGCCTGGTGGAGGCCGGGGGGGTGTATGGTGCAGTCCGTCTGCCACCCGCCCTGGCCCATGGAGCACCAGCCGCCACTGGTCCCGGCAGGGCCTGCTGAATAGTGACTTGACGGGCTCCCCTGATTACCAGCACATGGGTACCTTGAGATATAGTCCATGAATCCCTCCTTGCTCCTGTTGGCTCGTCACACAAATAAACAGTCTAGGGTTGTTGGGTTTTTTTTTTTTTGGGCGTTTATTTGGAATTGGGATAGGCGAAGGGAAAAGTGGGATACTTCAGCTGAACTATTAACATTAGTTGAGGACTTCTATCTTCAGAACTTCTATGTCAATTGGAAGCAGCTAGGCTGCTTAATCCACACTGCCACAAGTGCAGAAAGGGTTAAGTCTCTTGCTCTATTTACTCTCTGACAAGATCAATTGGTGGATGATAACTTATCTTCAGGACACTTTCAAAAGAATATCCTTTCAACTGACACCGGTCCACTGACTATCCTAGGAGCAGGGTGCCCCCCCTCAGGTCAGGACCCTTGACACAAGATTCCGTACTCACTGTACTGCAGAGACAGATCCTCCAGTGTCTCCCCTCTAAGTCAGCTCCTCTGGACCTCCAGGTTCAGTTCCTCACTGCTTCTCTCCATGCCCTCAGGACGACCCCCTGAGGCCGCATGGCACCTCTACAGAGGAGGAGGCAGCCACCCCCTCCCTCCGGGACTCTGCTATCCAGACAAAAGACCTTGAGCGCATGTGCTCCTGACTTTTATACAGTAACCTAAGATGCACCAAGGCACTTTCCCTCTGCCAATCATCAGGACTGTATCAAAAGCCCATGTAACTATTTGGCAGGTTTCCTCCCACTGTCCAACATGCCTCCCTATTGGACCAGTGTGAAACACTCTCTAGACAGAATGAGTTGCATCCTGAGCACAATGAGCAACACTCACTAATTATTACAGGGATTCCCAAACTACAACCCTGCAGCTGTTGCAGAACTGCACATCCCATGAGGCATTGTAAAACTCTGATATTCACATACATGACTAGGCATGATGGGAATTGTAGTTCCTGAACAACTGGAGGACCATAGTTTGGGAATCCCTGCACTAACAGATCCTGCTCTCTGGTAGGCAGAGAACAATATAGATTTACCTGCAGCCCCTCTGGTAAGCAGACAGAGCTCAAACTATACTCTCTCACTAGCACCTACCTAGGAGGGAGCTACACATTAAAAAGTGATTTTCCATTCCATTTGGCAAAGTTCAGAAGATAAAAGTTTGCAAGCTAATTTTTACCATATGTGTTTAAAAATAAATCAAGCTGTTCTCTTTTTATGTGTTTTATATGTTTCTCCTTCCAGAGCCTTTCCTGGAGTTGAATAATGATATAATAATTTAGCAGAAGAGACTTGCGGCAGTTTTTTTGCTCCCGCTTACCTCCCGTCTCATTTTTATCTTGTCGGGTTCGGTGTGTGATGGCTCAGTAACCCCCCTGTGCCTTGCAGCTGTTAGCTCACTTGATGTGTCTGCATCACTGGAAACACTTTTCTGAACCACTGACTGACAGCGGGGGCCAATCAGCTTCTGGCGTCTGGGATATAATGGCTTGCTAGTGATAGGAGTGAGTGCTGACTATTACATCTGTCAAAGGTTTGTGAGCCTGAACACACTGGCATGATGACTTTCTGACTCAGCCATATTCGTTTGGTAGATGTGTAGATGATAACTTTTGTAGATCTGTACTGAGGATGTTAAACTATTAAAACATCAGTCATTTATTCATTCACGACTTCCGTAACAGAAGGATTTACTCCCTAATGACCGGGCCTTTTTTTTGCTATACAGCACTGCGTTATTTTAACTGAGAATTGCACGGCCGTGCAAAGATGTACCCACATAAAAATGGATGCCTTTTTTTCCCCACAAATAGCGCTTTCTTTTGGTGGTGTTTGATCACCTCTGTGATTCTTTTTTTCCCTACAAACAAAAAAAAAGACTGACAATTTTGGAAAAAAAAAAAATATATATATTTTTTATTTTTGCTATAAAACATATCCAATAAAAAAATGTGAAAAATCTAATTTCTTCATCAATTTAGGCCAATATGTATTCTGCTACATATTTTTGGTAAAAATAAATCCCAATAAGAGTATATTGATTGGTTCGCACAAAAGTTATTGCGTCTACAAAAACTAGGGGATTTTTTTTTGGCATTTTCATTATTTCGTTTTTTACTAGTAGTAGCGGCGATCAGTGATTTTTAGCAGGACTGCAACATTGTGACAGACAATTCGGGCACCTAACTGACACCTTTGATGCTTTTTTGGGGACCAGTGACATTATTTCAGTGATAAGTACTAAAAAGATCTACAGTGCTTTGCGAAAGTATTCGGCCCCCTTGAACTTTTTCGACCTTTTGCCACATTTCAGGCTTCAAACATAAAGATATAAAACTGTAATTTTTTGTGAAGAATCAACAACAAGTGGGACACAATCATGAAGTGGAATGAAATTTATTGGATATTTCAAACTTTGTTAACAAATAAAAAACTGAAAAATTGGGCGTGCAAAATTATTCAGCCCCTTTACTTTCAGTGCAACAAACTCTCTCCAGAAGTTCAGTGAGGATCTCTGAATGATCCAATGTTGACCTAAATGACTAATGATGATAAATAGAATCCACCTGTGTGTAATCAAGTCTCCTTATAAATGCACCTGCACTGTGATAGTCTCAGAGGTCCGTTTAATGCGCAGAGAGCATCATGAAGAACAAGGAACACACCAGGCAGGTCAGAGATACTGTTGTGGAGAAGTTTAAAGCCGGATTTGGATACAAAAAGATTTCCCAAGCTTTAAACATCCCAAGGAGCACTGTGCAAGCGATAATATTGAAATGGAAGGAGTATCAGACCACTGCAAATCTACGAAGACCTGGCCGTCCCTCTAAACTTTCAGCTCATACAAGGAGAAGACTGATCAGAGATGCAGCCAAGAGGCCCATGATCACTCTGGATGAACTGCAGAGATCTACAGCTGAGGTGGGAGACTCTGTCCATAGGACAACAATCAGTCGTATACTGCACAAATCTGCCCTTTATGGAAGAGTGGCAAGAAGAAAGCCATTTCTTAAAGATATCCATAAAAAGTGTTGTTTAAAGTTTGCCACAAGCCACCTGGGAGACACCAAACATGTGGAAGAAGGTGCTCTGGTCAGATGAAACCAAAATCGAACTTTTAGGCAACAATGCAAAACGTTATGTTTGGCGTTAAAGAGGTTGTAAACCGAGAAAAAATTTTTTTCTCTTCTTTACATCCTGAAAGAGAAACCCATAATGAGCTAGTATGCATCGCATAGTAGCTCATTATGAAATACTTACCTTAGAACGAGCCCCCGCCGTGCCGTCCGCTTACCTGTATGACGGGCGACATGTATAGTCGCCCGTCTTCCGGGATCGCGGCATCCGGCCATCTGATTGGCCGGAGCCGCGGTGACGTCACTCCAGCGCACGCGCGCGGGAGCCGACGGTCACGGCACGGGGCTCTGAAGGAACGGCACGATCTGCCGTTCCTTCAGAGCGCATGCGCCAGTGACGTCACTGGCTGCATTAAAGGTAAATATCTCCTAAACGGTGCATGTTTAGGAGATATTTACAGTACCTATAGGTAAGCCTTAATATAGGCTTACCTATAGGTACAACTTCCTGAGGAGGGTTTACTTCCTCTTTAAAGACAGGTGGTCGGCAAGTGGCTAAAAGACCATTTAGTGTTACTATAAGGGATGAGTGAAATCTATGGGGTTCATTTACTAAAGACAAAAAGACTGTGCACTTTGCAAAGTGCAGTTGCTCCAGAGCTTAGTAAATGAGGTGAAGCTTCACTTTGCAAAGAATACCCAATCATGTGTAAGGAAAAAAAAAAAAACAACAGCATTTTTGCTTGCACATGATTGGATGATGGAAGTCAGCAGAGCTTCTGTATATTTCACAAGCTCTGGAGCATCTGCTCTTTGCAAAGTGCACAGTAAATTTGCCTTCAGTAAATCAACCCCATGGAGTTTAAAATTCCATAAACTTATGTCAAAAATTGGAAAATTTTAGTGAAAGCTTGCCAAAATTGGGGTGATTTGGGGGGTGTTTATTTTAAGAGTGCAACAGGTTTTTTTGGACCACCATTCATCTTGCCTGAGGCTGGGTTCACACTTGTGCAATGACAGATATCACATGTGATTCGCATTACGATGGCTGTGCAGACCAAATGCGATGTCTAAGCGATGCAAATTCAGACATACAAGTTGTATGGCTGAAATTGCATGGCATTCGCACCAAAATGGTGCAGGACCCTTTTTTTGTTTCGCGCTGGAATCCTGTACCATTTCATAGTTCACACTGTGATCTGCGAGCCAATTTCGGGGTGTCATTAACTTTACATTGGCACGCAGATGCCAGTGTGAACCAGTGTGCGATTCAGGTGAAATGCGGGAACCCGCACAGGAATCGCAGGGTTTCCCACATCGCGCCAGTGTGAACCGGGACTGGACCTGTTGTTGTATCAAAAGAAACAACCCCTCTTAGGCCCCTTTCACACGATCGGACCAATAGGGTCCGCCTGTCAATTTTTCAGGGGGCCCCGACCGGGCCACCCATTCTCTTCTATGGGGAGGCGGATGTCATGTGGACATGTGTCCGCTGACACTCGCCTGGCATCCGATCCGACAAGATCCGCTGAAAACAGATCCATAGCGATATGTTTCCATCCGTCCAGCGGGTCGGATCAGATGGGATCAGATGAAAATGGACAGGCTGTCCATTTTCATCTGATCTACCATAGAGGAGAGCGGGACTCTGACAGATCTGTCTAAGCACAGTGAGCGGAGACGGACCTCTCATCTGCCTGCTCAGCGGGGATCAACAGAGTGATCCCCACTGAGCAAGCGGAGTCCATCCAAATGAATCTGCCCCGTGTGAAAGGGGCCTTATTGGGGATTTTCAGAACCGGACGGCTAGGGAACTCCCTATGAGGCCTCGGGAACACACAGAGACTTCTGACAACGAAGTAGAATCAAAGCATGTTTGTTTATTTCAGGAAATGTCCCAAGCATATATACAATTTGAACAAACGTGAGATTTATTTCATAATAAGGGATTTGGTTTTAGTATGACTCATGGTCACATGATATGTTTTGGCATACTACACAAGTTAGAATTTTCCCATAACAAACTTACCAATCAAGATGTTCTCATGTGAAACTATTTCTGCAGTCAGACATATCTGAACAAACAAGATGTTATGACTATGAATCAAGGATAGCTACATGAGAAATAGAGAAGAATATACAGCATGAAAACACCATTAACCCTTCAGGCCTTAGCCTCATTATTTTATCTTTATCCACAGAAAGTAAAACACAGACAATGGAAAAAAAAGTAAAAAAAAAAAAAAAAAAACAGGCAACAGTACACCAAAACAAATCTTAATACAAAGGGGTTGATTTACTAAAGGCAGATAGACTGTGCACTTTGCAAAGTGAAGTTGCTCCAGAGCTTAGTAAATGAGCAAAAGTTCTGCTGACTTCCATCATCCAATCATGTGCAAGCAAAAATGCTGTTTTTTTTATTTTCCTTTCACCAGATTGGGTATACTTTGTAAAGTTAAACTTTACCTCATTTACTAAGCTCTGGAGCAATTGCACTTGTAGACTGCAACTGCATGTTGCAAAGTGCACAGTCTATTTGCCTTTAGTTAATCAACCCTAAAGATCACCAAATATAAAATAAGCCTAAACCCCAAATCAGGGGTATGCAAGCACAGCACTCCAGCTGTTATAGAACAATGGGGTAGAATTACTAAAGGAAAAAAGACTGCGTACTTTGCAAAGTGAAGTTGCACTCTGTAATGACAGTTGCCCCAGAGCTTAGTAAATGAGCAGACGCTCTGCTGACTTCCATCATTCAATCATGTGCAAGCAAAAATGCTGTTTTTACTTATTTTCCTTGCCCGTGATTGGGTATTCTACTTGTTTATTATGGATACCTTGACTTTACCAGTGGACAGACATAAAGCCTTTGCATTTCTGTTTTGGATATCTCCATTCCTCCAGTGGATTGCATGCAGCACAGGACTGGGTCAGTAGGATGCATGTTACTACCACATATAACTAGTGATGGGCTTGATGTTTCGAGTTGAACCATAGGTGTGCGCAGCCTAATGCATTAGGGTGTGCACACCAAAGCTCAAACACACACTACCGATCACTTACGATGTTCATTCAGAAAAGGAGGGGGCCGGCAAATTATATATTTACTGGCCCCTTTCACCACTCATCCTAAAACATCCCCACAGCAACAGCCGGCTGGAGAGGAGGGAAGCCGGGAGAGCTGTGGGGGTAAGGGGGAGGGGAGCCAGGGCAGTAAGGGGAATCTGTGCTGCACAGGGTGATTAGGGTGTGCCTGTGCACACCTGGCACACCCTGTGCACACACCTATGAGTTGAACATAAGTTCAACTTGAGCATCGGGTGTTTATGTGTTCGCTGAAGTTCGCCCACCGACGAACGCCCTTTAATGCACTGCGATCTCTGATTGGCCAAAGCATTCACCTGACCTGTATGCTTTGGCCAATCACAGCACAATGTGCTGTGAGAGCCCTGATTGGCCAAAATCAGGGTGCCTTTGGCCACTTTGCGCCACTTTGCAGGCACATTAAAGGGACCCCCCAGGCACAATATTTAAATGAATTTTTCATTTTTTATTGTTTCACTTTAAGCATCATTTAAAATCGTGCATTGTTACTTGTCCCCCAGGGCATTACCTGGGTCCCCATACGCTTTTTTTGGCAATAACTTGCATATAAGCCTTTAAAATGAGGACTTTTGATTTTTAATGTTCGTGTCCCATAGATTTTTAATAGAGTTTGCATGTTCGCTAGAACTTTTTGACTGTTTGAGATGTTCTGGCTCGAACCGAACAGGGGGGGGGGGGGGGGTTCGGCCCATCACTACATATAACTTCTAGCCCATTCTATACTGAGACCCTTGGGTCTGTTTTTTGCATTTGTACTTTGCCAAGTGCACAGTCTATTTGCCTTTAGTAAATCAACCCCTATAAACCCATTAAGGCATTGTACGACTGACAGCCACAGGGATGGATTTGTATTTACACTACAGCTGGAGTGCCCTTCGTGTGCCCCAAGAAAGCCCACACACTTCAAATAAAGAAAATAAATCAGCTCTGGCGAAATTTCCCTGATGGCAAGTTCAATTGCGTTGAAATCACTGCTCTCCCCTTACTCTCCTCTACCAATATACCTGCCTAAAATCTCTTTTTTTATATTATATTTCTGTAATGCCCTGCACAGTAGAAACCAGACAAGAGTGGGAGTTCCTGCATCAGACTCCATTATATCGCAGAGTGCCATCAACCTAATAGGTTTTGAGGCTGAAGAGAGAGAGGGCGTACCTAAATTACACGGAGGGGAAGAGAGGACAGGGAGATGATGCTTTTTTGTGGTCTAATGCACAGGCAGTGATACACAAAGCTGTATTAGGAAACAGCGGTGTCCCCTGTTGGCTGATCAAAACGATAAGCCTATTGTCACTAAAAGTATTCACAGCACTTTTTTGACATTTTGTTATGTTACAGCCTTATTCCAAAATTGACTAAATTCATTATTTTACTCAAAAATCTACAAACCATCCCCCATAATGTCAAAAAAACTGTGGCGAGCGAGCGCTGTGCAATAAAAGCCACTAGCACAAAGGTGAAAATATACCTTCTAAATAGTAAAGCAAAAAACGAGTGCAGCGCTAATAGATAAATAACATATCATGAACAGTGATCACAAAACAGTAAATATGTCCGTATCAGGGGCGTAACTACAGGGGTTGCGGGGTATGTAAATGCAATCGGACCCCAAGCTCTAGGGGGCCTGTGCGGCTCACCTGTACACCTGGATAGGAGGGGCGTCAGAGGCAGCATGTAGAGAGATCACTGTCCTCCTTTTTCCTCCTGTAGCTGCAGGAGGAAAATGGAGGAGATTGGTTCCTCTGTATGCTGCCCCGCCACTCCTCCTATCCAGTTCACTTGTGTTCTGCTGTCTCTGGGCCCCTGTGTGCTCCCCTGGTCATCGTCCCCCCACTGTGCTCCCTCCCCTCTCCTGCCGGTTGCTGCAGGGGATGTGTCACAATAGAGAACCAGGAAAGGGTCGGTAAATATGTAATTTACCAGCTCCTTCCTTTTCTGAATGGACAGAGTCATAGTCAGTGACATTGTAAAAAAATAATAAAATAAAATGATAAAAAATATTACAATTAAAATACCAAAAAAATAACTACTGACACCAGTGGGTGAACTTCCATGATCGCAAAGGTCATACTTGAGATTGGGCCCTGGCATTCCACCACCGTGGGGTCCCCAAGTTGGCAGGAAGGGGGCCCACTGCAGAACTTGTGAAAGGGTCCCACTGCAGGACCGTAATAAAGGGCCCCGCAACGAGAGTAAAGGGCCCCAGGATCAGTTGGAAAAGCCCCAGGCTTGAAGGGAAAGGCCCCGGCCAGAGGTCCGGGGGGCCATTCATGGTTCCTTGCACCGGGGCCCTGAAGGTTCTAGTAACGCCTCTGGTCCGTATTATAAAATCACACTGAAGAGTAAATGTCCAATTCTCTTTAGAGATCCATGGATAGCATCAGAATATAACTCCAGAATTCAGTATGTATAAATTAAAAATGAAAGAATGAAGTTCATAAAAATGATAGGTCCACCCAACGTGAATGTAGCAATCCGTGACAAAAACTCTTCCACCACCATACAAATATGCTCACCGAACATCCTGAGAATATGGACCTTGGATAATAATCCCATCAGGCACTGGAAAGACCCCTTTATGGTGCAAGGACGTCCTCTCGGTGTGGTAGTGGTGGGCTTGCAAAATAATTGCTCATGAGTGGAGCCAGAAAGAACTTTTATAATGTAGTATTTAATTAAAAAGTATAATACAATATAATATAATAATGTACATGTAAGAATAAATAGTAATGAATGACTCACATCAAATAGACCGCCGTTCCGCAGGAGGGATATGGCGGTCTTGCACCAGCATGTAGCCTTAGTACCGACGCGTTTTGTTATCACAGGGAAAATTCCCCTATTATGGCAACGTGAAAGAAGTTTGTTTGAAATCTTTGCAAATTTATTAAAAATAAAGAACAAAAATATCTTATGTACATGCCTTTGCCATGACACTCAAAATTGAGCTCAGGTGCATCCTGTTTCCACTGATCATCCTTGAGATGTTTCTACAACTTGATTGGAGTCTACCTGTGGTAAATTCAACTGATTGGACATGATTTGGAAAGGCACACACCTGTCTATATAATATAAAATCAAGCCATGAAGTCCAAGGAATTATCTGTAGACCTCTGAGACATAATTGCATCCAGGCATAGATCTGGGGAAGGGTACAGAAACATTTCTGCAGCATTGAAGGTCCCAATGAGCACAGTGGCCTCCATCATCCATACATGGAAGAAGTTTGTAACCACCAGGACTCTTTCAAGAGAGGGTAGCCGGGCCAAACTGAGCAATCAGGCATAGATCTGGGGAAGGGTACAGAAAAATGTCTGCAGTATTGAAGGTCCCAATGAGCACAGTGACCTCCATCATCCGTAAATGGAAAAAGTTTGGAACCACCAGGACTCTTCCTAGAGCGGGCCACCCGGGCAAACTGAGCGATTGGGGGAGAAGGGCAGGTGAGGGGGAGGTGACCAGGAATCCGATGGTCATTCAGGCCCATTCAGACACGGAGCCGTGACCTGTCCCTGCCCCTTCTCCCTTCTGATTGGCTGACTGACTTTGATTGACAGCAGCAGGAGCCAATTGTGACACTCTGCTGTCTTAGCCAATGAAGAGGGGAGTCCCGGGCAGCTGAGACACTCCTGCAACATCACTGGATAAAGATGGGCTCAAGTTATTATTAGGGGGGCTGCTACACAAAGAGGTTTTTTTTTTATCTTAATGCATTAAAAGCAGCTTTTGCCTTAACAATCCCTTTAATGCATTCTATACATTAAGGTGAAAAACCTTCTTTGCTCAGCTGCCCCCCAGACCTCCCCCCCTTTTTTTTTCTTACCTGAGCCGAATCTGATCCAGCGATTAGCACTAGCCCAGCAGCTCTAGCTGCTGTCTCTCTCCTCATTGGACAGATTGATAGCAGCGGTAGCTATAGGCTACCGCTGCTGTCAATCAAATCCAGTGACAAAGGGCAGAGTCCTGCGGTCTGTGTCGATGTACGCAGCAGCTTGACTCAGGAGTGCGTCTGCACGGGTACACCCATGGAAGGCGGCTTACCATGGGGGCACCTAATGAAAGGGAGGAGCGCCCATGGGGCACCCTAGAAGAGGAGGAACAGGGCTGCTTTGTGCAAAACCCTTGCACAGAGCAAGTAAGTAAGACATGTTTGTTAGAAAAAAAACAAACCTTTACAACCCCTTTGAAACGGCAATCATAGGGAAAAATTTAATTTGACATATCATGCGACTTGTGCTCTCACAAGTCGGATCCCATGTCGCACCCGTGTGAACCGGGCCTTACTGTATTTATTGCAATATGTCTCCATTTCATATGTAGTGCATTTTTATAATAATGAAAAATGTTAATGCATAAAGAATCGTCTGATTATCCAAGAGTCAAAGACTATTGCGCCGTTCTCATCTGAATAAAATGAATGAATCCGAACTAATACGTAGTCATCCATTATGTTATTAAGTTTAACTAATTGCCTTATTCCCAACTGACTTTGTTTGTTGGGCTGCGCACATACAAATGAAACAAATGGTCTCTCAACCCCAATACAAAAAGAATCTTATTCGAATATTCACGCTACTCTCACTACAATAAAAGCGAATGTATCCGAATCAAATAAGATCATTTGTTATGTTGTTACGTTGTTTTGGATGCTTGAAACATTAAGGCTACGTTCACATCTTGGCGTGGCTATTACAGGTGTTTTTGCAGGCGTTTTACAGGCGTCTTTACAGGCGTTTTTTGTCCAGGCGTTTTTAGATTGACTAGAGACCAATGGAAAACGCCTGTAATCTGCCCAAAAAGAAGCTCATGTACTTTTTTGAGCTTTGGGCGTTTTGCTCACGGCATCATAACGCTCAGATGTGAACAGGGGCCATTGAAATGAATAGGATTTGTCTTGTTGGGCGTTTTGAGATCTGATCCTAGAGCAGAAAAACGCCCCCAAAACGTCTACATGTGAACGTAGCCTAACAAAAGCCCCAAACTTTTGCATCCTGTCACCAAAATGAAACAGATAAATACAAATTAATTAATTGTTTTTGTTATAATTTTTTGGGGGATTCGTTAAAATCCGTTATTGTCTACCACAAGAGGTGGTTTCTGCGGGATGTATGGTGGCTTTCAAAAGACTCTTAGACTTACATCTCAAGGATCAGAACATTAAGGGCTATGTTAGATGATTACAGCCACACACACCTACACAGGTTGAACTGGATGGACTATTGTCTTTATTCAACCTCACCTACTATGTAACTATGTAACTATGTTACTTTTGTGATTCGGAGATTCGGATACACCGGAATCTCCACATTACAGAAGTTTTGGCTGATTTTGAATTCTTAATGAAACAAATTACACATGTCTATTATACATGAAACGTGGATTCTTTAAATTATTGATCAACTAACAAATTACCTTTCTGGAGTCTATTACCACTGGTTTGGATCCCTTCAAGTTCTCAAGATGCCTCCTTTGTCTGTGAGTACTTTTGCCATATGGGAGCAGCCTCACTGAAGCAATTCAGCTTAAAATATGACAGTCACTCACAATCTTGGCTGTGTATGGAGGAAGGACAAGCACAGAAGTTCATCTCACTTGAAGGACTTTTTGAAGCATTTAATGGTTGAGAGCATCAAATACAACCAACACGTTTCAGGGGAAAAAGCCTTCCTTTTCCTCAGGCCTTGAGCAGTTGATGTTAATAAAATAACTTTAGAAAGCACTAAGGAACATGTGTTAAGGCTTGATTAAAAACAAGTGTCTTCTGACAACACAAAAGGCTGCCTAATATACCATCTGGGGAGTGCTCCCTTTTGTTGCTATCAGAAACGTAACAGTATCCGCTGCGGAATGGGCCGGCATCCTGGACAATGTACCCAGGGTCTCGCTAGCTTCCTCGCAGAAACTCACTCAATTGTTTATATTACATCGCACCTACCGGACCCCGCAGCGACTGCACAGTTGGCGGAGGAGGGATACTCCCCTCTGCCCTCGGTGCAAAGTTCACACGGGCGATCTATTGCACATGCTGTGGCGCTGTCCGAAGTTGCATCGCTACTGGCATGGGATCATAAGCTCTATTAACGATGTTTGGAAATTGACATTGTCTGTGGAACCCAAATTGTGTATCCTGGGATGGCTGGATGAGGAACTCTACCCCCCCGAGATACACACTGCAGTCCTCAGTCCTCCTTTTTATTGCTAGAAAGCTGATTGCCCGGAAATGGATTTCGGCTCAGGCTCCTACGCGTGAGGCCTGGGTTGAGGAGGTTAAGGCACTCTTAAATAGGGAACATCTCACTTATAAACACAGAGGGAATGTGATGAAATTTGAACGCATATGGGGCCCGTGGTTGGATGTCCCGGGTCTAGCCCCACTTCATCTGGTGTCCAATAGGATTATAGGTGGGGTTCGACGACCTCCAACATAAGGGGGCTGCGACCCTGGGGGTTTTTCTCTGGGTCGGCGCCGGGGGGTTCCTCGAACTGTCTACCACATTTTCCTTGCGGTTGGTACTTGGGGGCTCCCCGTAGCACACGTGCATGGAGTAGCTCACTGGAATTTCAGTGTTTTGTTTCGTTTTTTGTCAGTGGCGGGGGGGCGTCTTTTTCCTAGAAGTCTGTGCTATATGTAGGATGCTTAAAGTATAAGATTATTGATACTTCACTGCAATTTCTTGCTAGATAATGTATTAACGTACTGTGATTTCCGAGGCGGCGGGTTCCCCCGCTGCCGCATAACCATAGTCTATGCCAATCTAAGTAAGGATTTTTGGGGATTGGAGACCTCCTCGTCTGTTTTTTGTCTTGTAAGTTTGTTTTTGGTTTTGTATTGTATGTGAAAAAGTTTTTCTCAATAAAAATTATCTGATTAAAAAAAAAAAAACAAAAAAAAAAAAAAACGTAACAGGCTAGGACTAGAACAAGGACCACCCATAATATATTTCAGCCATGGATGTGCTTCCTTTTAGCATAAATCACTTTACTGTAGGTCCTTCAGAACCATTTTTTATTCTTCTATCGGTCCACACACTTATCGGGACTCACAATCTTGGACATCTAGCAAGATGGAGAGGAGAGCAAATTTTGTGTCTCTTAGTGAGTCAGTGACCTCACTTCCTTCACATCTGTAGTTTGGCAATATATCGTGGTCACCAACCTACCAGTAGTCTGTTGATTGGACAGTGATGGAAATGTAGTGGATTGATAAAGTCACCACTCAGCTCACACTGCTTCTCCTCATTGTTAGCTGGATAGCTCTTACAGGTAGGAGACCGCGCTGGACTGACTTATTCGGTTGGAGTTCTGTGGGTTGGTGATGGTGGGGGTGTGTTGGGAGAATTTACTCCCGATGGATCTGGCCCAACTTGACGGAAAGGTGGCAATGAGCCCTATTAGGGGGCTTGGGTTGCTACCTCTGGGTACCTCCTCGAGGACGTTTCCGCGTGTACTCGTGGGGGTAGGTGAAAGGAGCGCTCGGTGTCCGATTAGAAGTAATAATGAAGGTGAATGTTCTAACTTTTATTTACACATATGTACATCATGCTATATACATATTTGTTTCTGTACCACTCTGTTCTATCGAGTTGAGGTCAGTCAAGTTCCTCCACCCCAAACTCGCTCATCCATGTCTTTATGGACATTGCTTTGTGCACTGGTGCTCAGTCATGTTGGAACAGGAAGGGGCCATCCCCAAACTGTTACCACAAAGTTGGGAGCATGAAATTGTCCAAAATGTCTTGGTATGCTGACAACTTAAGAGTTCCCTTCACTGGAACTAAGGGGCCAAGCCCAACCCCTGAAAAACAACCCCACACCATAATCCCCCCTCCACCAAATTATTTGAACCAGTGCACAAAGCAAGGTCCATAAAGACATGGATGAGCGAGTTTGGGGTGAAGGAACTTGTCCTGACCTCAACCCGAAAGAACACCTTTAGGATGAATTAGCACGCAGACTGCGAGCCAGGCCTTTTCTTCCAACATCAGTGACTGACCTCACAAATGCACTTGTGGAAAAATGGTCAAACATTCCCATAGACACACTCCTAAACCTTGTGGACGGCCTTCCCAGAAGAGTTAAAGCTGTTATAGCTGCAAAGGGAGGGCCAACTCAATATTGAACCCTACGGACTAAGACTGGGATGCTATTACAGTTTATGTGCGTGTAAAGGCAGGCGTCCCAATACTTTTTACAATATATTGTATATGTAAGTTTTTTCTAATGGATTTATAACTAGATTAAATGGAGACCTTTATTATTTGACTGAGGTGTGTGACTGGAAAGGCTGCAACATGAGATCACATCAGAGCTCGCTGCGCTTCTGGAGCCCTTGTCCTCCTCTGTGTAATTACCGTTACATTTGTTTTTATTTTTATCTGATTTGCCAATGCAAAGATGACACCTTTTTTTCTTTGTTTGGAAATGAAAGCCCCGGCTCCTCTTCCACCTGCGGATCCAGTCTATCTATTATTCATAAGGTGCACCTTCTTCTGTTGTACAGACAAGGTACAGGCATGGGGTGCCGCTCTATGGGAGCATGCAATTACCTGTTACATGAAAGGCACGACTTCTATTCTCTCTGGACATCCGTGCCTCCCGACCTCAGCACTCTACAATAGAAATGTGGAAAGAATGTCATCTTCATCGCAGGCGGGTTCCCGTCTATCACAAGTAACATGACAATCACAGAAGAAAAATGTACTTACAGAACAAAATGGCTGTCAGAGAATGTAGAGTTTGTCATGCTGTATCATCATTACCAGCTGCAGAGCCCCGTTGTTCTGCACCTTCCCAAAGTCATTACTGCAAAAAATTATAAACACTTGTTCTTCTCTCTCCTTCTGCTGACCATTAAAGCGGCGTTCCACCCAAAAGTGGAACTTCTGCTCATTTGCTTCCCCCCCCCCCCCTCCGGTGCCACATTTGGCACCTTTCAGAGGAGAGGGGGAAAAGGTTACCTGTTTTTGACAGGTAACCCTTCTCCACTTCCAGGAGACAGCGCCTCCTTCCCCCACTGCCGAGCATGTGAGAATGCGCAGCGTGCTCCGCGCATGCGCAGTAGGGAACTGGCCATTGCCGGTTTCCCTTAGAAAGAATGGTGGACTCAGCACCCAGCAGCCGATCCGGAAATTGGCTGGGGTGCTGACATTGCGGGCTCCCTGGACAGGTAAGTGTCTATATATTAACCGCTTCCTGTCCGCGCTATAGCTGAAAGACAGCTACAAGGCAGACTTTAATTGCCGGGAGGGCGTCCATGTACGTCCTTCTGTGCATGAGCTGCCTGCGGAGCATGCGCGGCTCACTCTGCGATCAGCGAGTCGGCCAGTCCCGGCCCCTTACCGTGTGATCGGCTGTCAGCCAATGTTAGCTTGAGGAGAAAAAACAACCAATGTCGGCTGCTGTCAGAGGGACATCGGTCCCGAAGAGGAGAGAATCATCTGTGCCCCAGTGCCACCTAGCAGTGCCCACCAGTGCCCACCAGCGCAACCTACTAGTGCAGGTCAGTGCCACCTGCCATTGCCCACCAGTGCCACCTATCAGTGCCAATCAGTGCTCCATCATCAGTGCTGCCTATCAGTGTCACCTACCAGTACCTATCATTGCCCATCATTGCCACCCATCAGTGCCACCTATTAGTGCCCATCAGTGTCCATGAGTGCCACCTTTTAGTGCACAGCCATTTTTAGATCTCTCCAGAGATGTTTAATTGGGTTTAAGTCTGGGCATTCACATTGTTATCTTGGCTGTGTGCTCAAGGTCATTGTCCTGTTGAAAGATAAACCGTCGCCCCAGTCTAAGGTCTAGAGCACTCTGGAGCAGGTTTTCAATCCCGGATGACTCTGTACATTACTGCATTCATCTTTCTCTCGATCCTGACTAGTCTCCTAGTTAATCCTGCTGACAAACTTCCCCACAGCATGATGCTGCCACCACCATGCGTCACTATAGGGAAGGTATTGGCCAGGTGATGAGTGGTGCCTGTTTTCCTCCAGACATGATGCTTGCCATTCAGGCCAAATAGTTACATTTTTGTTTCATCAGACCAGAGAAGTTTGTTTCCCATAGTCTGAGAGTCCTTCAGGTGCCTTTTGGCAAAGTCCAGGCAGGCTGTCATGTGCCTTTTACTGATGAGTGGCTTTCGTCTGGCCACTCTACCATACAGGCCTGATTGGTGGAGTGCTGCAGAGTTGGTTGTTCTTCTGGAAGGTTCTCCTGTCTCCACAAAAAAACACTGGTGCTCTGTCAGAGTGACCATCGGGTTCTTGGTTCACCTCCCTGACTAAGGCCTTTCTCCCCTGATTGCTCAGTTTGGCCGGGTGGCCCCCTCTTGAAACAGTCCTGGTGGTTCCTTTCCAAATCATGTCCAATCAACTGAATATACCACAGTTGGACTCTCTTGGTTCAGATCATTACTATGTGTAAATCATGTACACTATTTTTATTATCTGATGCTTATTTGCATCCATGATTTTAATGTTTGATCAATTTTGATATTTAATAAAATTATACCATCTTAATCATTTTGGTTTCAATTATCTATTTCTTGCCAGACAAATCACTGCCTTCAAAGTCCCATTTTTGGTGGTTCTATGACTGTAGGCTCCCCATAGGGGCCAAACCCATTGGTTAATACAGACATTCAACACCTTTCACAATTCAGTATTTCAATTAGGGATGTGTCAGTGATTATTGGCTGAGGGTGAACCAGTGTCGGCATTTTAAATCATCTTATGGTACACGGTAATATGTTTTTATATTAAAAAGAACAGGCTGTGCTTCTAATGTTTTCTGGCAGTGGCAGAGGCATCTCAGGGTCCACTAACCAGCCAATAAGCTGTAGCGGGCTTGTTCACCCCATACAGACCCTCCTCAGGATCACTGCAAGAGATCAGAAGCAGAAAAGAGGAAAAGAGCCTCTAAGTGTAGTAGGACCAGTAAAATGTATTAGACCCCTAAATAGGGCTACCCACAAAACTGATAAAAACATAGGCTCATCTGTCATTAGAAGGATTCGTGCGCCTGGGATGTCATTTGCCTGTAACGCTGGAAGGTATGCCTCTGTAAGGAAGTAAGGTAGGAAGTCCACTGGTGGAGCGCACCGTGAACCGCAGCGTGGAGGAGGCGGCGGCGTAGGACAGAGTGACGTCACAGGATCCAGAGTGCTTTGTGACGCGTTTCGGAGCATGCGCCGTGCCGTGTCCGGGCATGCGCGCTCCTTTCTCATGCTGCTTCCCTATTCACAGACTCAGCTGTTGGATCGGCCTGCGATCCAACTTGGTTTGAACTAGAATTGTTGCCTTTGCGTTTACCATTCCCCACTTTGTGTTTGAATGCGAGAGAGCGGAATGATTCTTTCTTATTCTTTGATGGAGAAAAAAATTGGACACGGGCTTTGATATTTGTAGCACAAGCAAATCACAGTTTGTAAAGAATTTCTTTCGTTTCTAGAATTTCCTGTGTGCGACTCAGGGAATTGCATTTGGTTGCATCTGTTGGTTGCTCATAATGTAAAATAAATAAATAAAGCCGTTAAGTGGTTCATCTTGTACCTGGCAATTTAGTTAATACAATCCTCTCTTGTGGCCGCTGATTAATTTAGTTCTTTCACACGGAAACTGTACAGGACTAAGTAGATAGAAAAAAAAAGACTAATTGACTCATCTTCGTGTCATGATAATGCACAGCCTAGAAGTTCTCAATTAAATCGCTGCCAAGGAGGCCATTCCGAAGGGACCACCGAGGGCTTCAAACCTTATTACAACGCCACTGTCAAAATAAGAAATGTGCCGTCACTTGGGATAAACGGGGGACTGTCTGCCAAGGGTTCCACTGCATAAAATCAAGTATTTTTATCGAAATCATAAACAAGCATATAAAGATAGAAGAATGTGTTTACTAACCAGAACCTGTTCAGTGGAGAGTCTTCATAAACTAACCATACAGAGGACAACGTGCAGTATACTCGGTGCTCTACCTATTTCTGGGATCTCCTGAGGGTGCTAGTTAGACCATGGATATCTTAAAGCACATAAGTAAATGTTTATGTAGAGATTTTCTGAAGTTTATTGATTATTTTACAGTGCAAACTCTTTACAAACACTAAAATAAAAAAACTTTATTTACAGGGGCGTTTTATGAAATGAGTGGGGCTGTGTACAGGATCATAGCTTGGGCCCTGGACCTAGTGAAAAAGAAAATGTGGTGCAAGGGCAAAAGGTGGGCGTGGCTTACAATGCATTAAATATTGGGTGTGGCCTAAAGTGGTGTGGTTAAATAGTCTGTGAGGATAAATAAAAAATGAGTGTGACAAAAAATGTGAGCGCGACTAATATGAAAATTTGAATAGGGATGAAAGATATACAGTTAGGTCCAAAAATATTGGGACATCAACACAATTCTAATCTTTTTGGCTCTATACACCACCACAATTGATTTGAAATGAAACAAACAAGATGCGCTTTAACTGCAGACTTTCAGCTTTAATTTGAGGGTATTTACATCCAAATCAGGTGAAAGGTGTAGGAATTACAACAGTTTGAATATGTGCCTCCCACTTTTTAAGGGACCAAAAGTAATGGGACAGATTAACAATCATAAATCAAACTTTCACTTTTTAATACTTGGTTGCAAATCTTTTGCAGTCAATTATAGCCTGAAGTCTGGAACACATAGACATCACCAGACGCTGGATTTCATCCCTGGTGATGCTCTGCCAGGCCTCTACTGCAACTGCCTTCAGTTCCTGCTTGTTCTTGGGGCATTTTCCCTTCAGTTTTGTTTTCAGCAAGTGAAATGCATGCTCAATCAGATTCAGGTCAGGTGATTGACTTGGCCATTGCATAACATTCCACTTCTTTCCCTTAAAAAACAATTTGGTTGCTTTCGCAGTATGCTTCGGGTCATTGTCCATCTGCACTGTGAAGCGACGTCCAATGAGTTCTGAAGCATTTGACTGAATATGAGCAGATAATATTGCCCAAAACACTTCAGAATTCATCCTGCCGCTTTTGTCACCAGTCACATTATCAATAAATACAAGAGAACCAGTTCCATTGGCAGCCATACATGCCCACACCATGACACTACCACCACCATGCTTCACTGATGAGGTGGTATGCTTGGATCATGAGCAGTTCCTTTCCTTCTCCATACTCTTCTCTTCCCATCACTCTGGTACAAGTTGATCTTGGTCTCATCTGTCCATAGGAAGTTGTTCTAGAACTGTGAAGGCTTTTTTAGATGTTGTTTGACAAACTCTAATCTGGCCTTCCTGTTTTTGAGGCTCACCAATGGTTTACATCTTGTGGTGAACCCTCTGTATTCACTCTGGTGAAGTCTTCTCTTGATTGTTGACTTTGACACACATACACCTACCTCCTGGAGAGTCTTCTTGATCTGGCCAACTTTTATGAAGGGTGTTTTCTTAACCAGGGAAAGAATTCTTCTGTCATCCTCCACAGTTGTTTTCTGTGGTCTTCCGGGTCTTTTGGTGTTGCTGAGCTCACCGGTGCGTTCTTTCTTTTTAAGGATGGAGTGGGAAGGAGAGGGAGGGGAGAAAGAGAAAGGGGGGCAGAAGATGGAGAGAGAGGGGAGAAAGAGAATGAGGGGGGGGGAAGGAAAAAGGAAAGATAGGGAAAAAAGAGAGAGGGGAGAAAAAGGGGGGGGGGGAGAGGGGAGAAAGACAGGGAGGGGGGGAGAAAGAGAGAGGGGAAAAAGAGAGAGAGGGGGGAGAAGGAGGGAGAGGGGGGAGAAAGAGAGGGGAGAGAGAGATGGGAGAAAGAGAGACAGGGGGAGAAAGAGAGAGGGTAGAAAGAGAGAGAGGAGAAAGAGAGAGAGGAGAGAGTATCGGGGTCTGGTGGTGGTGGGGGGGGGGGGTCCCTGTCCTCCAGGGGTCCTAAGGCGGCAACTGACAGACTGATCGCCGGGCACGCCTGGTTCTTGAATCTTCAGGACCATGTGAATGACAGTCATGGTTATTTCTAATCTCTATACAATGTTTTGCTTATATTGCTTGCCAAGTTCTCATGTTATACAATTTTGAAAAATGTTGCTATTCATATACCACATTTTATTATATTGTGCCATTGTTTGATTCTGAAAAACTCAATAAAAATCATTGAAAACGAGAGAGAGGGGAGAAAAAGAGAGAGGGGAGAGAGAGAGGGGGGAGAAAGAGAGAGGGGAGAAAGAGAGAGAGGGGGTGAGAGAGAGGAGAGAGAGAGGGGGGGTAGGGGGGAGAGAGAGGGGGGGAGAAAGAGAGAGAGGGGAAAAAGAGAAAGGGGAGAAAGAGAGAGATGAGAGACGGAGAGAGAGGGGAGAAAGAGAAAGGGGGGAGAAAGAGAGAGGGGGAAGAGAGAGAGGGGGAGAAAAAGAGAGAGGAGAAAAAGAGAGAGAAGAGAGAGAGAGGAGAAAGAGAAAGAGAGAGAAGAGAGAGAGAGGAGAAAGAGAGGGGAAAAAGAGAGAGAGAGAGGGGGGAAAGAGAGAGAGAGGGGGGAGAGAGAGAAAAGAAAGATGGAGAGGGGGGAAAGAGAGAATGAGAGGGGGGGGGAAAGAGGGGGGAGAACGAGAGAGAGAGAGGGGGAGAAAGAGAGAGAGAGATGGTAGAAAGAGAGAAAGGGGGGAGAAAGAGAGGGGAAAAGAGAGAGAGAGGGGGGTGGGAGAGAGAGAGGGGAGAAAGAGAGAGAGAGGGGGGGGAGAAAGAGAGAGAGAACTCACTGAGCCAGAGTAAGGCAGGTGTATCAATCGCACTCTGCCATGGGCTGCTGGAACTAGAATCATAGTGTTCCGCAATGCGGCACTGGCACCTCCGCCACCTACTTATGCAATTTTGGGGCTTAGGGGCATATTATGGGGTTCAGGGGCATATTATGGGGCTCAGGGGCATATTATTGACTAAGATCAAAAATGCAAGGGGATTTCCAGTCACTACTTACCAACCAACCAGCAACCAACCAAATTAACCTGTCTAACAGTATGCGTTAAAAACAGGGGTTTAATTGCACACATTTGCAAATGCATGCATAAGCTGCAGGCCACGGCAAGGCACCCTGATATCTTCAGACCCTAACTCTACCTTTAAAGAGTCTCCACAATGGGAGCACATGCATTCTGATGAGATAGATGGAGGACCGGTGACTGGAGGGAGCCCACCCCTCCTTAAAGGCGCAGGGTCACACTGAACACCTTCACATTGCACAATGGATGGCAGCAAAGGTGTCAGTGCGTTGCCTGACCAATATAAACAATATTGCAAATTATTGTCTACCTTTTATTACCTCCATGTGGGTAGTGTGTATCAAGGCACAGTGGGCCCTCCTTCCCTAGGGCTCCATGTGCACGGCACACCCTGCACACATGGATGATACACCACTGCTTTTTTACCTTTATTTTGTGGATCAATTATTTCCTCCTCTTCTCAGCTTAGCATGGCCCAGTTGAGGGTCAGAGCTAAGCCACAGCACATCACAGGTCCTGGCCGTGTTACTTAAGCTTTTCCCATCCTCCCCCCACCAGGCCATGTAGATCAGATTGGAGGTGTCCATCCAGAGTTTGATTTGTTGGTGCTGTTACATGATCGGCCAAGAAAGAGTTGGTGCAGTTTACTAGATAGAGGGTGGTGGAGAATGAGTAATGTGGTGGCAATGCTGCAGAGGTTTTTTAAGCCTGCAGATCATTGTCACTGAGACGAAGGTCTAGTGGCTAGCGGGATCAAAGTCATTTCTTTAACAGGCTGGTTTAATTATTAAATTAATTATTATTAAGGGTTATATGAGGATTTTTGGGAAGATACTAATGTTTTCTGTTTTGAAGCTGACAACCACTTTAAAGAAGAGTTTCCGGTACCGAGATTTTATACATATGTAGTTACATTGGTCCAGCTGAGTAGCTGCCCTGCTGCATTCTGAACACAAGAAGTTGGCCGCTTGGCAAGGGCACCTTTTAAAGAACCTTCTGAATGAATGCAAAGCGATCTCTCATTAGACAAGGTGGAGAGGTGGGTTGTAACATCACGCTCTCGCTCTCCACCTTGTCCAATCAGGGAATGCTTTGCATTCATTTGGAAAATGCAAAGCATTCTCTAAATGGCGTATTTGCCGAACAGCGGACCTCCTGTAGTCAGAATGCAGCAGGGCAACTGCTCAGCACGAGACCTGGAAGCTAGTGGAGACCACTGTAGTAGTGATGTCTATACAGTGATTTCCAGCTTCCAGGTAACAGGTATGGCATATACATTGTGTGATCTGGGGGAAGTTAGTTCTCGTGGTAGATGCGTTTGTACGGTGAGTCCACGGCAGACAGAAATATAATTAGGGGCCTGGTAGCCCACTTTTATTAAAAGGAAAGAGAAAAGAAAGTCCTTACATCAGGTTTACCACTCAGGGGTTTCAGCTTCACACCAAACCTAGTAAAAAATACAGATTGTTACCTGTAAACAAAAAGGGCCAGAAAAGGCCTTGGGTCAAGTGCTATTTATTCACAGATTCCAATTCATAAAATAATGATAGTTACAACCATAAGGGTTTGGTGAACAGGATAGATGTCAAGATGCAACTTCAAGAGCATGGGTTCTGTACCTTTTCTGGACCCTATTTCCCATATTTATAGTGTACAAATAATACACAGGGTTTTGCACAGCACATTGAATAAACAATTTACATCAGTCCATGTATACTAAATACTTGAGTAATGTGGTGAAATTAAGGACTGAGTAATGTGGTATACTAGCCTTAATGGTTTATCGTACACACATGGGTACATTAGACTTAACCCAGAAATGTATACATAGGTGTGCGCAGCCTATTGCATTAGGGTGTGCACCCCAAAGTTGAAATACACATGCATGTGTTTGCCTACATGTACATGGCCCCGATACATTACTCTCCCTGCTAGCAAAGAGAAATAGAGCAGAGCAGGTCCGAAGGAGATCTTTCCCATCTCCTCACTGGCAAACAGAGTGATAATGCTATGTGCCCTAGGTGATTAGGATGTGCCCAGGCACACCCGGCACACCCTGTGCGAACGCCTATGAATGTATAGCATGTGTACCTCAACTTGTGTTACAGTGCCCGTGTCAAGTGCGTCCCACAATATCCTAGCAACTAGCACAAAGCATGCTAACTGTTATATTTTGCTGTGTAGTATATGCAATGTGACCCGGCCCTGGCATTCTGCCACTGTCAGGGGTCCCCAGTGGGGGGCTGCTGGGCTTCACATTTCCAGCGGTGCACACAAAGGAGGAGAGGGGCGGGAGGAGAAGGAGCAGATTGCGCTGAATGTGTCCCCCAGGGGGGCAGGGTTCTAGGACGGAGGATGTCAATCGATGCTCTCCCAGAACTGGAAGCCCAGGGCTTGGATGGAGGGGTGGGGGGTCAAGGGGGCCCTTTGTGGATTCTTGAAGGTTCTAGTTATGCCTCTGATATGAAATATAATGTTCTTACAAGAGCACAACATTTTCTATCTTCTAAAAGACCATAAGGTACAGATCCACACGAGATGAGATATCTATATCTCTAGTATCTGCTTGTGACAAGAAGAGACCAGTATAAATTGACCCACCCATATTACAAAATACATGAATTACAATGGCAGCTGGAAAATCGGGGCACAGGAATTTTAGGCTCCAATATAGGCACCTTTTAAGATTTCATTTATGGCCAAAGACAAAAAAATACTGGGGGTATATCTTTCTGTCTGTTTGGATGGTCTTCTCATTTACTAAGTTTACTAGCCGGAAAATTGGATGTAAAGGCAGCAGAATAAAAAAGGAAGTTTGAACCCAGCGCAAATCTCATTTTATACTGTCAAGCAATAAAGCAGCGGGGCAGATACATGAAGAGAACCAGAGGAATCAGGCAGGAAGGATAATATATCAGAATGTGATAGTTTTATGTGATCTTCATAAACATTGTACACAATGTGGAGAAGGAAAAGAATGAAGACAATAGGAATCCACAGGCAAACGGTGTCACAGCAGCACAGAAGGTGTCACTCAGTCATTTCTGCTCTCTCACTTTCTCCAGTTTCAAAAAGTAGGGAGGCCCTGGCACTGTCAGCCTGGTTTGAAATTTCAGCTTATGTTTAAAGCATGCAATGTAGTATACATTGGACAGGATTAAAACTGAAAGTGTAGGCTCCAGAGCTGTCATGATCATAGTTGCAGGCTGGAATTTCAGATTTCTGAGACTTTGCTGGCTGCATACTTATTGCAAACACTGATTCATTAGTTCAAGAAGACACAGTCAGAGTGACAATGCAGCATCTGCACAGAAGCAAAGACTGATATAGCTGGATGATGACTGTGATGAAAATGAATGCTCCTCTGGTACAGAGACTGATGTGACTGGCTCAGTGATCTCTGTACAGCACTGTAGTATATGTCAGAGCTATATAAATGTATAATAATAAAAGCGTGTGACTGTGTGGGGACATTAGAGCATGGGTGTCCAACCTTTTGGCTTCTCTGGGCCACATTGAGTGTAGAGAAATTTTCTCTGGCCGCATATAAAATATATACTATTAGTTAAGGTATATAAGTAATAAAACGCCGCCTCACCCTTCCCGTGCTGCCGCACCACCCCCCCCCAGCACTAATTTTACACAACTAGTGGATGATCCCCTCCAAGGCTGCCTCTGTGGCCATGCCCCCAACTCGACTTCCTTCCTCCCCAGCAAAAAAATAAATAAAAATGTCAGAATCGCGCTCCCGCGTACCCCTGGGGCGCGCACATGGAGCTGTCCATGTTTGCCGGATCCCGGGGACCCGGCGCATCACGGATCGTGGTAAAGGGCGAATGACATTGGCCCTTTACCACGTGATCGCTCCGTCCAATGATGGAGCGATCACTTGTCAACAAACCAGCGCATGTCCGGTTCGTTTCTCTCCTCTCCTCGCACCCTGTACACAACGATCGGTACAGTATGTGAGGAGAGTAGAGAAACTGCAGCTGCACTCCTCCTCTCCCTTCTCCATACCTCAACTGTGCCTCATTCATGCCACATCCATGCCTTATCTGTGCCACATCCATGCCTCATCCATGCCACATCCATGTCTCATCCGTGCCACAGCCATGCCTCGTCCATGCCACATCCGTGCCTCATCTATGCCACATCTGTGCCCACCCATGCCACCTTAGTGCTCATCCATGCCACATCCGTGCTCATTCATAGCTCATCCGTGCCACATCCATGCCTCATCCATGCCTCATCCATGCCACATCCGTGCCCACCCATGCCACATCCATGCTCATACATGCCACTCCAGTGCTCATCTGTGCCACATTTCTCATTCATGCCACGTGAGTGCTCATCAATGCCTCGTCAGTGCACATCGTGCCATATCCATGCCACGTCAGTGGTAATCCAGGCCACATTCATGCCACGTCAGTGCTCATCCCTGCCACATCCATGCCACGTCAGTGCTCATCCATGTCACATCAGTGCTCATCCATGCCACATCCATGCCACATCAGTGCTCATCCGTGCCACATCCATGCCATGTCAGTGCTCATCCGTGCCACATCCATGCCACGTCAGTGATAATCCATGCCACGTCAGTGGTAACCCATGCCACATCAGTGCTCATCTGTGCCACATCCATGCCATGTCAGTGCTCATCCGTGCCACATCAGTGCTCATCCGTGGCACATCCATGCCATGTCAGTGCTCATCCTTGCCTCATCCATGCCTCATCTGTGCCACATCCATGCCTCATCCATGCCACATCCGTGCCCACCCATGCCACATCCGTGCTCATCCATGCCACATCCATGCTCATACATGCCACCCCAGTGCTCATCCGTGCCACATTTCTCATCCATGCCACGTCAGTGCTCATCATGCCACATCCATGCCACATCAGTGGTAATCCAGGCCACATTAATGCAACGTCAGTGCTCATCCGTGCCACATCAGTGCTCATCTGTGCCACATCCATGCCACATCAGTGCTCATTCGAGCCATGTCAGTGCTCATCCGTGCCACATCCATGCCACGTAAGTGGTAATCCATGCCACATCAGCGTTCATCAGTGCCACATCCATGCAATGTCAGTGCTCATCCATGCCACATTAGTGCTCATCTGTGCCACATCCATGCCACGTCAGTGCTCATCAGTGCCACACCCATGCCACGTCAGTGCTCATCCGTGCCACATCAGTGCTCATCCGTGCCACTACAATACTTATTAGTGCCCTACAGTGTCTCACAAAATTGTAATAGGAAGTCAGGAAATGACGGTGCTCCCTGCATGTTGGACCTCTGTATGTGGCTAGGCTGTGGAAAAGTGTCACACATGTGGTATCTCCGTACTCAGGAGGAGTAGCAAAATGTATTTTGGGGTGTCATTTTTGGTATGTACATGCTATGTGTTAGAAATATCTTATAAATGGACAACTTTGTGTAAAAAAAAAATGGGTTTTCATTTTCTTTCCACATTTTCCAAAAACTTGTGGGAAAAAATGACATGTTCAAAAGACTCATAATGCCTCATAGATAATGTGTTGGGGAGTTTGATTTCCAAAATGGGGTCATTTTGTGGGCGTTTGTATTGTCTTGGTGCTCCAGGACCTTCAAAAGTGTGATAGGTTGCCAGGAAATTATATGTTTAATTTTTGCTTCTAGAACGCCTGTCGGTGCTACTTGGATGTTGGACCCCTGTATGTGGTCAGGCTGTGGAAAAGTCTCAATCATGTGGTATCGCCATGCTCAGGAGGAGTAGCAGAATGTATTTTGGGGTGTAGTTGCAAGTATGCTAATAAAGTGTGTGAGAAATAACTTGGTAAAATGACCATTTTGTGAAAAATATATATATATTTTTTTTAATCTTCATTTTGCAAAGAATTGTGGAAAAAAATTACAACTTCAAAAAACTCACCAAGCCTCTTACTAAATACCTTGGAATGTCTACTTTCCAAAAATGGGTCATTTGGGGGGTATTTGTACTTTATTGGCTTGTTAGGTTCTCAAGAAATGAGATAGGCCGTCAGTACATCTGGTGTGATCAATTTTCAATGATTGGCACCATAGCTTGTAGACTCTATAACTTTCACAAAGACCAAAAAATGTATACTTATTTGGGTTATTTTTTACTAAAGATATGTAGCAGTATAAATGTTGGCCAAAATTGATGAAGAAAAATGACAAAATTTGCAAAATGTAAAAACCGAAACGAAAAGAAATGCATTTTTTTTACAAAATTGTTGGTCTTTTTTCATAAAAAAAATAAATAAAAAACCCAATTATGATTAAATACCACCAAAAGAAAGCTCTGTTTGTGTGGAAAAAAAGGACGAAATTTCATATGGGTACAGTGTTGCATGATTGAGTAATTGTCATTCAAAATGTGAGAGCACTGAAAGCTGAAAATTGGTCTGGTTAGGAAGGGGGTTTAAGTGCCCAGTGGGTAAGTGGCTAAAAGAAAGCTGTCACAGTCCAGCCTGGTTCTGGTACCTTTTCTGCCCTTAGTTCTAGTGACGGTGTTGAAATCACCTCTGAAGATAACTTGCTGTTTTGTAAAAAGAAAAGGCTTGATCTTCATGAAGAGGAATTTCCTGTCCCACTTTGTCTGGGGCCCATAGATGTTAATCAGGCACAGGTCCTGCCCCCCCATGGAGATGTCCAAGACCATGCGTCTCTCCATTTCTACCTCAATAATCCGCCGATAGGTTACCATGGCCGAAAAAAATACTGCAACTCCAGAGACCGCAAGAGACCAAAAGGAGGGGCCGCGCCTCCACTCCTTCTTCATCAGAGGAATATCAGCCGAACTAGACAACCAGGTCTCTTGCAAAAAAGAAAATATCCGCATCAAACCTGCTGAGTAAAAATAAGGCCATGTTACGAGCACTTACTGATTTTATGCTGGTGACATTAATGGTCGCCACCTTCAGTGGAGTTGGAACTGCCATCAGGACGATTGAGGTACACGTTTCTTAGCCTGATTACCCCCCTCCCTACTTGAAGACCATACATGCTTAAATGCTCCTTGTGATTCCTCCTTCATAGAAATCACTGACTCATCACCAGAAGAACTTCCACACTCAACCTCAGCAGACAGCTCAAAAGCATTTGACACCTCCACCCTCCCAGGTTCAGGAGTACTGACATCCTTCCTCCTTCTCCGCCCCTTACCCTTTTTCCTTTTAGCCTCCGACCATTCCATATCGTCATTCAACAACT